>NW_024039217.1:0-540986 GCF_016077235.1 Cyprinodon tularosa
TTGAATGTCAGCAGACAGCAAGAAGCCTCCCAGATCTCCAGATGCATTTGAGATATCAAAAAAGTACTCCAGGGTGTTGTTCAGCATGGGGGTGAGTAGAGAATGAAGGCTAATCATGTTTTGGGTGTACTATTCCTTTAAGAAAAAGTAGAGATAAGGAGGAGATGAACGGATAGCCTGACAAGAGAATCTTTATCACTAAAACAAACATCCAGGGGGATGGTGTTTTTTTTTTTTTTGGAAGCATACATAGGTTAATTGATATAGGAAATTAACCTAAAGCAGGCATGGACTGGTAATCTGGGATACCGGGCATTTGTCCGGTGGGTTGGTCCTAATTTCAGAGTGCGAGGGCCGGCCCTCCTTAAATCATACCGGCCCCAACACTTACTCTCCGCCCGAAGCATCTACCTTTGACAGTAAATAACTGAAGGGGCTCAATAAGTAATACAATATTAACTGCCTAAATGATGCATGCACTATATACACTCACCGGCCACTTTATTAGGTACCCCATGCTAGTAACGGGTTGGACCCCCTTTTGCCTTCAGAACTGCCTCAATTCTTCGTGGCATAGATTCAACAAGGTGCTGGAAGCATTCCTCAGGGAGTTTGGTCCATATTGACATGATGGCATCACACAGTTGCCGCAGATTTGTCGGCTGCACATCCATGATGCGAATCTCCCGTTCCACCACATCCCAAAGATGCTCTATTGGATTGAGATCTGGTGACTGTGGAGGCCATTTGAGTAAAGTGAACTCATTGTCATGTTCAAGAAACCAGTCTGAGATGATTCCAGCTTTATGACATGGCGCATTATCCTGCTGAAAGTAGCCATCAGAAGTTGGGTACATTGTTGTCATAAAGGGATGGACATGGTCAGCAACAATACTCAGGTAGGCTGTGGCGTTGCAACTATGCTCAATTGGTACCAAGGGGCCCAAAGAGTGCCAAGAAAATATTCCCCACACCATGACACCACCACCACCAGCCTGAACCGTTGATACAAGGTCGATGGATCCATGCTTTCATGTTGTAGACGCCAAATTCTGACCCTACTATCCAAATGTCGCAGCAGAAATCGAGACTCATCAGACCAGGCAACGTTTTTTCAATCTTCTATTGTCCAATTTTGATGAGCTTGTGCAAATTGTAGCCTCAGTTTCCTGTTCTTAGCTGAAAGGAGTGGCACCCGGTGTGGTCTTCAGACCAGCCCTTCTGGCACCAACAATCATGCCACGTTCAAAGTCACTCAAATCCCCTTTCTTCCCCATAATGATGCTCGGCTTGAACGGCAGAAGATTGTCTTGACCATGTCTACATGCCTAAATGCACTGAGTTGCCGCCATGTGATTGGCTGCTTAGAAATTAAGTGTTAACGAGCAGTTGGACAGGTGTACCTAATAAAGTGGCCGGTGAGTGTATAGGCCTTCCTCGTCATGCACATCCTTGTGACAGTTGGCATATGGTGTCATTTTCTATTTCTTCAAACTGTGAAATCCTTGCAACAAATGATAGTAAAACTAAAATGCTTGCTTTAAACCAAACTACGATGTTCCTCTTATATTTGGCAGGTTTATGTTCTATATTTTGCAAAAATATGTTGCGGTGCATGATGGGGTTTTGCATCAAAATGCTAACGTTTCCCGTCTTACGTGCATTGTTGCCAGGTTAAGATGTTTCCCAATCTGGCAGTTTAGGATGGCCGTCTTTGGGTAAAAAATGTTTTTCTTAGATTTATGTCCTAAGAGATCAATAGACTTTGGTTCCAATTAGGTGAGATTTCTTATATCCACGTGGTTTCTGAAAATTTTTTGGGCTGGAGAACGTGAGTCAGTGACATCAGGCAACCCTGCTGACGTGGTGAGTGGCGCTGGTCCATGGGAATATGGACGCTGCGGATGTTGCTTCGGTTATATTTTTTTATTTCCATAATTGGGCCAGTCGAGATGGAAAAATGCCAGGGCCAAAAATCGTTCCCAGTCCGAGCGTGCAGCCATCCATCCATTTTCTATCACCACCACAAGTGGGGTCGCAAGGGGTTCAGATGCCTATCTCCAGCTTTCTATGGGTGAGAGGCGGGGTCCACCCTGGACGGGTCACCAGTCCATCTCAGGGCAACACAGAGACAAACAACCATTCACACACTCACACCTAAGGAGAATTTAGAGAAACCAATTAACCTAACAGTCATGTTTTTGGGCTGTGGGAGGAAGCTGCTGTTCTTTCAGGTCAGCATACCCCGTCCGACCAGCATACTCATAGTCAATACGCATGTGCAAGACATCAATTTGCATATGCGTATGCTAGTCCCACTTATCCTTTTAGTTTATCCATAAGTCTAGTTATTTAAAAAAAAAAAAACCAGGGGGATGGTTTTTTTTTTTTTTTTTTTTTCTGAAACTTACATAGCCTAATTGATATAGGCAATTAACTTAAAGCAATATGCATGGTATGGTTGTTCCATGTCAGGTACAATGGTCATTGATCTTGACCAAGGCACCTTCCAGTAGAACTGCAGTCAGTCCCTGGACTGGCCTGGCTATCGCTGCCCCTACATAGTTAGCATGGCTATCGCTGCCCCTACATAGTTAGCATGGCTATCACTGCCCCTGAGTTAGCATGGCTATTACTGCCCCTACATAGTTAGCATGGCTATCGCTGCCCCTACATAGTTAGCATGGCTATCACTGTCCCTACATAGTTAGCATGGCTATCCCTGCCCCTACATAGTTAGCATGGCTATCGCTGCCCCTACATAGTTAGCATGGCTATCACTGCCCATGAGTTAGCATGGCTATCACTGCCCCTACATAGTTAGCATGGCTATCACTGCCCCTGAGTTAGCATGGCTATCACTGCCCCTACATAGTTAGCATGGCTATCGCTGCCCCTACATAGTTAGCATGGCTATCGCTGTCCCTACATAGTTAGCATGGCTATCCCTGCCCCTACACAGTTAGCATGGCTATCGCTGCCCCTACATAGTTAGCATGGCTATCACTGCCCTTACAGAGTTAGCATGGCTATCACTGCCCTTACAGAGTTAGCATGGCTATCACTGCCCTTACATAGTTAGCATGGCTATCACTGCCCTTACAGAGTTAGCATGGCTATCCCTGCCACTACATAGTTAGCATGGCTATCGCTGCTCCTACATAGTTAGCATGGCTATCACTGCCCCTACATATCTAGCATGGCTATCACTGCCCCTACAGAGTTAGCATGGCTATCACTGCCCTTAACGAGTTAGCATGGCTATCACTGTCCCTAAATAGTTAGCATGGCTATCATTGTCCCTACATAGTTAGCATGGCTATCACTGCCCCTGCATAGCTAGGGACTAATTTCCCACTGGGATCAGCTTCATGGTCATGGTAGGACACTTGTTTTATTTTATTTTATTGGCTCAGGCTACTTGTAAGCCCACAGCCCGCCGAATGTTGAAAGGGCAATATTATTGAAATTATGTTAATATATAGTAGAAATTTACACATTCAGTGTAACTCAACTTGAGTACTGAGTTTATCTCCATTTAGCCCTTTAGTTCTGTACTAAAAAAAACACACAAACTACCTCGACATTCATGTACACCTTTAGTCATGTAAAAAGACTAAATTTAAAGTCAGATCGTCATACGCTTCAAAAAACACCAAAACGTAGGCAATCTCTTACACCAAACATGCTCATAGCAACAGTGGAGAGGAAAAACTCCCTTTCAACAGGAAGAAACCTCCAGCAGAACCAGGCTCAGTGTGAGCGGCCATCTGCCGAGGCCAACTGGGGTTCAAGGAGAGAGAAACAGTACAAGAATTAAAAATTAAGACTTCAATTCCTCCCTCCGGTCCTTTAGGTGGCGGTACAATTGAAATGGATATGCTTTCGCAAAGAAGGGAACAGAGTTGCAGTTAGCACCTAGATTTCAAGGTCATGAAAAAACTGAAACCCTGAGGTAAAACATCCACATGCTTGTGCTCAGCGCAAAGGAAAATCACAATAAAATTGGAATCGCAATATTTGTTCAAAATAAACGCAAAATCGTTCAGGCGCAGTCACCACTAAGAATGCTGTTATGGTAGAAAAGAAAACCCGGACTACTATGATGAATTCAGACAGCCTTTAACTTTGCGGAAAATGGTAGTCCACTCGGGACTACGCCCTTCTGGAAAAGAACGACCTAAAATAAAAGTTACACAAATATAGAAAATGGCTGAATCTCTCATTTATAAAAGCCTAAACTTCTAAAGGTGTGAACAGTTAACAGAATTCACACAGAATACTCTTCCTACCTCCTCCCTTACTGCCACCTCTATTCTGACTATTCTGACCTATCATGGCTACCCGCCACACGTAGCGAGACGATGGCCCCTCAAGGATTTGAGTTTAAGACCTTGGGATCGACATGTTCATGTTGGTATGGCCCAGTCAAAGTTCAAATGAACTGAAACCAACTTAGAATCTCTGGAAGCTGTTCAGTAGAGTCAAACAAAGCTTTATGTAATAATAATAAATCAAAGTATTAAGTTGTAAGGTTGTAAAAGTGCAATAATATTTATGTCAGTAATACTTGCAATGTTGCATAAACTTTAGAGCCTCGACTGGACAGAGTCTTTAACATGGATGTTTATAGACTCTGAATCCCTTTTCTGCAGAATCCAACCCTTTTCTTCTGCCAGCCACCTGTATCCATGGCTACCATGGTGATGGAAAGTATCGGACGTGTGTTCATCAGCCTGCAGCAGATCCGGCAGGTCCCCCGACTGCTGACCGAGGCGGCGCCCTCCATGCCTGGCACCGTCACCGACTCAGAGGTCCCAGCCTACTTCAGGGAGCGCTACATCTCCACCGGTTACAGGCCGCTTGAGCAGAGCTGGCGCTACTACTTCCAGTCGACGTTCCAGCGCCACAATGAGACCATCAACGTCTGGACTCACCTGCTTGCCTTTTTATTGCTGCTGGTTAAGCTTCGCCAACTGGCAGACACGGCTGACTTTGTCAACGACCCTCATTCATGGCCATTGTTGATCCTGGTGATATCCTCCCTGACTTACTCGGCATTCAGCGTAGCAGCTCACCTACTGGGGGGTAAATCGGAGCTCTGTCACTACCTGTTCTACTTTTTGGACTACGTTGGAGTGGCGCAGTACCAGTACGGCAGCGCTGTGGTTCACTTTTACTATGCAGTGGATGAGGCCATGCACCGAAACATTCAAGGGATCTTCATGCCAGCTGCCACTATCCTCAGCTGCCTGTCTTGCCTGGGATGTTGCTATGGGAAGTACTGCAGCCACACCTCCCCCCGCTGGGTCCGTAAGGTGTGCCAGGTGGTGCCTTCTGCCCTGGCCTATATGTGGGATAGCAGCCCCGTGGCCAGAAGAATCTTCCTTTGGTCCAGCGATGACCCAACCGTCGTCTACCACTTTGGTCAGGTGGCGTTCTTCCTCAGCTGTGCCCTCTTCTTTACTTTCCCCCTGCTGGAGCGTTGCCTCCCCGGTCGGTGTGATTTCGTGGGCCAGAGCCATCAGGTGTTCCACGTTTTGCTGTCCTGTTGCACCTTCTGTCAGATTCATGCCTGCTACCTCGACTATGTTCATCGCAGGCAGCTTTATTTGCGCCTCCATGACAGCGGGGACGCCGCTCTCTTTGTGGGATTATACGTCCTGGTGTTGGTTGGATGCGCGCTCATCACTGCCTTCATGCTGAGGAAAGTTAAACAGGTTCTCGACTTCAAAATGAAGTCCAAATAAAGAGGTAGTCTAGTGCCTTTCCTGGCAGATACCAAGCAGGAAGCAAAGTATCTGCACTTATTTTCATGTACTAATAAATAGAAATGTATTTTTTTATTTTTAGTATTAATATTATTTAGGTTCCTGTAATTTATGACTAAAAGTTGAATACCACTGCCTCATTACATGGCCAATCGAAATGGCATTACTGTATTGCTAGAACTTATATGTACATTAGGACATGTGTTGCTGCTATTTTGGAGTTTTTTAGCTGTTTTGATGTGAAGTGAATTATATATACTTGTTGCAAGGAAAGAAAATTTTTTGTAGAAAGATTTAACAGATTATAAAAAAAAAAAAAACTATCCAGAAATGATACTTATAAAACATTTAAATTCGGTTTTATAGTAACTTTGCTGTTTTCTCTGATGTTTTTTATTTGAAATTCATTTATATATACATTTTTCAAATGATGTTTTTTAATCTTTTTTTACTGGTTTAATATTTTCAAATTCTATATTTCGAATTAATAAAAAAAAACTGATACAGATTCCATATTTTAACTTTTTTATTTCTACATTTCAAATTGAGTTTTACAAACTGCATTCTTTTCAAATTGCGATTTTTCTTGATCAGGTTCTCTTCACCTCTGGGGGCGGGCTTTCCTCTGGAATGAGGAGTTAAAGCTTTTCTAGTGGGCTGCATGGATGTTAGCACCATTTTATTTAGTGTGCTAGACAATAGCGAGTGTTTGAACTCAATTTAGAAATTCCAAAAAAGTAAAAAAACAATCCACTGGACTTTGTTTCCACTTTTAAGATGTTTCGCTTCCCATCCAGGAAGATTTTTCAATTCAAATGATAGCGTAGAGTTTCAGGCTTTAAGGGGTGGACCAAAAATAAAAGCTTGTTTTGGCTTAGAAACATGCAAGTTGAACCGGATGAACGGGTCCGCCCCTTAGGAATGGGCAGGAATGGGAATCATTGGGTCCTTTGTTAGCATGCAACACCCGCTACATGTCTTTGTCTCTGAAAGGGGTGTAGTTAGAAAGAATGCATTTTGTAAAGCTCAATTTGATAAACAAAATTTTGCTAAAAAAAATTAAAATATAAAATCTGTGAAAAAAAAATTAATGGAAAAATTTTTACAATAAAATCTGAAAAAAAAAGTAAAAGATAAAATATGAGTTATAAATATAACAGAGATGACATAACAGAAAAGAGCAAAGTTGTTTAAACCTCTTTTTGTTCAACATTTAATTTCCAGATTGAATTTTTTTTTTCAAATTTCAATTTACAAAATATGTTCTTTTCTTCACAAATAATGGAACAAAATTCACTCCATATTTCTATATTAACCTTCTAACAAAAAGAACCTAAAGGAAATGCTCGTATTAAGATGTAATTTGGTCAACATGCAGAAAGATGGTGGGTGGTTAAACAACTAGTTGCCTGAGCTTTTTGTTAAAACATAGCTAGTCTAGGTAGCATGAGGGTTAGGGAATGCACAATGTGCCACAAAGCCTCATGCAAACCTAGTTATGTGACCCCTGTTAGCTACCCGAAGTTTGAATGTATTTCTAATGCAGACTCTGTTTCTAGTGACCTTTACTGTTTTCATCGACTGACAGGTGCTTCTGCAACTGCCTGATTACAACCTAACCTCACACTGCAAAAAGCGAAGTAAAAGGAAGTACATTTTCTTAAAATAGGTGCATTTACACCTGAAATTGAGTTCGTATTAAATAAGATTTCCAAATGGAATAAGTTTTGCACTTTGAAAAGGAAAAAATGGATCTCCATTATCCTAATTTAGAGGCGGCGTGTGGAATTATCTTATTAAAGGGACCAAAATACTCTTTCCATTGGCAGATAATCTTACCTGCTGAAATGAAGGGCGAATACACTTATTTTTAAGAATCGTTTACTTGATTTTATATAGGGCTGGGCAATAAATTGCATTTGTAATATAATTGCAATTTAACAGAAAAACAATTTTCAAATTGCAGAGGCACAAATTTTTAATCACACTGTATTTAACAAAAGTAAGGCATTACATGTCTCACTCCAGGCCTTTCGGTGGTGGTAAAATGATTGAATCGTTTATTTTTCACCACACAGAAAGGTGGAGAAAGTTGCAGATCAATGCATGGAAGTAGAGGTATTCACTTTTTCACACAAAGGTTACAGTGATGTCCTGTAACGGAGGATTCTGGGCAAGCAAGCTTTCAAAAACTGAAAGCCTGGAGTTAAACATGTACAATCTTGGGGTTAGTGCAGGGAAAATGGAAATAAAATAGAAGTGTTGGTTAAAAATAATGTAAGTTTAGATTTTATGCAAATTTTCTCAGCCCTAATTTTACATCAGTGATTGCATTGTAATCACGATGCCACTCATTGTGCCTTCTGGAGGCCATTCTAGGCCTAAAAGCTATTCCGAACTGAAATCCTTTCCAGTGTTAGTCCTCGTGTACAAAATCAAGTCCCGTTCACTTTGATCTATTTTATGTGCATTTATTTTGATGCTATTAACCTCCCGAATGTTTTATCAGACCGTTTTATAACAGAAGTGACACTAAATTGTAGTTTTTCTGACTGTAATAGAATCAGTTCATAACATGATGTGACCAGGCCTCATAGCAGAGCTGCTGTCTTCTTGATGTGGATCAAGCTGAAAATGTGTTTCCTTTTTTGTGCTCTGAGAATGTATGTTTATCCTGTATTTTCTGTCACTGATTGAATGTCGGTTATGAAAAGGCATCCTCCCCTTGTTCTCGGCCCCTAAGCGTTGTGCAAATCATCTAAAGCTAAAGATTTAGGATTCAAAATCCTGCTTTCATTGTATTAAAGAGTTAGGGTTTTAAATCTTTGAAAAGGCACCTTAAAATGTTTCAAAGTCTCAGTCTGAGATTTATGTCCTGTTTTTGTGAGTCTGTGTTTTATTTTTCTGATTATTTTTTTTTGTAGATTGATTCCTCTGCCAGTATTGAATATATTTGTCTATTAAGCGATGGTTCGGGAATTCTGAAGAGAGATTTGTTCAAAGCTTAAAACTGGGAATATCTTAACTACAGTAGATTCTAGTGTTGCACCGATACCAGTATCGGGCAGGACCCATATCCAGCACTAAAATGGTGGTATCGGTATCTCCGAGTACCGACAAATAGGGCACAGATACCATTTTGAGAGCCAAAAGTTTATTCAACTATTGTCACCCATTCCAGGTAGGCAATAAAAAGTTCTACTGGATTCACTTTGTATTAGTCTTTTTCCTGCTTCACAGCCAGGTATCGGGGCCAAAAAATGGCATCAGTGCAACACTAGTAGATAACTTTTAGTTGTAAATCCTGGTTAGTTTTTGTTTTTACATGTTCTGCAAGAACCCAGTCGTTTTTTTCTTCCGCTTGTTGCAAGAACAGAAAAAAAAACGTTTAATTTGCCTCAGACATTGTAAGGGAGAGGAAAAACTTAGAAGATAAGTTCTCTATTTGTTAAAAACTATTTTAAGAGCCTTTTATGAACCTGAAATGTACTTTGGATGGCTATTTTCACAGATAATTAAATCCACTTTAGGAGACCATGTACCACAAGTGATCTACTTACTGGTTTTTTTTTATCTTTACTTTCAGATCTGAAACGTTTCACATGTTTGGCTCTAAGTTCATGTTTTACAGCTCGGCGCCTCCTACTTTCTTTTCTTACATAATAACTGCTGGCTTCCCTCAAAGCAAACGTGAGCCCACAGATTAGGGGAATCCAAAGTCTTCCCATAAATCACAGACGTGGTTGAGATTGGAATTGCTTCAGGCTGGTCGGAGTCCTGCTCCTGACTAGCTGTTAACTCCAGGATCCCCTCAGGAATGATGGCAAACAGAGACGCCTGAGGATTCTTTTACTGCAGGGAAGATGCCAGCTACACATTACAGAGCCTGAACCATCTCTTTTTCTAATTCATGAGGGATTTGTAATATCGCAGAGATTGTATTTTGTAAAAAATTTGCCTTTTTAAGATTTTGTATCAGAATAGCTGTTGTCTAAAGAGCTGAACTCTGCCTGTATTGTGGAAAACTGGCTGTTTGGTGTTTAGTAAAACTTGTACACTGTGATCTTATCTGTGTTCCCCGTGCATCTGTTTAAAAAAAAAAAAAAAAAGTGAGGCTCCGGTGAGAGCTTACTTCTTCACAACCAGCTTCTATTTCTCAATCAGTATTCACTCCTTTCCCCTCTGAGATGGTGGACGTGTCTGGACTCGTCCCCAGACGGCCTCATGGGTCTCTTTGTTCGCTCTCGCAGCCTGTAGTGTAGAATGGCTAAGCCTAGAAGAAAGTGCTAATTTAATGAAGAGTGAAAAAGTTAAATAATGCAGCCCAGAAAGCTAGTTTACATCAGAATCAGAAATTCTTTAATTATCCCATGGAAGGAAAAAGAGTCTCAATTGAATCTTTAAACACTGAATTGTTTTAGCACCAAATTTTAAACACTTTTTTCTACACATTGAGTTCCTTACATTGAATTTTTATTTGGTAAAAATTTGCCTGCAAAAAAAATTACCTGCAAAAAATTTGCCTACAAATGTTTAGACCTTTTGGTGAACTCAAGCCAAAGCAATCTACACCTGATGCAGTCCAGCTGCTTTTAGCCAAGAAGCAACACCTCTACACTGCAAAAATGTATATCTAAGTAAGACATTTATTCTTAAATTAAGTGCATTTCTACTTGAATTGGGCAGGTTAGAGAGACACTTTGCCAATGGACCAAGACAATTTACATTTAAAATGAGAAAAAAACACTACAGTCTCCTATTTTAAGTGCATATTTTCTAATGTTTTTATTTAAAAGGTAAAAATGCTCATTCCATTGGCAGATCATATTATTTTCCTACTCAAATTAAGGTTAAATACACTTATTTTAAGATTTTTTTTTTCTCATTTTCAGAACGTTATTGCAGTGTAGTTCAGGTTTGCTATTGTATTATATAATGAAATTGCTCTGCGTATTTCTAGACAGATGGTAGCAGCTAGTGTTGCGCCAATGCCATTTTTTGGCTCCGATACCTGGCCATGCAGGAAAAAGACTAATACAAAGTGATTCCAATAGAACTTTTTATTGCCTACCTGGAATAGGTGACAACAGTTGAATAAACTTTTGGCTCTCAAGATGGTATCGGTGCCCTATGTGTTGGGAGTCGCTGATACCGATACCACCATTTTAGTGCTGGATTGGGGGCCCGCCCGATAATGGTATCGGTGCAACACTAGTACCAACCCATGTAAGGGATGACATTCCTTCTTCATGAGCTTGTACCATTTTGATCAGGATACCTCAGATCACTCTCCATAGCAACATACCAGATATAGGGCTGGGTAAAAAAATCGATTTAATCGATTCCTTTACAGTTTTGCAAAATCGATGTCTAGGGAATGAGATTGATTAGTTTTATAGTGACGCGCATGACGTTCACATTCTAATGAGCAGGAAAGATGCACTCAAGATGACTTCAAGCCAGATAGCTGCAAATATAGACAATAGGTTGACTGAAGACATTAACAAATGGGGACTGTCGCTACCCGATCCGTACCGGTAGCACGATCCGTACCATCAGCTCATTTGCGCCTGCGCGAAGAGAATAACTTCTGGGTCGTCAAAAAATAATGTAATTACGGTACTGAAAAACCTTTATATCCTTAAATAATTAAAGAATACTAAACTACATCGTAAAGACAATATTGAAGACTTTTCTGGAAGAAATGGATGCTTTTTAAATTCAATCCATTGTATTGCTTGACGTCATTTTTCTGGAATAAAAATCTAAATTTTCGGGAAATGTTCCCTTATCAATGAAAAACTGCAGGTCACGAAAGGTAACAAATGAATCCATTGTGGGATCAGTACTGCTGGAGTGCATAGTTAAGTACAGAGTAAATCAAATATTTAAACAAATTTAAATATATACGCTGTGTGACGTATATTTGTGCATGCTCAGAGCAGTCAAAGTAACTATCACAAGGCGATTGAACTTTTTTATGTATTTCTGTTTTTTTATTTTTAGAAAATGCAATATTGACGAAAATACAAAGATGTACAAAAAGAAACCCATGCCTCTAAAAAATACAAAAGAATAAAAAAGTAAGAAAAAGGAAATATTGCCACCGGAAGTTATTCTGTTTGCGTACGCGCAAATGAGCTGATGGTACGGATCGTGCTTCCGGTACGGATCGGGTAATGACAGGGACTGACCAGCAAACACCATGTAGTTGATACAGACAACGCTGCAAATATGGTTTGTGCAGTGGAGATAATGCAGCTCATGCATGTCTGCTGTGTCCCCGCTGTGTCATGTCTGTTTGCTCGAGTGATGCTTCACTTTTTCACTTTTCACAAACAAGTTTGCACTTTTCAAACAGTTTTGTTCACATCTCAAGTTTAAACTGTCCAATTTACAAGTTTGCACTTTGTGCTTAATGTCATTGGAAAAAATAAAATACATGAGTATTTGAAACACAGTTGAACCACTTTCATTATTGTAAAAACAGGAATTAATCGATTTAGAACTGGACGAATCAAAATCGAATCGATTCAGGACTTTGGTGAAAATACCCAGCCCTAACCAGATAATGTATTCTTCATGGCAGATGAAGCCCCATCTCCCTCCAATCAACCGTCAATAAGAAGACATCATCCTCTTGAATTAATTGATCTCACATTGAAGAAATGTACCTCTTTATTTAACCCCTCCCCTTAGGGAGCAGTAGGCTGCCATAGTGTGGCGCCCGGGTAGCTGTGTGGGGTTAATGGCTTGCTCAGTGACACAGAGTGGCAGTTTGTGGGAGTGGGGCTTGAACTCAGAGCCTCAGGATTTAAAGCTCTATACACTAACCACAAGGCCACCCGTCCCCCAGAGTTTCAGTCCAAACCTGTAGAGAAAACTCCACCTTTATCCAGGTGAGCTCCGTAAGCTGAGAATATTATATGGCACCACAACGTGGAAGCTGGTTGGGCCGGCTCAATCACAAAGGTTTTTGAAGTTTGCTCTCTAAGGGAAAGAAAAGTGCTTCTCACATGTTATGGTTTGTGCTGAGAATTGTGGAAGACTGAGGCTGGTTATGTAATTCCGCAAGAAAGGCAGATCTGGACCTGAGATACAGATAAGCTCTTCTAGAATGCTGCTTGCCAAAATCCAAGTGGGCGAGTGAACTCTGTGCATGTCAGACGATGGTTGGGTGAAACCGTTGTAAATGTTTAACCGAGAGGCTTCCCCCAGCAACTATCAAGTATTTTCCCTGGAGTGTTGATGTTGCTCGTGGTGGTTGTGGAGTATAAATACCTCAGTGTTCACCTGGACTACAGACTGGACCTGGAAACAAAGGTTACTTTCTACAGGAAGGGACAGAGCAGACTAGACTTCTTAAAGGGGCCATAGAATAAAAAACAAGTTTACCTTGTCATAGAAGAGTAAAGGCAGTTTAATGGGTGAAATGGAGGTACAGAGAAGTTCAAACCCCATCAATACCTCCTGTCTATACAAATCTCACAATTCTAAACTTCCACCATAAAAGAGGTGAATCCAAACGAAGCTCGGAGTTGACGTAAACTCGGGGATGGTGCCATATTTGGTTCTGGCCTGGACTTTTATCACGCCCCGAAATTTACATACAGACCAGCTCACTGGTTCCTGCCTTCATCCGCCAGGGTGCCTGGAACCGCCTGGCAGCTGACTGCTCAGTTCGAGTGCCCGGTGTGTTTCGACTACGTGCTGCACTGTAGTCGATCAAAATCCCGGACGATTTTGAAATCCCCCCCTGACATTTTTTTAGGTATGAAAAGTAGGACAGTTCAGGAAAAAGAGCACATCAGGTCACCCTACCATATCAACAATTTAATGTTTCTGTGAGTGAGTGCTTGTTGCTATGATGCGTCTTTGCTCAGCAGCTTTGCTCGTTATAAACTAACCAATCAGCGCACAGCTCATCTAATTATTCATGATCATACAATAAAAGAAAGAAAACCTGTCGTTTTATTCTAGGGCTTTTAACCAGGCTTGCATTAGAGCTCATAGAACAGCAAATATAACATTTTCAGCCCAACCAATGTTACACAACCTATTCAGAGACCTTAAGGACCATCACCAAACAACCTTATATAATCATTTTATGACCCCTTTAAGAACCTAAGGTCCCTCAGTGTCTGCAGCAACATAATGCCGTCACCTGCTGGGGTAGCATCATCAGAGGAAATGACTTTAAGAAGCTCAGCAACCTGATAAACCTGATAAAGAAGGCCAGCTCTGTTCTGGGAACTCCTCTAGAACAGCTGTATCCAAACTTTTCTGCTTCTAACTTAGAAATAATGGTGTGAGAGAACGTTAAAGCCCTTAACCCTTTAAAGCCCGATCCAAGAAAAAAAAAAAAAATAGAAAATCACTTTCTTTTTTTTTGAATTCCTTATTTGCCCTTTTAACAAAATATGTAAAAAGAAAAAACAGAAATACATTTTTTGATTTACCGGTAATAATTTATTACTATGCGATAAGTCAAGATAATTTTTTGTGTAGTCTTCTGCCCTCTGTTATCAGGTACGTATATCTGATTGTGTTCAATAGGATTTTGAGCGAAGTTTTTACCATTAAATTATGCAAAAGGTATCAGATGCAAAACATTTCAGAAACCGTATGTATCAAATACGATACATTTGGCATTATAGGGTTAATGCACAAATAAGCATTTTACTCTCTCTATGCAAATATGGAGAGAAGTAATCTAATTCACTTTTAAATAATTTTTTTCAATTGACATTCAATAAATCTTTTTTCATGTTTTTTATAGGACATCTAAATATCTAATTGTGCAATTTTTAGAATGTTTGAATCAGTATAAATAAAAAAATATTTATTAAATTGTAGCATCTACATATTTCATGGTACATATACTTATTCCATTGGCGGATATAGTTTGGGCCACCATATACTTCAGGGATCACATAAGTAATTTGGCACAGTGAATTGGTTTAGAGGACCAACTCTGCCATATTTAAAAATAAATACAGAAATAAATAAATCCTCAATAAATAAATAAGCATACAATTAATTGACCCCCAAAATACAACAAAAAATACAATTGCCGGGTTCCAATCTGACCTGTAGTCCTTTCCCGCATGTCTCTCCCCATATCTCATGCCCCCTTTCATGTCGGCCTACTGTTAAAAAAACATCTGGAGATGAGAATTTCAAAAAGGAGGATTCTTCATAAAATCAAGAACATTATGGACAACAGTTCAGCATCCTCTTCATCAGACTGTTAACCTCCAAGAGCGCGTCTTCAGTCAGAGGCTTCTCCAGATCTGGTGCAAGATAGACCACTACAGAAGATCCTACCTGCCCACAGCCGAATAAAATGATAATAATTTAATTTTATTGATCTCACATTGCAGAAATTCACTCTCTGCATTTAACCCATCCCCTTAGGGAGCAGTGGGCGGCCACTGTGCAGCACCCGGGGAGCAGTGTGGGGTTAAAGGTCTTGCTCAGGGACCCAGAGTGGCAGTATGTGGGAGTGGGGCTTGAACTCAGAAACTCAGGATTCCAAGATATATGCCGTAATCACTAGGCCGCTACTCCACAACCATCCTATCAAGATTTACAAGAAGTTATGTAAAATTTTAAAAAATCCGACTACGAAGCAGGACAACATTTCATTTCACTTTGGGATCAATATTTTATTTATAAAAATGTTATTGCATTGCATCTCAGGTCACATAGCAATTATCTTTAGGGTTCTAGAGCTAAAATATTAAAAGTTTTATGTTCTGTTCAGAGCAAATGTGTATTTCTTCAAATTAATATACATTCTCTGCACAAATTCAATGGAAAATAGCAATAATTTGAGCAGGTAACTTGAAAATGTATTTTTTTGTTCAAGCCTCTAGAGCTCAGACTTTGGTTCTACAGGTTAATGATTTTACCTAACTTTAATTTTGAATATGGAAAATCTTTTCTCTGACATTACTTTGATTTTTGATTTTTACCTCATTCAGCCAAAGCTGAATGAGGTAAAAGCCTTTGTTTTACATACGAAATCATTTCTCACCAACCCCTAGGAACAGCCTGTTTATTCAGGAATAATCTACTGTGGTAGACCCCAAACCTGTCGGAAATACATTGAGCTGATGTCGGTGTGTGCCTGATATCTGGATATTAAACTGATACAACATTTAAGTAATATTTGGTATTTTTCTTTCAGGAAAATCAGTGCCTGAAAATTTACAGAAAAGCCACTTTTTTAATGATTTCCTTATAAGTTATTATATTGACTGCTTTCTTTTTCTAAGGTTTGGTTCTCTCTGGGTACTCCAGTTTCAAAACTATAACTGTTAGTTGACTGGTTATTGTATGTATAAGTGTCTTTGTATTAACTTCCTACACAGGAAGAAGTGATGGGTTTGATAGTTTTGTTTGAAGGATTCGTAGGCCCTTCCTCTTGACAGAAGGATTTTTATTTTCACCACAGTGGCAGTTTTATGAGCACAGCTGTCCTTATTATGGTTATATCACAGCATCTCAATCAGATTTAGATATTGGAGTTTCATTCCAAAAACGTCACTTTTGTTTATTTTCTGTTTTAAAAATCCATTTAGATTTGGATTATTTGGTGTACTTTGGAAGATTGTCCTGCTGCATAGCCTAAGTGGGTCTTAGCTTAGAGTCACAAAGTGACGGTGGTTATTCTGCTTTTGGGATTTGTGTGAAGACCGCAGTCTAATGATATCACAGTACCCATAGCAACACATTTAGTGTATGACATTATGGATCAATCAATCAATCAGTCTGTCTGCCTGTATGATTGTTCATTGTGCTTAAAAGCACAATGAATGCTGGAATACATCCATGGAAATATACATAAAAAGAAGCCTTTTATGCAAACATACCAAATTCTCAAGGCGCTTTAGTGTTCACCAGGTCATCCAGTTAAATTGATTCAAAGTTTTCTATCTGAGAAAAACCAGTTGATTGACTCATTGACTTGAACACAATTCCTCACTCTAAGCATGCTTGTAGCAACAGTGGAGAGGAAAAACTCCCTTTTAACAGGATGAAACCTCCAGCAGAACCAGACTCGGTGTGAGCGGCCATCTGCTGAGGCCGACTGGGGTTCAAGGAGACAGAAGTAGACATACAGAAAGAAGCAGAGATACAAAAGGTAATAACTGTCAACCAGGTCCACAGGCAGCCAAGTCCAGGAAACATATACAGCAAGGCAGACGAGGTCCGAGCTAGTCCCCATGTCAGAGGATGAAATCGAGCATATACTGTACAGTTTAGTCACACTGAAAAACAGGCAAATCTTGAACATCTATAAACAAAGGTGTTGATGGCAGCAGCACAGCTGATATTTCTCTCCATGATTATGTCATGATCTTGGCACCGTAGGCTGGGTTTTACTCTGTTTTTCCTCTTATCTGCTTTGCTCCTCCCCGGCCCTATTATCTCTTATCAGATCCACCTGTTTCCTCTCCTATTTATGCCACCAGTTCCCAGCCCATGGTGCCAGATTATTCAAGCTTCCAGCCTGTCTAGTTCTAGCGTTTCTCTGTGTGTGTTCTGCCTGATTTTGACCTGTTTCTGCCCCCGGACTTCTGAGTTTTGGCCGCCCCTGCTCTGCTCTGTTTTGCCTGTTCTGTTTCTCTGGATTCTACCTGTTGCCGACCTTGGACCTGTCTTCTGACCACGGCTTGGATTATCCCTCCTGGATCACTCGTTTTCTCTGTGTGCTCTGGCTGCTGCTGGTCGCTGCTTCTCTACCCTTCTGGATCTCTGGTTCGGGCTCAGTCTCACGCTGCAGAGCTCAGCTCCTCCGGACTTCACTCCTCCTCCTGAGCTCAGACTGAACTTGGCCTGCGTATCCAGTGAACCCGCGCCAGCTGATGAGCAGCCGCACGCAGCTTGTTTAAATAAACTCGCTTAAAGCTTCACTGTCTGTCTCGTCTGAATTCTGGGTCCAAACCTCTGAGCTCCTGACAGATTATGTTACAGCCAAACAGGAACAGACCAGATGAAGCTACTATGAGAAAAGGCAGAGAGAGCAGAACCTTAGAGATTGAGCTAACAGATTCTGCAGAGTGGGATGATAGAAGTAGAATGTAGCAGAATGATGAAATGGGGTCCCTATGTCCTCCAACAGTCTAAGCCTATAGCAGCATAACTATAGAGATAGCTCAGGATAACCTGAGCCACTCTAACTATAAGCTTTATCAAAAAGGAAAGTTTTAAGCCTAGCCTTAAAAGTAGACAGGGTGTCTGTCTCACGGACTAAAACTGGTAGTTGGTTCCACAGGAGAGGAGCCTGATAACTAAAAGATCTGGCTCCCATTCTACTTTTAGAAATTCTAAGAACCACTGGTAAACTTGCAGATTGAGAGCGAAGTGCTCTGTTAGGAACATAAGAAACCAATAAATTCCTTTGGTTCCAGCACCCCTCGCGACCCCGCTTGGGATTAAGCGTATCAGAAAATGGATGGATTTTTATTTTACAATTGGGGCAAGGGGGTTGCTTTCTGTACTGATTACAGAAAGCCGTGTCTGGAATCAAAATAATAATAATAATAATTTAAATAACTGAGCTTTATTGATCTCACATTGGAGAAATTTTCCCTCTGCATTTAACCCATCCCCTTTGGATCAGTGCCCGGGGAGCAATCGAGGGTTAAGGATTTTCTCAGGGACCCAGAGGAAAACTGTGGCTTGTTTTTATTCAGGTCATTCCTGCCCAACATTAAAATTCATCTAATGAACTTTAAAAAACTGTAAGTACTTATTAGTAACAGATATAAAGTCACCCTTTAAATGCTGATTGATTGCGTTGTGAAATGAAGTAAGTGCAATACCCCTAGTCTTCCCTTAGCTCTCTACTGTGCAAATATTTTTATATCTAAGGGAAACATATTCCAAGACATTACAGCTTTTCCCCCCTTTTTTTATGCTTTTTTGCACTATATATTATCTTTAATATTGTCTGTGGTATTTTTGTACTTAATGGCATTTTTCTTCAACTCTTTGTACTCTATATAAACTATTGGAAGCAGAATTTCCTTGAAGGACTAATCCCAAGGAATAAATAAAGTTGAGTCTAAGAATTGTCGTCTGCTGCCCCCTAATGTCGATTAAAACACATTTGAATGTGTTTCTATCTGGTTTTCACCGTACATCTGAATAAATTTTGCCGCTGACTCTGGGAGCTGGTTCTGCTGCCTGGTACCGGTCCCTCTGTGTGACCTGACCCATAAAGGCCAGACTCTGTTATTCACCTAAATCCCTGAATCAGCTGAATTATGGGGACGTTGGACTCCATCCCAGATTCTTAGTGTCTGACTCACACAGAAAGAGTCCGGCAGCCTGTTTCCCCTCTGATGATTACATCTCATCTCAGCTCAGTAAATGTAATGAAGCTAAAGATCCACAGACCATTAAACCAAGAAGCAGTTCACTGATACTTTACGGTCGTCTTATTGTGCTGACTGAAATAATTATACGCACAGATGCAGAGTTTAAACACCTGGAAAAGGTCAAGGCAGAGTTAATGACTCGTCTATTCTGGGTCAATTTTATTAGCATAATACAGGCTAAAATATAGCTCAGCAATCTGAAACTTCACCTCTCTTGTGATTTTATGTGAGTTTGTTAAAAAATACATATTTTTTTAAGAAGCTGTCAGCAGCTGAAGGTTTATTGTTTCAGAGCGCCAGCAGCAGCTCTGTGATTGTAGACAGATTATAACTGGTTTCCTCAGAAAGATGCATTAATGGGCAGCTGTCTGTTGGCTCTACTGCATCGGTTGCATGTAATTGGGTTTAATTTGATGGGCTTCATTGGATTGTGAAATGATATGGACTGAAGATAACTCCACTTTATTCATAAAGCCCTTTAACCCTTTATAGGGCAAGATACCGTTTTTGATCCCTTGCATAGCCCTTAAAAATTTTGTCTAATTGGCATTTGACCAATTAGAAGAGCCCTTGAATTATTTATCACCCACTGAAAAAACTTAAGCTTTAAAAAAAGTTAACAAGTCTAGAAAAAAAGGTAAAAAGCTAATTGAAAAGTTAAAAAGTAAAGTTAAAAAATGAATAAGCCTAATTAACAATTATATTTATAACTGAATTAATTCTGAGGGATTATATTCTCTCTAACCAGAGACTGAGAGAGGGGATCTAGTAGTAGGACAGTAGGACGGGGGGTAGATTATGATGCCAAAGCTGATATCCTATATAACAGGTGGTGGAGGCAGAGATGCATTTTTGATGATTTCATGAAGGTCCAATGTCAACAGAAGCAAAATCCAAAAAGAAAATATAGAAAAAAACAGGAGACTTCAGGAAAAACACATGAGGAGCAAATTAACGGTGAGGAAACAACACTGAGAAAGAGGGGTATAACGGAGCCGCCTGTGGAGCTGGTTGACAAGTTCCTTTTGTATCTCTGCTTCTATCTCCTTGAAACCAGCCTCAGCAGATGGCCGCTCACACTGAGCCTGGTTCTGCTGGAGGTTTCTTCCTGTTAAAAGGGAGTTTTTCCTCTCCACTGTCGCTACAAGCATGCTTAGTGTGAGGCATTGCCTTCGAGTCAATGAGTCGATGCAATCCACTGGTTTTCCTTATTGAGAACTTTGAACCAATTTGACTGGATGATCTGGTTGAATTGTCTCTTTAAAGAGTCTTTAGGCGATGTGTTGTGAATTGGGGTTATATGCATATAAATGGTAGACGGAACAAAGAGTGTGCTAATAAGCTGACAAGGAGCAGGTGTTGGTGGAAGCAACTAGAAGCTAGGGGAAAGGAGACGGGAACAACGGGACAACACAGAGCAACACAAAAAACAAAACACTGCCGGAAAACAACTACAATTACACAAAATTACAGTGAAACTAAGAACTTAAAAAGAAACCTAACAAAGGGCAGAACCCTGGCAGTATATTGGGCTCCAAATTCAAGTTTAGTTAGTTTCTTTTTTTTTTATGAATAAGGACATTTGAATGCTTTGAAAATCCTAGAAACTTTATTTAATTCTTAGCTCTATTCTTTTACACTGAAGCTAGATTTATTAAATAACACAACAAAGATATTACTATGATGTCTATGAATCTCTAACCTCTTTAAAAATCTGCTGCAGCGCCACGAACTTTCCCACCGTGTGAGAGAGTTGTGCCTTAACAATTTAAATAGGAAAGAAACTGTCAAGCTGTCCAACACTAAATGTTTAAGCAAATATTTGCAATTCATTATTTCAAATAAAAACATATTAGATAAACTGTTAGATGTTTGATAAATTTAATTTATAGTGAAAGAAATACTTGAATTTAACTGTGAATTATTTGATGGTTATAAGACATCATGAATTCTTTGTCATGAGGGTCTGCAGCATAAGGAGCCAGAGGAAAAACCAAACAGTGCAAATGTCTTTATGACCGCTCTGAAGTGGAGCTGCTTTGCAGCTTAACCAGATTCTAAAGGTCGGCATGATTTAGACTTGGGAAATAACCTGATTTTAACAACTAACTCCAGTTTTCCTTCTATAAATAGTTTTTCAACAATCTGTGCTTTATCCCTAATGCTCTCTTTGGGCTTCCGTAGTTTAGAGTAAATATCAGCCCGTCACTATTTGTTCTTAGATGTTACTCAAACCTGATAAACCAGCTTGTTGTATAACAGCTGCAAACACACCTTTACTGTTTGCTATGGCAGGGCCTGCACAATTGCAAAAATTGCAACGATTTCCGTCATTTTGATCAAATAAAGCGTCTTTTTTTATTCCCTCATCTCACCTTTCCTACTATTCTGTCCTCATTTTGTTTTTATATGATACTCCTCTTATTAACTGATATACTCTGTAAAGTTATTAATCTACTTGGGTTGATTAATTGAAATTCTTTTAGTAAAATAGCAGCAGGGGTGGAAAATAACTAGTGACATTCATAACTAGGACCATATTAACATAATAAATTATATATAAACAACTAATGCTTGTGAATATTATTCCTAGTGGTGAAAACAGTGGATTAGGATTTAATTTTAGAGAGTGCTATCTGAGACTATTTGAGATGAGAGATGGTTGGAATATTAGAGAAAGGATGGGATGAAGATCAGAATCACCAAATTAAAAGAGAAAAACACCAGAGAAATTTCCTAGATATGAGAAATGATCCAGAAGGTTTAATTTGACAGAGAAAGATGGTGAGATGAAGATATGATCATTTTTAGAGAACCTTAAAGACATCTACGACTCATATAGGTTATATTAATAAATCCTTGTAGAGAGATACAGTGTGCTGGAAGTTTTTTTTTAAACTGTGGACAAGTCTTAGGCCACGCCCTCTTCCTATGCACCTGTGCCTTTAGGTGTGCTGAGATTTTGCATTGACTTTTGGAAATAAATCTCTATTTAGAAATGGGATATGGAAACACATTTTGATATTGCTGTATTTAATAATGGATTAATAATACAATTTAATAATTACATTTATAATGTTACATTTTTAATGATCTTGTTTAAATGTTAAATTAGAAATTTCTGTTTTCCTTTTTTAGTGACTCCTGCTCCTCCATAATGTTGGTTTTACAGCAGAAAAACATAGCAGATAAAGGAAATTCCACAGGTGAATTCAAGACTAAATAATATGAAAGAAGTTAAGCTGTAAAGAAGAGGAAAAATTTGAGGCATAAAATTGTTTCAAGAAAGTCACGTGGCCGATACAGGAGCTGTTTCGATCTGACACTAAACTGTCTTTATAAGCGCTTCTGTCAACACAACAAATCTGCCAAAAAAAAAAAAATCATCTGATCATCAATTAATCAAGAAAAAAGGATCATCCTCAAGGGAAAAGAAAGGTTCTAACTGAGCAGGATCATTCTCATCTCATATTTGATTTAATGTTCTTGCTGTGTCCCTTGGTTTGCTGTTAAATAAATAAATCTTAGTCCCACACACTCATTTAAATATTCCTTTTATTGGTTCAAATGTAAGGCTTGTCTAAAAATCTATCTCAAAATTTGAAACATATTTTCCAATTTAAATGAAAATATAAAATAACACATCAAAGCAAACAATGGTTTTAAATATGATTTTAATATAGGCCATCAAATCAGGGTCAGTTTAGTCCATCAGAGGCTGCCTGTAGTGTCTTTAAATGTCCAGCAGGTGTCAGTATTCAGTGACACAGTATGGAAACAATAGTTTGCCAATTTTTCAAAAGGCTTCATGACGCGTTTTGAACCACTAGGAAAAAGAAACATCTCAGAAAGAAAAAAAATAAAAATACTCTGCAGTTATTAATAGAAAAAAATATTTAGTTTCAACTGATAAATATTCAATGACTTCAAATCCCAGTTTGAATGTATAGTGGAATCCGCTTATAGAGGTCATGTTGGTGCAGAGCCAATTTGAACACTATATTAGTAAAACCGAATTTACCGTTATTTCACTTACTTTTTATGCAGAACATCATCTAAATGCCAATTGTATGGTTTTTCAATGAGAAAAATGAAATGAAACGGATAGCTTCTGCATTTTATGAATTTTATTACAGTACCATGCAAGTTTAATTACAGTGCTGTGCACAGACATAACTCTTGTTGTCCATGTAACTTATTATGTGCTGTGCGTCGGCTCTGCTGTGCCGCCAGTGCATTTTTTTAACAAGTCTAAAAATAAAGTTTGAAATAAAAGCATAATCACAGCACAGTACTGTGCAGTGTGGAAACATAACTATGATAGCCTACAGTAGGTCTGTGTAACTTATACTGTGCGTCCATCTGCTGTGCAACCAGTGTATTTTTTTTTTACATGTCTGAAAATAAAGTTTGAAACAAACAAACGGTTTCATAGAACAGCAACACAGAAGATAACTGCATAGGCTACAGAAAATTAAAGCTAGCCTACGTCTGTTTTGTGTTCTGCTGCGTCGCATTAACAAATCAGAGGGTTGTCCAACACCAAGTTCATTTCTTTTTCAAAACAACTTAAAAGGTAAAAGTTTTTTAAACCAACATGTAGGAGACCAGTCTTTAAAATGCAAACTGCATTCCTCATGTCAGCTCTGGAAGGGACAGCAGTCTCTTCTTCTCCATCCTCCTCCTCCTCCTCGCTGTGCGCAGCACTGGTACCCGCAGCAAATCCCTCTTGTACCTCAGAGGAATCATTGGAGTAAAAAAAATTAAATTACTAGGCTACACATAATTTTAAAATTACCTTTGCACTTGTTTACATTCATAAAATGGCCAAAAATGAACACTATAAGTGCATTTCTTGATTATTATAAATACATTTTTTAAACAGCTTTTGTATAAAAATTATTCTGTCCCAAGTCTTTTGATCTATATAAGCGTTTGATGATTATATCCATGACCAGTATAAGCGGATTCCATTGTACAATCCCTTAATTGTGAATTAGTAACTTAGTTTTAATGTATTATAACTATTCTATTAAGAATTCTATTATTTTGCTTGTGGCATGTTTGGATTTCCATACAGGATGCTGTCTGGTTTTTTTTTAAAACCCCAACTGAACTTTTATTTTGAAAGAAACCTTTGTTTTCCGGTTGAATCTCCAGCTGTTGAACTTGACGCTCTCGAGTGGAGCTACTTTCCAGCGGCGGATTTACAAAGAGAGCCTGAACCTGCAGAGATGGGGGTCAAAGTTTACTACACCACGGTCACCGCTTCACGGACGGTAAGTCAAGCGGGCCGAGGCGTCCTGGCCTCCCGCTAAAAGCGGACTTTAAGCTCCGATGGATCTGCTAATAATGAACAGACACACCCAGCACCTTATCTGCTTCCTCCTGACTAACTGGAGCGGGCCTCTGCGGGATCAACGTTGCTGCTATCATTTATTTAAATATTCTAGCTTTGTGAAACTTTCTCTGCTCTTAAAATCATCCTAAAACATAAGTGTGAAGGTAATGGCGACCTGAGGCAGGTGTCTCTCTTTTTACCTGAACTGCTGGAGCTCCGTTTGTTTCTCCACTGGACAAATAAACTAGCTTTATTTCATCCATTCTCTTCCAAATAATCCTAAATCCAAATAATCTTCCAGTTTAGCCAAACTCGACACATTAATCGACTTGTTTTCTGCAGGCTGGGACCTCCCGCCAAACCTCATGCATAAAACAGTCACTTTAAGCCCTCTTTCTAGCTAAACTGGACGACACTAAAAAGGATGTTTAGCTGCTGATACAATCAGTTATGATTTATAGATGATAGCCGAATTAAGCCGTGGTTTGCTTTGTAACAAAAAGTTGGAGTATTTTATTCTTGGGTTTTATGTTTTAGCAGTTAAGTTGCATAAAATTAAATTTTTTAATTTGGGCAATGGGAATCTGCAAGGGATGCTCACACTAGATGTGAACGGGTCAAAAAAAGGGCTCAACATGCCAAGATATTGCTTTCAAAGAAAAACCCTGGAATAAAATATTGAAAAAATGTTTTATTTTCTGTACACTCACTTATAATACTAACAATAAATGTTACATGGCTTTCCACCCAGGGCGTCATCATTTTTGGGAAGGTCAAGCATTTTTAGCAGGATTCCAGTTTAAATTTGGATTTTCTCTTTGCTGAAGGAAATGAAATATTGCTGCCTTTGATACTGAATTAATGATATTGATATCAATATATTGATATTGAATTAAATCACCATGAAGTAATACTTTATTAATCAAAAGGGAACTTAAATATTGTTGCAGTTTGGATATAAAGCTACTCCAACATGCAACCACCTTAAGCAGCACGATTTGAGACAATGTTGGTCTCTGGATATTGAATGCATCAATATAAACTAATGAGAGGATTTGATAATTTTTTCCTGATCTTAAGCATTTAAAAGGGTTTAATTACAAAAACCTGCTTTTATTTGCAAAAAAACGGGGGTAAACACTGCGGGGAACCTTTACTTCATACCCACTTCCTGTCGTGAGCACGATTCACACCCAACTGTAATTACTTCACATTAATTTCTCTCTTTTCTTGTGTAGAAACGCATCAAATTGACATTAAGAGATGAAAATAGAAAGTTATTATGGGGTTTTAAGCTACTGCTAATAATAAATAACTAATCTGTTATGTTTCATGTAAAAAATGTCTTTAATTCTGGATGTTTTCTCTGACGTCTTGTCAGGTGTTTCTTTTGTCAGGTGTTTTGGATTATTTGGTCATTAGTGAACATCACTGGTATGAAGTGAGTCTCTTCTTGTGCAGCAGCTTCATAAAAGGACTCGCAGCTTTTAGACTCTCCTCCATCTGGTATCTATTAGGAGCTCATTACTTTTTAACCCTCTAGTGTTCGAGCTTCCTGTTGTTTCTAGAAGTTGCTGCTTTTCTGGGTCTACTTACTTTAGTAGCAGAACTTAAAAAAAAACCAAACCCTGTGTTGTTCCTCATCTAGAAACTAGAGGATTGTTCATTATCAGAGTCGATTTGGGGACTTCCTGGAACAAGTGACAGACGGTTCCGCTTTTTTCTGTCCTGTTTCAGGAAGTAACTCTGGCCTGAAAGAATCTGTTTTATGGTTCAGTTGTTTTTCCTTTTTTTTTTTGAGGTGTGGTCACATTGTTTGAAAAGTCGACTTCCTTTGTCCCCACAGATTGACAGCAGATCATTAATGGGAGCAAATCAGCTACATTTGGATCATTTTACCGTACTTTCAAATTGGCTTGTTTTCATTTAGATGAAACGTTTTAGTTCATTTTATAGTTTAAATATTTCTTTTAGAATTGACTTTAAATTAACTGCATTGTTGGTTTCTGTGACTTTTTTGACAATAAAGCTGTAAAAACTCACAATTTGCTGACTTTTCACAGCCTGCAGGTTTAGTAGGTAAACTTAAAGCAATGCTGATGTGATTTTTAACCTTCGTAGGGGGGAATGATAGAAACCTTTGATGATATTTGAGGTATTTTTAAAGCAGGACGACTGCTGATAGCCGATGGGAACCAGACGCTGTGTCTGACTGAGACCTTGTGTTTTTCAGGTGAAGTCTCAACAAGCCGAGGTCCTCCGGATTCTGGACAGCAAAAGCATTAAGTACGAGCTGATCGACATCTCTGTGGGCGGTGAGCTACGGGAGGAAATGAGAAGCAAAGCGGGCGACTCCACCGCAGCCCCGCCTCAGTTTTTCAATGAGGACCAGTATTGTGGGGTGAGGAAACAAATATAAAAGAAACACTTTCTGTTTTCAGTCTGTTCTAATTAAATCCTCAGACTGTTTATAACAAAACTGTTTTGTAAATTAGACTAGTTATCAAATAATAAACTAATCTAAAGTTGATTGTTCTTTTTGATCGACTGATTAATCAATTAAGGACAATTTTCTTAAAACCAGAGTTTACTCCTCAATCAACAGAATCTTTCTATAACACAAAGGAATGAAGACATTTTTTAGAATATGCTGAATTAAAGCCTTGCAGGTCAGCCTAAAGCCCACTGCTCTCATTAAGTCATAGAAAAAGAAAGAAGAAGAAAATAGGTCAGTTCAGGTATTTATATACCAAACTTAAAGATTGTTGTTCTCTGCTTCAAAAAACACTTTAGATTTTAAAATGGATAAAAATAATTTTTTTTATTTAAAAAGTCAAAACATAACAGCTTTAATCGAATAACCATTTCATCATAACCATAAACCTTATTAAATTTCTGATTTATTATAAAATTCTTTTGACCATAAAAGCAAAAGGAAAAAATATCATTTCTGCAATAACCCGATTGCATAAGTTTGCGTTGTTGACGCAATATTTATTTAATGTCATTTTGCATTAAAATCATGCAGCAGGACAAATCAAGCTTAATTTTAATACAAATATCCAACATTTGGCAGCGCCACAGCAGCATTTCAATTTATAGCTAATACAAACCATCTCTGCGTGGGGATCTTTTGGAGCTAGCTCAACATTCTATAATGGAGATGGATGGAAAACAGATTTTTCTAGAATCTCTGGGATTGGTTTGCATGGCTGATCCATCAGTAGAGGGTAGTGATGCTGTGAAACATGGAGGCCCACACCTTACCTCTAGCGTACAGAGTCAGACTCTGAGCCAGAGGATGACGTTAATTTGACATTAGCAGCCCCGGTAAAAAACACAAAACTGTGAAACAAGGTTTACTATGCATGTGGTACAGATCGCATAACCAGTAATTAGTTTATAAAGAATAAATGTGTATATTATACTTTAAATGAACAAGAACAGAGCCATGCTATTATCATGAAGTTAGCCTCTGAATTCAGTATGACAGAAGCTAAAAACCATGAAAACAGCAGCTGTCTGTAACAAAACCATTGTTTCAGCTCAGTCCTTCCACCGTATACATCACCCAGTCACTGAGCGGCGCTAGAGTCCTCTGAATGGTTGAGGTGTTTTGATTAAAACTATTTAATGCAGGCGCCCTTGAAATTATTCTAAACAATTCAATTCAGTTTATTTATATAGCGCCAAATTCACATGTCATCTCAAGGCACTTTACAGTTCAACCAGATGATCCAGTCAAATTGATAAAAAGTTTTCTATCTAAGGAAAACCAGTTGATTGCATCGACTCATTGACTCAAATACAATCCCTCACACTAAGCATGCTTGTAGCGACAGTGGAGAGGAAAAATTCCCTTTTAACAGGAAGAAACCTCCAGCAGAACCAGGCTCAGTGTGAGCGGCCATTTGCTGAGGCCCACTGGGGTTCAAGGAGACAGAAGCAGATTTCAGCGGCTCCATCCTCCGATGACCCGGTCTACCTGTACTGAGTCCAGGAAAATTGACACAGAATGCAGGCTGTTCTTCTCATTACTGTTCTGAGTGCTAATAACATTTTCAAGGAGTTTTATCAGCAGTACCGTCGTCTCAGATATCAGATTTATAGTCGCCACACTCCAGAGAATCTGAGCTTAAATGTTAGGCAAACCCATTTACACAGATAAAACCTTTCAATAAACCAAACATTGCAGCCACATATCTGAGTCGATAACCTTTTACAACAACTATTTTCATTGATTTCCGATGGAATTATTCACACACTTTACTATAGTAAACTGCACTTCCAATATTCACCACTGTTCGGCGCCATTGACCTTTTTCCTCTGAGCACAGAGCAGCTGGTTTGCTTGGACTCGCAATGAATCATGGGATACCCAAGGCTACGTAGGATACACCCGAGCCGTCCTTCAAAACAGACAAAAACCAGGCCGCATTTATCGGTCGCATCACAAGCAGACTTCCAATCCAAACAGGCCTCGGCGCCGTGCTACATCATAATCGACCGACAGATCTGGTCTTCAGAGGACGCAGCCGCTGGATTTGATCTCGGCAATTAATCATTGTTAATGTTTTAGTCTAAAAAAAATACTAGAAAATGTCAATGTTGTGTCATCAACACTTTAAAGAAAGTCTTTTCACCTGTTACCAGATCTGTTGTTTATCAATCATTGGAAAACTAATTCAGAGTCGACTCTTCAGGCGTTTCAAGTTTCTGATTCACCTTTTTGAGACGATTTCTTCTTTCTCCACAGAACTATGAGATGTTTTCAGAGGCAGTGGAAGCAGATACAGTGGAACAGTTCCTGAAACTGGCATGAGGACGGCGCTCCTTCTAAAGCCGACCCCCTCCTCCCTCCACCCGGAGCCCCGTCACTGACAGCGTCTGCACCCTCTCTACGCCATCAAGAAGAATGCCAAATATCTTGAATCAATCTAAAGAAAAACATTCCCCTCTTTACTGAAAATAAGTCTTAATCTATTTTTTTTTAGATCCTTACACCTGTTAGACTAAAAGTTATGAAGCAGCTCCAAATCCAGCAGGAATCAATGAGGTTAAACTAATCTTAGCCATGGCTGCTGGATGGCTGGAGATTAAACTAATCCACTGGATGATAAGAATCAACTCGGAAGCTTTCTGTTTCTAACCATCATCATCATCATTATGAGTTAACCGCCTTAATCAGTATTTCATCATTTCTACACCATGATCCACTGAAGGAACACAAGCCCTCAAAGTTTAAACTCTTAAAGTTTGATAAAGTCTGTTACTGATCCAAAATGAGTCACATGTACATGTCGGTTTTTCTTTTTACATTACAATAATGTAGCATTTGTTTGGACCAATCTGCTTCAACTTACACAACCAACCAAAGAAACGGTCAAACGAATCAGCATCTTCTGATTTCTATTCAAAACGGATTCTGTTTAGTTTTCCATTAAAGTAAAATGCCTGCGTTCTGTCATAGCAGCATACCTATAGTCAATACGCATGCGCAAGACGTCAGATTTGAGTTATTCCTTTAGGTTTATATGAAAAATACACTTTAAACTACCTCAAGGGGTGTGTATTCCCTAGTCATGGACAAAAAAACAATTAAATTACGTAGTTTTTGGTGTTTTTTGAAGCGTAAGGCGATCTGAGTTTAAATTGTTGTTTTTGTACTTGACACACCTGTCGAGGTAGTTTAAAGTCTATTTTTTATACAAAACTAAAGGGATAAACTGAAATCTGACGTTTGGCTCATGCGTACTGGCTGTGGTTATGCTGGTCTGACGGAACACGGGATCCTAACTGGTTCCAAAGGTTTGTTTTGGTCCTTTAAAAGCCAACACCTGGAAAGAAGGCTGCTTAAAATTTGCCTCCATCTCAGAGCCGTAGTGCCAATAGATCAGCTCTCTAAAGTCTGCAGTGTTAGCGTGTTTCCTACCCGCTCCTTTAACCTCATAGCTGCTACTTAAAATGGTGAACAATGACGGAGTGTTTGACACAACTCAGTCTTAAACTTTGGGAAACTTTCACCAACTTTCTCAGCACATTCCACAAATCGACCTCGGTTGAAGTATAACTAACCATTTCCATGTTTAGCGGTTCCTCCGCCTGTTTGCACCCCCCCCCCCCCCCCCTCCATTCCTTCTGCAAACATGTCTCCTGTGATTTCTGTGCATTGTTTGTGGATGTATGCCTGCCGTTGATGTACGTTCACCATGAATCATTCCTTAGACATTCCACTCTGTGTTACTTTTGGACCAATTCCCCTTGGCCAAAAACAAAAGAAAACTGTTGAAAATAGGGACTAAAAAGTGGTTGTCTTCCGAGAAGATTGTGAGAAATGATTTATGGGTTGAAAATAAAGAAGTTAAAAAAAACTTTTTGGGTCATTTATTTGGCTCCACAGAGCGTTGGTTCTTTTAATTGTTTGGGTTTGTTTGGACCGTTGATTAAATTAGAACATCATAAATTTAGTTTCAGTGAGCAAATTCTGAAGGTGAGACTTCTTGTCAACTCTATAAAGTTGCCTTTTCTTCTGACATGAACTAAAGCTGGCAGGTTTTTTTTCCAGTCCAGACTCAAAATTATGGAAAAGTTAATTTCTGTCGCTAAAGGACTGGGGACGGTTACAACACCTTGTCGTCTGCCATTTTGGCAGACAACAACCATCTCCTTCACACTCTTCTTTTTATAAAAAGAGACGAGTCTTTGTCGTATTAAGATGATTTATATTGCAATATAATGAAACATTTCTGAATGCCGGTAGGATAAATTTTATACCTGATCTTGTATTTATTTAAAGCTGTTTATTCGAAACATCTGGGACAAAGATCTAATTCAGAGGTGCTTTTTATAGGTAGTTTATGAAAACAAAAACGTGACATGAATATATTTTGTTAAATATTAAATTCAGTTTATTTCTATAGCGCCAATTCACAACACATATCATTTCAAGGCACTTTACAGTTCACCAGATCATACAGTCAGATTAAAGTTTTCTATCTAACGAAAACCAGTTGATTGCATCGACTCATTGACTTGAAGGCAATCCCTCACACTAAGCATGCTTGTAGCGACAGTAGAGAGGAATAACTCCCTTTTAACAGGAAAAAACCTCCAGCAGAACCAGGCTCAGTGTGAGCGGCCATCATTTTGGGTCTGTTGAATAGAACCCCCCCCCACCCCAGCGCAGCACACTTAAATGCTATTTAACTCCACTCTGATTTTACTCCCTTAATTTCCGCCTTCTCTCTTTCTGATTGTTTGTTTTCTTGTCCATGTGTTATTCGCGCTTGGGGGCGCATAATAAAAAGAAAATTGACGCTAGAATACCACTGTTACTACAATTAATATTAGGGTACGAAACTAGTCCCAATTGAAAAACTAAATATCGTCTATACGTTGCTGATTGTCCTTCTGTAAAGAAGCAAGAGAGAGTATTTTGATTTGGTTCAGGTGATGTCTAAACGATTTTAATCACAGATTATTTATATACAATATAAATATCATTTTGTATTTGATATGGCTGAATTTAGGGAACTCGAACAATGAGTGATTATGTTGCAGCACAGGTAGACAGAGAAGTGGCTTCAGGTGAGAGTTTCATTTAGTTAAATCATTGATCCTGTGATCTCTGCTGGGGCTCACAAATGATGCCGCATTAATTTTACTATAGTTTGCCTGATTAACATGTTTGTTTGTTTTGCTGTTATCTCCACTTCAGATGTATTATGTAAGAAATTTGTTTGGAATGTTTCCATAAAATTAGGGCTGCAACTAACGATTATTTTGCAAATTGATTAATCTGTCAATTACTTTTTTTAAATTAATAATCGGATAGCCAAAGGTTCCCTAAAGAAGATCTTTTATGACAGAGAAAAACATTTTTTTTTTATCTTAAATGCAAAATGTTTATATATTTTATAATCACAATGATATATAATATAATATACCTGCTCTAAGTGGGTCGTTCTGTCAGCTAAAGTCATGTTTTAGAGTCTCTATACTCCAGTTAACGATTAATCAATTACTAAATTAGTTGATGATTATATAAATAATCAATTAATCCGATAGATGTTTTCAGCCGTAGATAAAATACATGAAATGGGCGACACAGAGTTACAACAGCCCAGATGTACAAATTGTATAGTGAAGTTAATATTTTAAATGCTCAGTGTCAGTTCCTCTTATAGTTTCAGTGCAAATGTAAATACAATACATTTATTCGCCATCCCTTGAATGTATTATTTTGCATTATATAGAGAGCATATTAGATAAAAAAAATAACAGTGGGGTTTACCTCTGTTTACTTCTGCACAATTCTATATCTTCAAAAGGAAACGCAGGATAAATCCACATATAACAGACATATTTAGGCTATGTTTGGTTAAATAAACACATATTGACCTACTGTCTTAGTCACTGTTGAGTTGAACTGAAACCCCTCACATGCATAAGAGCCAGTGATGCTTCAAACATTGTTAAACAGCATCTAGTGTGTATAGTTCTTATACATTTTGTATAAATGTAGCAAGAAATGCTGCTTTTCTCTTTAAATGAAATGTGCCATGATGCTCATGTCAAGCATAAAAAAAATATCTTGCATATTTTTGCAAAGGACCAATAACATCAGACCAAGGAAACTGAAGACCAATAGTGTCCCTACCAAAGATGATATCAAAGCTATGCCCTTGCTTTCAAGTCATGCTGACCATGTGACTTTGAAGTAAACTAAATGATTCAATCTAATTTAGCTGTAATAGAATCATACAAACTGTCTGGACCGCATGACAGAAACGCCACATGAGAAGATAAATATGGATGATTTTGAAAGGATCTTCTGTCCTAGGGTGTGAGGCTGTGCACAATCAGTCGCCATCAGTGTAATGCAGAGGTCTTCAACAGGGGGTCCATGGCAGTGCTGCATGGGGGCTGCAAAAGTTTTGGTTGGTTAGACTTTTTTTTTCATATTCCCCCCTGCTTTTTCCCCCACTAATTGAAAAGTCTTTAAATCCAGATTAACATGAATTCAACACACTGTAGTAAACAGATAGATGGAGGCAGAAGATGTCTTTCAGTCATCAATGCTCACATTCAGCGACACACAGGAGCTCTTTCAAGCTGGGCACCGTTTCATTCACAACACCTGTCCTATCAACCAGGAATCAGAATCAGAAATACTTTAATAATCCCAGGGAGAAATTACTTTCGTTACATTACTCCATCTGCAATAGAGTGACTGTAAGACCAGTTTGATATAACACTATTTCATACAATATATATTAAGGGATCACGCTCCGCTTCACCATCAGTTTGGGGATCCTTGGCCTGGAAAACGTTGAAGGCCCCTTCTGTAGTGTGTTTGTGGTTAGAGGAAAATTATTTAAAGCAAATGTCCTCGGTCTCCTTACTTGAAAATTGATGCATCTTTCTCAGGTTTATTGGCAGCTTTGATTGGTAGCATCTTTTCAATCAGGGCTAAGCAATGGTCGCTCCAAAACATTGACTGTGACATCGTTAAGAAGCTTAATATGCTTAAGACCAGTTCATCTCAGGTGTTTGCAACCTGAGGGTCCAGATTTGTATGTTGGACTCTGTATCTTCCAAAATGACTATTGGACAAAAATGATAAAGACTCAACTAATAGTTTTAAAACAACAAATGCAGGTTTCAGTAGGTTTTTAATGGTTACAACTAGTGATGGTTAATGAGGCATCTTGAAGCCAAACTGTATTGATGCTGACTTGATACTGTTTCACAGAATACTGCCACCTGCTGGATCTTTAAAGACACTACAGGCAGTCTATTGGACAGACTAAACTGAAACTGATGAACTATGGGCTCGACACCGACACTTCGGTGTGGCTGGACCCATCACTAATTAAAACTTAATTTTTTGAAGAATGGAAGTCACCCTTGGACATAAAGGGTAAATAAAAAACTAATCATTTAAAGCGGCATTTCTAATTCTAACACAACCCGAACATGATTGGAGCTTTTAATTTGAAAATATGTCCGGAAGTTGAGTTGCTGGCTGACCGGATGTTGGTAAAGTGGCTCTAGAAGAAGGAAGCTGTAAGATTTGACAGACAACAGCTGAGGTAACGATGCTTATAAATGAATGTTACTCATTTAAAACCTTAAATGTGTCTAAGATAATCTTCGCTAACCTGTCTTTGGCTTTAAACTCTGTGTCGCTGCTGTTTGATAGCTGTTAGCAGCGTCTGTTTATCATGCAGCTAAGCTAAGCTAGCTAACACTTGTAGTAATTTATAGCAGAATAGCACTGAATGAAAAGCTGTATGGGGAAATAATTAAATGGCTTATAAAATAACATATCTGGTAAATTATTTTCCATTGTTTTATTCCCTGATAGTTCACTGCGGACTGATCAAAGCTGCATTGTTTACATTGTTTACAAAGACAGCAGCAGGTGCAGCATCAGTTTAATTCAACAGAGGATTGATTTTAATTTGTTTTCCTTACTGTGAGCAAATCCTCTATTTCAGCTCCCAAATAAAGCACTGCTTTATTAGTTTTATAGACACTGGGTCAGATGAGTTAGGCTATTTAGTCAAACCTTAACTAGAATGATAAAAATGTAAATTGAAACAGTTGGAATTTGTGAAACCACAAAATGAGCTAAATATTAATAATGGGAAGAAGATTTTGATCCTTTATTAGATCAACTATGCTGAATTACTTATACTAAGAAGCCAAACCAAACATGATATATATTGTCTGTTTAATGCAGCTTTAAATGTTTCACAGGGTAAAAAAGTTTTAGGAGGTTTAGTCAACAAAAGACCTCAAGAGTTTATCTATGAGCCACCATTGAGTACAATATTGGGTAGTTTCTCTGTTATTTTTTATTAATTTTAATTCAGTTTATTTATATAGCACCAATTCACAGCACATGTCATCTCAAGGCATTTTGCAGTTCACCAGATCATCCAGTCAAATTGATTTAAGTTTAAGTTTGATTTAAAGTTTTCTATCTAAGGAAAACCTGTTGATTGCATCGACTCATTGACTCAAATACAGTCCCTCACACTAAGCATGCTTGTAGCGACAGTGGAGAGGAAAAACTCCCTTTTAACAGGAAGAAACCTCCAGCAGAACCAGACTCAGTGTGAGCGGCCATCTGCTGAGGCCGACTGGGGTTCAAGGAGACAGAAGCAGAGATACAAAAAGCAGCTGTAAAAGGCGGCCCGGTCCAGGAAACACACAGCCAGGCAGACGAGAACTGAGCCAGTATGAAGAGAGTACATCCAGCCAGGCACAGTCAGAGAAACAGGACTACACTGGAAAACAGGCCGATTTCCAACATCTATAACAAATAATGACAACAGCACAGCTGATATTTCTCTCCAGGATGGAGTCACAGCCAAACAGGAACAGACGAGGTAAAGCTACTATGAGAAAAAGCAGAGAGAGCATAAAGTTAGAGATGGAACTAACAGATTCTGCAGAATAGGAGAATAGAAGTAGAATGAAGCAGAATGATGAAATGGGGGTCCCTAGTCATATGTTTATATTACTATTTTTTATGTATTTATTACTGTTTTCAAGGCTATACTTTAAAAATGAAATTGTCTAGAGTTGTTTTAAATTAAATTTCCTTTTGTATACACTCATGTATACAACATGACAAAATAAATCTCTATGTCCTCCAGCAGTCTAAGCCTATAGCAGCATAACTATAGAGATAGCTCAGGATAATCTGAGCCACTCTAACTATAAGCTTTATCAAAAAGGAAAGTTTTAAGCCTAGCCTTAAAAGCAGACAGGGTGTCTGCCTCACGGACTAAAACTGGTAGTTGGTTCCACAGGAGAGGAGCCTGATAACTAAAAGATCTGCCTCCCATTCTACTTTTAGAAATTCTAGGAACCACTGGTAAACCTGCAGATTGAGAGGGAAGTGTTCTGTTAGGAACATAAGGAACAATCAGATCTCTGATATAAGATGGAGCTTGGCCATTTAAGGCTTTATATGTGAGAAGGAGGATTTTAAATTCTATTCTTGATTTAACAGGAAGCCAATGAAGAGAAGCCAGGATAGGAGAGTTTACACTCTTCTTGTAGACTACTTATTATCCAGATTCTTTGTTTTCTATAAACCTGAGAAGAAAGGAACAATTTTTTGAATTAAAATCTTTATTTATTACAGGATGTGTTATTATTAATGTTTTAAACCATAGATGAACACATTAAGCTTTTAGGATTTCAGTTTAAGTCTGATCTGCAGTTAGGAAAGTTTCCCTTTTTTATAATCTTTGGATTAACACACATGTTGGTGTTTTTAACTAAAGGTAGTTTGATTCTGAACAAATCACGCCACCTACTAGATTTTGGTTCTATAAACAAAGAAAGAAAAGATCAGCAAAGCGCCTGTTTATATATTCAAATACTGAAAATTCTTTCCTTTAAAGGCACACTATGCAACATTTTTCAGTTAATTAATGTGTTCCATAACGTTTTGGATGATTAAATGATTCATTTCAGACTTGAACAAAGGTATTCTCGGCCGCCCTGGTGGTCTGTGGGGGAAATACTGCACTTGCAATTGCAGGAGCACCGACCCGCACCCACAGGCTCAGAAGTCTCGTGAGAGTCAGTCTTGCTTTACGGCCGAGAACTGCTACACCCCCCAGTTAAAAGCATTCTCGTTGCTAGCACAGTGGCGATCCTTGTGCAGTTATGCTACGTTCACGCAGCAAAAGCAGCAAAATCGTGTCTGCTGCTTAATTTTTGCTGCTTGAAACAGTTAGTTCTGACGCTCTGGCTGTGCGGTGCAAAAGTGTGTCTGACGCGCGTTGGGCGGAGCTTCACTATCCTTTCTCTGCCTTGCAGCTATATTTGCTGTGATCATTTGGAATAAAGTAGTTTTAATATGTGTTTAAATGAGAAAATACACCTGAAAACGTAATCAGTGCCGTCAGTTCATTCAGATTATTATCCTGCCTTCAATATTTTTTCTGTCGGAGCCGCTCAGACCCCCACATACCAGCGGTGCGCCGACAGAAGGAACCCCTTCATCAGCAGCCTCTGGCCAGGTCACGTCCTCGCGGTTCACCGCGGCAGCTGGTAGGTGTTTTTCATCTAAATAATCCAAACTGCATATTCTGCCGGCAGATTTCTGCATTTTAAGTTAATTTAGGCGTCAATAAACTGTTTAAGAGGAGAGATCATAGCCTCTGATCATCAGCGCTGTGTCTCTCTCCCTGCTTCAGCTGCTCAGACGCGCTGGGCCTGCTGCTCCTTTGCTGCGCCTTGACGCGCGTCAACCATTGACTTTGCATGTAAACTCGCTGCTTCTGTCGCGCCAGCTGCGGTGTGAACGCAGCATTAGTCATTCGTTGCGTTCGCCTGTCTGCTAAGCTCAAAACAACCGCGCCTGGCTTGACGGAGAAACCAGGAGAACAGCTGTGCATATTTACGACAGTGCACTTTTACTTTCGCCCTCTGGGGGGAGTCTCGCTGGAAAATCAACACCGGTTGCATAGTGTACCTTTAATCAGGTCTTTTTTTTTTATGAGATCCTGAATTAATCAGACTGCATGTATAAATAAAGACTAAATTAAACAAAAATATTAAGATAGTGAAAAATGGTGAACAATACAAACATATTTGTTTTATATTTGACCTCCCAAACATAAATAGAAGCTAATTAAGTCAAGATTAGCCGTGTGTTTGGTGCATCGATGCTAAAGCCGAAAGACCAAAAACTGATCTACTAAAATGAAGAGAAATTCTTTGAAACAGGGTTGATTTTTAGTGATGTTTTGTATTGAAAGCAAATATTTTAGCAAATCAGAGCTGCTCTGCTATAGTTTGCTACTTAAATTTAATCATCTCTAATAAATAGAATTTTTCTAGATCCACATTTTCACTTTCTGATCATCAAACACATTCTTTCTGGTTGTTTTCCAAAAACTTCAATGTGTTTAATGAGGATTATTTTTTCACGAACACTGTGATGCTCTGATTGTTTTTGAACAGATCTGTCTCCGTACAGCTGCATATGACGATGAGCGTCCCAGACTACATGCAGTGCGCCGAGGACCACCAGACGGTCCTGGTGGTGGTCCAACCGGTGGGCATCGTTCCCGAGGACCAGTTCTTCAAGATCTACAAGCGCATCGCCAGCGTAAACCAGGTGAACATCAGGGACTCTCAGCGTCTCCTCTACATCCGCTACCGCCACCACTACCTGCCCGAGAACAACGAGTGGGGCGACTTCCAGACGCACCGCAAAGTGGTGGGGCTGGTCTGCATCACGGCGTGCGACTCGGTCAAGGACTGGCCGCAGACCGCCGAGCGTTTCCACGGCCAGAAGGAGGTGTACAGCTCCACCCTGTACGACTCGCGCCTGCTGGTGTTCGGGCTGCAGGGGGAGATCGCCGAGCAGCAGCGCACCGACGTGGCCTTCTACCCCAGCTTCCAGGATTGCTCCGACGTAGAGAGGAGGATCGAGGACTTTGTGGAGTCCATCTTCATCGTTTTAGAGTCCAAGCGTCTGGACCGGGCCACGGATAAGTCTGGAGACAAGATCCAGCTCCTCTGTGTGCCATTTGAGAAGAAGGACTTTGTGGGTTTGGACACAGACAGCAGGTGAGCGTTCCCTCTAACATCCACCTTCCTGCCGGGAGTCCTGCTTCTTGTTCTGCCTCATCTGTTTTCAAATCCTCTTAGAAATCTTGTTTCTGTTTTTTTTCTGCCTTTGTTTGATTTATCTTGCTTTATGTCTTCCTTTTTTTCTTCCATACTGTCCTGTGAGTCTATTGTTGGGTGTGAAAAGGTGAGAACTTAGACCAGTTTGGTTTCCCTTCACTGATCCCAGCAGCATCAGCTCTGCCCAGATATGACCCGCTAGGAGCTTCTCAGGCTATCCTGCTCAGCTGCATCACTTGGAATCGATAATCACACTTTGAATAGTCAAATCTAAACACCTTAATGCAACTAAATCGAACAAAATTGTCTTTATTTAGAAGCGATTTTCAGTGTTTCTTTCTATGGAAGCTCTGCTGTTTACAGAGCAGTAGCTTTAGTTTAAGACGGCTGACTGAAGCAGTGCAGCAACAGGTGGGGGAGGGGGGGCAGTATTATGTTCAGGTATGATCTAGGGCTGCTACTAATGATTATTTTGCAAATCGATTAATCTTTCGATTATTTTTTTCGATTATTAATCGGATAGCCAAAGATTCTTTAAAGACGATTTATGTAGTTAAACCAGGTGAAGCTAAAATGTTTCAATGTAAATTTTTTTTATGTTAAATGCTAAATATTTATGTATTTTTTTTACGATTTTGTTAAATTTACTGCTCTAAGTGGGTTGATCTGTCACCTTAAAAGCATATTTTACAGTCTTTATACTCATGATTATTCCATTACTAAATTAGTTGATAATTATTGCAATAATCGATTAATCCCGATTAATTCAATTAATTGTTTCAGCCTCAGCATTATCCATACATGATGATCCCTCCAAATGTTCCTTAGAACCCGGTCCATGCCTGGCTGTTCTCCTCCCTGCTTCTCCCTGAACAAACCTTCTGCTCCGCTGCAGGTTTGCTGTTGGTGCAGAAAGCTGTTTAGAAACTCTGCATTCTCTCCCGTCCACATCTGTTCCTCCGGTCATCTAAAGGAAATAAGATCTGACTTGATTACAGTCGCTTGAACGAGGCTCATCCTTTCCCTCTGTGATGCGGCTGCATGACTGATCAGGGTTCAGGATCTGATTAACTATGGAATGAATTTTGATCCATTATTGTTGTACAGAAATTTTTTTTTATTTTAAATAAATGCAAACTAGAAATGAAAGTTTTAATTATTCCATTTTTTTATTTAAAAAATGGCTTTGAGATGAACTTTCCCCCCCACATCTTATGTTTTTATATTTTATTAATTTTTTTTCAAAAACAATGATCAGTTTTTTATTTTATTATTATTATTTTTTTTTTACAGATTATCCATCCATCCATTTGAAAATATTTATTTTCAAATCTTATGTTTTCAAAATTTTTATCAGATTTTATATTTTCAAATATGTTTTTTTTTCCAAATTTCTATTTTTCAGAATGAGTTTTATGAATTTTTAGTGTTTTTTGTTGGGTTTTTATCGAGGACTAAAGGGCTTGTTATACTCCTCCAGCAGTGTGTCGCAGTGAGCTCGACGCAAACATTTTTGATTTATGTTCAATTTTGAGCGTGGTCTGCTCTATGCGCTGTGGTTCTAGATACGGCGGAGGCGGTGAGGAAGTGGGGACAAGTTTGTCCGACAACGGAGGGACATGACGGCGAAAAAGAGCGGAGATCCAGGTGGAAAAAGGGTCCCAGCATTCTCGCACACCTCGCTCCTCTAAATGGTCCAACTTCACGACTTGATTTCTGGAATTTCGGTCATAAAAACAAAACAAGTCGGCCTCCTGTCTGCGGTCAGCTACAATTTGGGAGCGGTGCAGCGGAGGGGGCGGGGACGTCTTTTTGTTCACTGCGACACCTACGCAGGCGACCTAGTTTCGAAGTATAAATCAGCCTTAAGGCCTCCGTACCTGTGTTGTGCGCGCTAACCACTGTGCCACCTGCGTGCCAAAATAAATCATGGTTGCAGATCCGATTCCCGTACTTCAAGCAAACCCTGGCTCCTGATGTTTGGCATTGACCAAAAAAACGCAGACCAATAGAAATGTATCTTTGCTCCTCGCTCCAGAGGAAATCCCGCCACCAGGAGTGGAGAGAATGTGATCAGGAAAACCTAATTAGAAAAAAAATTAAATTCATAAAACTCAATCTGAGAAATCAAAATGAAAAAAACAAACAACAAAAAAATATATATAAAATATAGTTAACCAAAACTTTCTTTGATTAAAAAAAAAAAATTCACAAAGTTTTTCCTCTGAATTACTTTTTTTATTTAAATTTTTTAGTCATAATTTTTTGTTTTTGCTTGAAACAATAATGGATGAAAATTCCCTCCATATGTAGCAGAATTTAACTTTCTTAAATTCAGAACTGGTCGTTGATTCGCTGCTCAGGAGGAGACGGTCCCTGTTGTTGATGTAGCTGCAGGCTGTGCTGCTGCTCTCCTCAGGGGAACTGAACCTCTAACCCTGAACTTCTCCTTTAGTTGCTCAACTCTTAGCACCACTTTCCTTGGATATGAGACCATTTTGTTTACCAATCCCGACTGTAAGTGTTGTTTTAGCCTTTGTTCCCTTCCTAACCTTTGTTGATGATCGATCTTTACCATAAAGTCAACTGTTCAAGCTCTTTGAAAGCAGTAATCTACTTTTATTTGAATTTTCAATTGTTTATTCATATAGCGCCAATTCTAACACATGTCATCTGAAGGCACTTTACAATTCAACCAGATCATACGATCAGATCTACAACGTTATATGCAGAGAAGCTCCTGATCACTGCTTTTTGTTCCTCTAACTATTAACGGTAATATACGCTGCAAAAATTACCTAGAAATGAGAACAAATGTCTTAAATTAAGTGTTTTTACCCTTATTTGTGCAGGTAAATAAGATGATCTGCCAATGGAATGAGTATTTTTACTGTTAAATCAAAATAACTAGATAATATGCACTTGAAAGGAGCCAATGCAATTGTTTTTTCTTATTTTAAATATAAATTGTCTTATTCCATTGGCAAAGTTTCTCCCTTTCCTCCTCAATTCAAGAAAAAAGGCGCTTATTAAAAGAAAAAATGACAGATTTATATTTCCTGTAGTTCAGGTCTGCTGAAAAATGAAAACAAACGTTCCTTTAAGTTCGCTTCTCCACCCACATCATGCAGCGTTTCACATGTTAGATGTCATGCCGTAGATTTGTCCAACGGCTGCAAGTCAGGAGACTTTGCGGTTCCACACGTTAAAATATACAACAGCATTCATATTAAATGAGTTATCAGGTAAACTGATGAGCTGAATAGTTGATGTTCTTGTTTTTAACCCTAACATGAAGCTAAATAAAGAGACTGGGTTCCAGTCGATGATCGGAACATATCTGCAGATCATCGTCGTAATCATCGCTTTATTATGGCAGACTTCTAACTCTGCATTATTTCAATTCCTGCTTATTTGTGCAGATTTAGCTCATAGAAAGAGCTCCAGGCTGCAGTCCTGTTTGTTCGAAGGTTATAATTTTTAATATGAGCTGCAGATTTTCTGCCGTCCTTACAAATGAGATTAAACACTTCACAAAATGAAGATAAAGTTGTCATTTTAAAGGTTTTAAAAGCACAGATTAGGGCTGCGTAATATGTATTAAAAAAAAAGTTAAATCTTTATTTTTTCTATTAAATTAATTAGAAAAAAATTATCACAAATGACATAAATTTCTGTCAAAAACTGGATTTCATTTAAATTTTCCTGTCTGGATTTAAATTAATTTAAAGAATTATAAAGTTAAAGCTGGGAAACCTGCTTGTAAAATAACCCTGATTCACAACAAATACTAAAAAATCTAACAAACTAAATGTTAGCAGCCAGAGGTTTAATGAACCTTCATCAACATCATATTTCTGGTTCCAGTGAACGGGAGGTCAGAGTGGAGCAGCTGCTGACATCTAGTGGCTGAATTAGAAACTGTTTATCGACTGGATTAAAAAGAGTCTGTTTGGTATCAGCGCGTAAAGTAAAGCGTTTGATGATCAGACGCTGAAGTAGAGACTGATACTGATTGTTCCAATCGTTGATCAGGACGCTGCTGTTTGTTTCCCCATCTCCTATCTGCTTATATTTCAGCTCTATCCAGATTTCTGGGCTCATTCCAGACTCGGATCTTTGTCTTTCTTAAAACCCCTGCTTCTGTTTGGGTTTCCTCCTGCTGAGCCACTTTATTTCCCCCCCTGACCTTCCTAGTGTTTCTAAGGATGTGAAATTTCCTGCATAGTTTCCTAAATCCTTGATGACAGTAGTGGTGAAGCTGCTCTGTTTTTTTTTTCCTTCAGTGAAAACATGAGTCCCAGGATGCTTCATAGTCTCCCTGTTTGCTCTTGTTCCTCTTCAGCGGATGAGTTTATTCCACCTTTAGCTGACCGTCTGAAACCAGCTGTCAAGCAGATCTGCACTAGAACAGCTTCGACCTAAAATGTTTGTTTCTCTGCTCCCTGCTGCCTTCTAACCAGGCATTACAAGAAGCGCTGCCAGGGTCGGCTGAGGAAGCATGTCGGGGACCTGTGCCTGCAGGCGGGCATGCTGCAGGACGCGCTGGTCCACTACCACATGGCCGTGGAGCTGCTCAGGGGGGTCAATGATTTCCTCTGGCTCGGTGGTAAGCACTGACTTCAGAGTTAACAGTTCTTTTATATATTTTAGAGGGAAAGTTTGTAGGTTTTTAAATGGAACAATTTATATTTATATTAGCAAAGAAAAAGCTTTTATAGCCAAAGTATTCGTTCCCCTCAAATGATTTCCCATCGTTTGTCTCTTTACATCACAAACTCGGATTCTTTGACATCAGAGGCCATGAAAACCAGAGGATGTTTCTGCTTTTGTTTGCAGCTGCGTTGGAAGGGTTATGTTCGGCCTCTGTGATCTTCCACTACCCCGGGGGCACAGCGGGGAAGACGACCGCACGCAAACCCAGCATCTCCCAGCCGGCCGACGCAGGGAAACGCCACCGACCGGGTAAGAAGACGACTAGGAAGCGAAGCGTCCAATGATGAGACGGTTTCTGCCGGCTGCTAGCTTCCACTCTGCTCAGCTTTGCTCAGCTTTGTTTCACTTTTAGCTTCCTAAATGCTAAAATGTGCCGGTTGTCCCTCTGATTACTTATATAAACTCCAAGTTAACCATCCTCACTTTTATTAACATGCTATTAACAATGTTTAACTTTAATGCTGACAGAGTTTATGTGTTTAACAGAGGTGGAAGCGTCAATGATGCGTGGGAACGTGAGATCTTGGTCTATCAGCTTGTCGATAATCTTTCAACATTTAAAACCCCTTTTCCACTACCCTTTAGAAACCGTGCAGAGATAGGGCTGGGAACGGTAACTGAGAAAACTGAGTGTAAATGGAACCCAAAACTTAACCGGACCGAGCCAGACAGAACTGAACCGCACTAAGCAGTAGGGACCGGCACGGTTCAGTTCTGGCTCAGTTCTCAGATAACAGAGCACATGATCAGACCGCATCATCTCATTACAGTCAGCCTCCGTAATCATGAAATTTCAAACATTCATAAAAATCCTAGCTTCCCTACCGTGCCACACGATTTCCAGTGATGATTCTGCTTAGCAGTGTGATGAAACTCAACGTCTGTCGTTGTTTCCTGCGTCTGTAAGCCCTGATTAGACTATCGTTTGTCATATCTACTTCCCAAAGCTGACTCTGATGCCTGACCACGAAATACCACAATTATGACCAAACATGCTGGTGAAGATTCTCAGTCATCCAGGTCATTCCAAAAAAGTAAAAAAAAAACAATCCACTGCACTTTGTTTGAAGACGTTTTGCATCCAGGAAGCTTTTTCAATTCAAAATGTCAGTAATAGCGTTGAGTTCAAGGCTTTATACAGTAGCTCAACGAAACATGCACATTGAAACAGACGAATGGGTCCATCCCTTTGGAATGGGGGTTGTTTGGCTTCTTTTGTTAGAATGCAATGCTCCATACCTGCCTATGTCTCTGAAAGGGAGGTCATTAAAGACACTCCTAGTGAGCGGTAGTACCGTAGATCGCCACTAGCAGGTGAGCTGTTGATAATTTATTCTTTATGGTACGCCTGCATTCATAACATGTAGGCGAATCACTGTCCCTGAGACATCCACGGTTAACTGCTGCTAGTTTTACTCACATGCCTGGAAGATGTCTAGTGCTACTACCACAGATAATCTCACTCTCCAAATGGAATTTAATTTTTTGAAATATTTTTTAAAAACAAAGCGGAGTGTGTATGACGTCATCCGCGCGCCGGACTGGATTTGCGACAGGCAGCCTGGGTCACAGGTAGCTACGCTCTACCTCTTCTATTCATTCGGCTAGCTAATCTGAATCATTCAATTCCGTTTGGAGAGCGAGATCATCTGTGGTAGCAGCACTAGACATCTTCCAGGCATGTGAGTAAAACTAGCAGCAGTTATCTAGGGGACAGTGATTCGCCTACATGTTATGAATGCTTGCGTACCATAAATGATCAATTATGAACAGTTTAGTTTGTGCCTTCAAGTCGTTGCCCATAGGAAGACGTTACTTGGATTACAAAACCGAATATCTTCAGAACAGCTCCAACTGACACAAAACTCATATGGGTGAGTAGAACATGATGTAATAATGTAAAATCAAGGGGCTAATGTAAAAAAAAAAGGTGTTCACCTTTAAGGAACAGAGCTCGGCACGGTTAACTGATCCAAGCTCGGCACTGATCGGTTTCAGAGGGTACTGTAAATGGGGCTTTAGTTTCATCTCAGTTTAAAAATTAAAAATTCTTTAATTAAAGAAAGTAAAGGATGTAAAAAAAACAAAAACAAAAAAAACAACCATCCGCGCAAACCTGACGAGTTCCAGCCTGCAGGTGCAGGGCGTCGCCATTTTTATGATCAACGACTCTCACCAAGTCAGTCTCTAAATCAACACAGGAATTTAAAGAAGTCGTAAATCCACTTACCTTCTTAGCCACCGATGTAAGGATTAAGATTAGGATTAGGAACAAACCAAAGGTATTGAAGCACTTTTAGTTTTTTAGTCTAATGACTTTAGGTTTATTATCTCGTGTGAACATTTTTTTTTTCTCTGAATTTTATTACCTTTCAAGTAAACAAAGAACTTTGTTTAAATATCTCTATAAACAGCAGCCAGATGTAATACAGCTATAAATAGTTCTATAAAACCTTTGATTTCCTAAAGTTTTAAAGTAAAAAAATTAACAATAATCGTTTAATAATTTGTCTGAATTGTGGATTTTCGGTATGTTTTGTAAAACATGGCGGTGCTCCGGCCCTGCAGTAGGGAGCCTCTCAAAAACACAGAATAATTAGGTTGCTCTATGAATTATGGGAAAATGACTAAAAGACTTTGAAATCACAGTGAAAACATTATGATAATAAGAAAGTTTTAAAGAGAGAAATTGTAAGCCCTCATCTGTTAAGCTTTAAACAGAAGCCGATTGAAGCAAAGAGTTTCTACGAACTTTCTAATACTATAGATTTCTGAGGCAGGCCGATATTTTCTGATATTTATTTTCTAGAAATAACCAAGATAAACAGACAAGTTACTTTTCTGCAGAAGAGGAGAGAAGACAGGCGGAGAATTTTCACTCCCTGAAAAATCTGTGTTCAACTCTGCTGGGACCTCTCTGTCCCCTGCCTTTATTAAAGGAGTAACAGGAGGGGTCAGAAGTTTACACATACAAACAGGGGGGTGCAGGTTTATTGGCGGTGGATATTAATCACTGGATAAGACCAGACCCTTCCTGGAACAAACATTTGCTCTCCCCGTCTGAAGTTAAAACAACCCAACATTCCTAACAGGCCAAATGCCTGTGACTTAGTTCAAATAAAATTATGACATTTACATTTTTTCTAACAATAATTGCCTACATTGAAATATATAACAGTCTGAATCGTGTTGTTGATCATTGAAAACTCGTGATTTGTCCCAGGTGTGTTGATAGATTGCCTTTGTGTGGGAAGTCAGATTAGCGAGTTTCAGGCCTCATTTTGTCCGTGACCCTGGACTGTCCAAATACAGAGGTCACAGGTTAGCGGTCCAGGATCCAGACCCACCTACTGGCTAATCCGGACCCTACCTGATTTAAAACATTTATAAATTACTGCATGTTGTCTGACGACAGTGTCTATCTTCACTTGCGCCGCTTCTCCTGTTAATATGGTAAAGCCATCTGGGGCATCTGGCACCAGGCTGCACGTGATCCACATGAGCTGCTGTCAGTCTGGGTTGCTGCTGCTGCTACTTTTAGACTCAGCAGGCAAACCTGTGGCAAGCCGGGCGATGGGAAAGAAGGAGAAGAAGATGAGAAAAAGAGAGAAAGTGTGGACTGCTGGAAGAACTGTGGTGAACTGATGAAAGAATAGTGAAATGGTGCTCAAAGATGACCCTACTCATTTAGAGGATGTTTGGCTCAACCTGCTGCTGTGAAGCAGGATTCTCCACCATGAACAGAATCAGAAATAAATCTGGATCCAGGCTCAAAAGGAGCACCTTGATATGTGCTTGAGAATGGCTTCGTCTCCATTCAAACCCAGGTTTAAAGCCTTGCAGGGCAGCATAAAGCCCACTGCCAACATTAAGACAGAAAAAGGAAAAAAATACGGTCAGTTCAGATGTTTTATAAAATATGTAAATCAGGAAATTGTCTATATACCAAACTAAGCGATTGTTGTTATCTACTTCAAAAAACACTTTTAAAATGGTAAATATATATATTTTTAATTTTTATATTTAAAAATTCAATGGATACATAAACACCTCATTTTATATCAGGGTTAAGTAACAGCTTATAATTAAAAAGGTCTCCAGACCTTTGTTGGTTGTTGACTTTTTTTTTTTTTTGGACGCAGCTAATTTTTAATTAGTTACCCCTCCTCTAAAAGCTTCTCATATCTTTCCTAAATCCTAAAACGTCCAACCTGTCAGTCCTGTATACATAAACTGATGTGATTTCATGGTCTTTTAGCTTCTAAACTTTACTGAAGTTCAGGTTATTTTTTTGCATAACAGTGAACCGACTGAACTTCAGAAGCTGCGCGGTTGCGGTTCATCCCATTTATCTATAGAAACGTTGGATAAAGAAAAAAAAATCACGATTCACTAAAAGATTGAATGCATTGTATGTAGCTCTGATTGATGGAGACTTATGTGCAGCAGAGGCTGAAGTCTGTTATTAACCACCATGAATACCCTGCAGCATGCAGCAGCAGCCATTGAGCAGAAGGCTAACTCTGCTAACCCTGCGCCTTGTGTCATGGAGTGAACCTGCATTCTCTCTCTCTGTCTGTAGGGGCTCAGGAGGTTCTCATTGATCCAGGTACGGACTGACTGTTTAACCACCGTAGCTCCTCTAGACACCAGTCTTTCAGTTTGCATGCGCTCACCTGCTTTGGTTTTCAGTGGCAGCACTTTCACTTGTTTTTTTTTTTTTTTTGTCTTTTTACCTGTGGTTGATTTCTAATTATTGATCTTTTTTATGGTTTATCAACTTATCACAGCCACATTTATGATCAGATATTCTCTTGATTATTCTTTCATTTTACTTCCTTCTTCAACTTATAGACAACTAAATTCCTTTTTTTTTTAAGTTGCTTCAAAAATCTTTCCCTCTCAGATAAACGGGTCACATAACTGTTTTAAAACCCAATGTTCAAACTTTTATGTTTCTTTTTATATAAAAAAAAACATCTGGTTTAAAAATAAAAATATTTTTGTACCAGTTGCACTGATTTTACTAAAAAAAGGCTCTTTGTTATGTAGCTTCTATTTAGCCCAGAAAGGAAGTCGCGCAACATAAAATGCTTCCCACAGAAACATCCCTCTGTCGCTGTGTTCAAACACATGTTCCTTCTATATGAGACCACATGAGTATTTTATTTTAATCTTATTTTACTTTATTTGCTTTGATTTAGCTTTAAAAAAATTTTAAATGAAAGTTTCTTTTTGAATTTTTAAAAATCTGGTTCCCCCTATATCCCTGCGACCCACAAAATAACAAAGCAACAGACTTCTGACGTCCTTTAAACACATATTATTACTTTCTATGCTCTCTTATTCATATAAAATGAAGTAATTAAAAAAATTTATAAATTATTCTTTATTAATTTCATCAAATTAATCTTCAATGATTTGATCGGAAAAATTATTCTTTTTTTTGCAATGAAATAAAAATGTAAACCATGTATTAAAAATGAATAAACACTTATTTAACTTATTTTGTACTTTTAATTATTATTTTTTCTCTCCATATGCAGTCTCAAAATAATCTTGTGACCCCTTATTGGCTTCCTTGCGACCCCCCCGGGCTTCACGACCCCTATTTTGAGAACCCCTGTTCTAAAAGCAGCTCCCTTCTTAAATGACCTGTTCTTAAATGGTTCAGATTTAGTGATAAACTCTTTTAAACGGTTGATTGTTGCATAATAAATGGTTTCTAGCATTTATATAAAGAGGTTTTAATGTTTTACTGGCTTAATGAACTGCTCGGTCCGAACCTTGGACAGTTTCTGATGTGTGGATTCTAGCAGCTAAGGTAAAGTCTGAGTTCTCCTCTTGAATCTTTCTGTGTTTCTGTGTTTTTTGTATTTTTTTTCCTTGGTGTTTTAAGGAGAAAAGCGTCACTAAGATGCTGACTTTTAGTTTCCTTAGAATAATGTTTTTCCCTCTTGTTTTGGGCCGAAGGCGCCCTGACAGCCGGCGGCATCAGTGCAGACACCAGCACAGAGATCGGACGAGCCAAGAACTGCCTGAGTCCAGAGGATATTATTGAGAAATACAAGGAGGCCATCTCCTACTATGGAAAGGTACTGATCTACTGAACCAAACCAAGATATTCAAGATGGAAGATGTTGTTTTTTTTAAACTGAAATCTTGACTCAATCATTAACAGGACGAGCCTTGAAAAGCAGGTCTGATTTCCTGTCTGCATGGCTGTGTTTATCCCGCCCAGAAGGGGGCAGTATGGGATCAGAATTAAACCAGCCCAGCCTAAACCTGACATGATAAACCTGAATAGATAAAGATTTTCTGCAGACCATTAAAGAAGGTTTTCTTTCTTTCTCAAAGATAACTCTTGAACACGCTTATTTATCGTTACTAAATATCTGCTCAAAGTAATTTTCTAATTTAGTGCGGGAACAGATTCTACAGGTTTCCTTACGTTTATCCACTGTTTTATCATTTCCCTTTTGCGTTGACCTCCTCTACCATCAGCCCTTCTACCTGAGTCTCATTCTTCCAGGATTAAATTACACTTCAACTTGTCGTCTTTTGATATTAATTGAATTTTAATAGGAGAGACAGCGAGGCTGTAAGTGGAGGAAAGCCAAAGGAATGGGATAAAAAATGGACTCTTTAAAGTGTTTTTTTTTTTGTGTTCTTGCCAGTGAAGCTCAAGTCAGTGATCCCACTCATATGTGTTGGCTCTGCCGTGTCGGCCCAGAGGGATGAGTTTGATCATGCGGCGGATTTCCCTTTTAACGGCAGGTTTTAGGAACATGGAAAATAAGACCATGACAAATACATTCATAGATTCCTCTCCCTTGAAGGTGACATATATCTTTTCTAATCCGCCAAACAAACCTGGAGGGAAGGAAGAATGTTGCAAATAAAATGCTGCAGTGTCCTGGTTGCATAAGACTGCTGAAGCACCTTTAAATTCAGCTTTTAGTTCAAACCTGCCGTCAGTTGATGGGGATCTGATTAACATGAAATGAAGTCCAGCTGTTCTGGTCGGTTTGCATTACTCAGTCAAAACAGTAGTTAATAGAAAGAATGAAAAGGATGGTGCACTGGATAAAATCAAAATCTAGATACGTCATTTTTTCTTAAAATAAGTGCAAGGGAACAAGACAAAGTACGTTTGAAATAAGAAAACGCAATTGCATTGTCATATTTCAAGTGCATTTTATCTCAATATCTTATTTCAAGAGTAAAAATAGTAATTCCAATGGCAATCATCTCATTTACCAGCTCAAATTAAGGGAAAATACCCTTAATTTAAGAAATTTCTAATTATTTCTAGATTGTTTTTCCAGCTGCTGTGAGGATTAAGTGTACCTTGGGAACCCCTGCTGCAGATCAAGTAGAGTTTATTGGTCTTAACCTCTTTGCTTTCTCCTTACTGTCTGTTCTGAGCTCTTTGACACCCTGAGGCGCGTCCTGCTGGACGTTCCTACCTTTTATTTTATGTATAAAGTCTGTTAACGGTCCACTCACTACAGTTGATACATGTTGTGCAAACTTCATGCAGTTTTCCTGGTTTTCCTGCATAGAAGCCGTTTTATTCACTGATCTAATAGGCAGAACTCACCTGCAGTGTTTTCTAATTAGGATCCAATCTGAATGTGAGGAAATAAATGGGTTGAATCAACATGTTCCTGTTTGCCTTTGGTCTCATCTCTGTGTTGTGGAAATGTTAATTATCAGGGAGTAAGACAGTGTTTCTATGAAATAACGGGAGATTTATTCAAGGCTCACTCCTCCATAGAGTCTGTGAATGTTGCCCCTGAGCAGAAACTTCTCCCATCCTTTATAGCCTGGCAGCACAAAGCAGAAAATTGATGAGAAACAGATGCTGGGAGGGTAAAACAAAGCAACTTTGAGGAGATTTCTCCAATTAGAACCAGGGCCATAAACCTGACACCGTATATTTCGAACGCAAAATGATAAAGTTAGTAGGGTCCTGAAAGAATCCCACTCCTGCACACAGAAATGTAAGGTCTGTAAGCTGGTGTAGATTCTCAGTCATCCACGTCATTGTCATACTGCAAACAATTTAAATATATACACGTCAAGTTTTCTTAAAATAGGTGCATTTTTTCCTGAATTGAGGAGGTAAGGGAGACACTTTGCCAGTGGAACAAGAAAATGTACATTTTAAATAAGAAAAGACTATTGCATTGTCTTATTTTGAATGTATATTATCTAATTATCTTAAGAGGAAATATTTTCATTCCATTGGCAAATCTTACTTTCCTATTCAAATTAAGGGTAAATACATTTAATTTAAGAATAGATCATTTTGCAGTGCCGTTTCCAACCTTTTCTTTTCATCTGTTTAAAAAAAGCAGTTTTTGAAAAAAAAAAAAAAAAGTTTTATAAACTCTTGACTTCCATGACTTCCATATTCTTATGGGTATGGTTTAGTTAGTGACCTTACTTAAAGGAATAGTACACCCAAAACATGATTAGCCTTCATTTTCTACTCACCCCCATGCTGAACAACACTCTGGAGTACTTTTTTGATATCTCAAATGCATCTGGAGATCTGGGAGGCTTCTTGCTGTCTGCTGACATTCAAATAATGGAGGTCTATGGTGCCCGAGACAGAAAGGTCCATAAAAGTCCACAAAAAACGTGTCAATATTCCTCCATACTGCTCGTCCAATGTATTCCAAGTGTCCTGAGTGGGTAGCGTCCAGAATTTACTCGAAACGAAGTCATTTAGAATGTTTTTAGAGCATAAACAGTAGTGTATAGGATTTCCTGAAAGCGCGCACACGCGCGCTCACGGCGCTACGGAAGCCGGCAGACCAAACCAGCGTATTCAGCTCGGCAAAGGACTCATGCTCTTCCTCAACACTGAAGTCCTCAGATATTTTTCTTTCGTTGTTTCTTTCTTTGCACAGGTAAACAGCACATTTCTTCTTCTACGCTTGCATTATTGGAAGAGCAGACGCTGAATGTGCACTTTCATCTGGTTTGATCTGCCGGCTTCCGTAGCGTCGTGAGCGCGCGTGTGCGCGCTTTCAGGAAATCCTATACACTACTGTTTATGCTCTAAAAACATTCTAAATCACTTCGTTTCGAGTAAATTCTGGATGCTACCCACTCAGGACACTTGGAATAAATTGGACGAGCAGTATGGAGGAATATTGACACGTTTTTTGTGGAGTTTTATGGACCTTTCTGTCTCGGTCACCATAGACCTCCATTATTTGAATGTCAGCAGACAGCAAGAAGCCTCCCAGATCTCCAGATGCATTTGAGATATCAAAAAAGTACTCCAGAGTGTTGTTCAGCATGGGGGTGAGTAGGAAATGAAGGCTAATCATGTTTTGGGTGTACTATTCCTTTAATTCCAAAAAAGTAAAAAAAAACAACAACAATCCACTGGACTTTTTTACCAAGTTTGAAGACGTTTTGCTTCCCATCCAGGAAGCTTTTTCAGTTCAAAATGTCAGAAATAGCGCTGAGTTCGAGGTTTTATACAGTAGCCCAACAAACCTTGTTTTTGCTTAGAAAACATGCAAATTAAAACGGATGAACGGGCCCCTTTGGAATGGGGGTTGTTTGGCTTCTTTTGTTAGCCTGCAATGCCCCATACCTGTCTGTGTCTCTGAAAGTGGGGTCATTAAAGGGAATTGTTGGCCTGGCTGAATAGGCGAGGTCTTCTGTTCCCCTGTATAGGGGTTAGGGTTGCGATGATGGCGGGGAGGGATTTCTGACATTTGAATTGAAAAAGCTTCCTGGATGGGAAGCAAAACGTCTTCAAACTTGGAAACAAAGTCTAGGGGATTGTTTTTATTTTTTACTTTTTTGTAATTAAAGCTGAAGTCTGTAAGTTTTTAAAAATCACTTTTTTGTCATATTGGCTAAAACTGTCCCTATGCCCAGACAGCAGTACATGTGATATGTAACCTGTGAAAAAAACTGCTTCAATTGGTCCCGCATACTGCCTGTATTTCAATCTGGAAAGAATAATTCGGGACGAGTCAAAACAACCAATCACAGCCAGAGGAGCGTCTGATGGAGTGTCAATCACAGCCCCCCCCCCCTCACCGCTTAACCTGCCGCTGCCCCCCGGCTGCTGCAGTCAGGAGGACGCGCGTGGAAGTCATGGCGGAGCAACAGCCACCAGAGAAAGAGAAACTGCCCTTACTGCCCCTGCCGACAACTGCTTACATTGCAAACTTCGGTATAACCAGCATCTTATATCTAGCTGCTTGGAGGTGAGTGTTATCGCTCTTACCGGTTCACACTCCATGCCGCATACGCTGCTTGGATGCTTGTGGTCGCATGCGGTAGCCGCGCAGGTGCTGTGAGAGGGGTGGAGCTTGGAGGTGGGGCATGAGTGAAGCAGAGAGGGTGGGGGAGTGGCGTGAAACCTGTTTTTCTTAAAATTTTCAGTCGAAGTCTGCTCTCTTCTCAATGTTACAGACTGCAGCTTTAAGTAAGGTCACTAACTAAAACATACCAATAAGAATATGGAAGTCAAGAGTTTATAAAACATTTGCTTTTTTCAAAAACTGCATTATTTTTAAACAGATGAAAAGAAAAGGTTGGAAACGGCACTGCAAAAATGATCTATTTTTAAATTAAGTGCATTTACCCTTAATTTGAATAGGAAAGTAAGATTTGCAAATGGAATGAAAATATTTCCTCTTAAGATAATTAGATAATATACACTCAAAATAAGACAATGCAATTGTCTTTTCTTATTTGAAATGTGCATTTTCTTGTTCCACTGGCAAAGTGTCTCCCTTACCTCCTCAATTCAGGAAAAAAATGCACCTATTTTAAGAAAACTTTCCTTGTATATATTTAAATTGCTTGCAGTGCGGTCATGGAGGATGATTGTTGATGGAGCTGCAGGGATTTCTTCATGTTCTCCTTCTGCTGTGAAAGTAATCAGATTTATTCTGAACACAGCAGATTAGGACAGAGCAGCTGTGGGAATTTGGGGTGAAAGCAAATATCTGAACCCCCTGGTGCCACCAGTGCACCCCAACAACAGCACGACTGAAACAACTTTTTACTCAATAATATATTTCTCTAAGAAATTATTAAAATAAGAGCAAAATGGAGTCACTGTTTGATCAGCACATCTGATGTATGTTTAAAATGATGCAATCAGTTGAAATTAAAAATAAAAACATTAATAAACATGATGAAAACATCTCCACTTTACTGAGCTGATCTCCAACTGGTCAGAGGAGCAATAACCATAAAGTTCAAATATTCCTAAAGTTAGGTAGATAATTACTTCCCACCTCTGATTGGTGTTTAATTAAAGAGCCCGCATAACGATCTGCAGGCAGATTATTTTAGTCTCTTTAAATGATTCATCACAGTCTCTTTGCTTCGCTTCATGTATTCTGCTATTTTAAAAGGGTTTTTATTTTTAGATCCTCTTGTGTGCTAAGAGGCTGTTTGGTTCTGATGAGCGTTTCCTCCTTAAATCTGTCACAGTACAAGAACGCAGGTGTGATCGAGCTGGAGGCCTGCGTCAAAGCCGTCAGGGTGCTGGCCATCCAGAAGAGAGCCAGGGAGGCTTCAGAGTTCCTGCAGAACGCTGTTTACATCAACCTGGGGCAGGTAGGATCAGTGACTGGGAAACGGCGAGTCATTCACAGCATCCCCTCCTTTAGCAGCTTCCTGGATGAGCTCAGCTCAGCTGCTGTGTGATAAAACATGAAGAGTTAAAGATGTCGATCCACTAATTATCTAGATGGACAAATAGCTTCATTTCTGCGTCATTGAGAAAACTATGGAAGATTTATTTTCTAAGTTTGAACATCTATGAATAGGGCTTTCTAGTTCTAATGCTACAACAAGCAGAGCTTGCTTTATTATCTTTTACCTTTACAAATATAGAAGCTAAGTATCATAAAATAGTTTACTTTATTAATGTGAGAAGATGCTGTAACACAAACCCAGTTTATCAGTCAGGCATCAGGCAAGCGACCCCACCCCAAAAAAGTTATCTTTCCCCTCCAATAAACTTTGCACATGGACGTCTATAGCCCCATTTACACTACCCTCTGAAAACTGATCCGTGCCGAGCTTGGATCAGTTAACCGTGCCGACCTCGGTTCTTTGTGACCAATTTACACACCACACTAGCATGGTTCCTCGCCTCCTTGTGGCGATCTAAAATATTACTGCTTCCTAGAGGGAAATAAGCAAGCCAATATGGCGGCGCCCTAGAAAGATAATCCAGACTAAAAGTGAGATTAAATGTGTACTTTAGTCTGGCCCAGACGAATGAGACATTGGAAGATTGTTGATAAGAACAACCGTAGTTTTTCAAACCATGTCTGTGCCTATTGGCCAACCCTCTGACCAATGAGCGCAACTGACTCTGACGTAGTAAGCGCGACAGAAAGCTGGTGGGGGAGTGTAAACAAACAGCGTGTCGGTAAAACGGCGAATACGTCTTTTAAAAAAATGAATGAATAGTTTCTTTTTTCATCACATACCATATAAATGAGGTCTGAAAAAACTACCCATAGTCTGCAAAGCACTAGAACACGAATATGGGCTCATGTCCAAACTCTCTAAAACATCTTCCTGTTCTAGAGAAGAACACAGGAAAGTCTGGACTCTGGGAGAACGGGAGCATGCAGCATAAATATGGGTCAATTGGAACAGATGCATATTGATGACATCACCACATGCCTGGCTCGTCTATAGCTGCATTTCACCTCCTGTTATTATTAGTCTAGATAGTAATAAATTATTCCTTTTTTCATTTAGTGGGGGAATAATGAATAACACAGTCAGATAAACACAAATAAAATTTTGCCAAATAAAACAAAAAAATGGCCATCAGAGCCAGCGGTCCTTGGCACACTGCTATGCTGAGAGACTGATGCTGCAGATGGGCTGCGGTTGGCCTTGGCTGCCGTTACCCTCGGAGCTCTGCTGGTTGCCAAGGTCTTCTCAACTTTGTTTTTTTTTTTTTTTATTACGCATTAAATCGGTATAAATGGACCATATATCGACGCTTAAAGTATAATGCTTTCGCCTTAAATGATCTTAAAACGTACTTTTATTAAACAACAGCGACAGAAAACAGAACTTTTAACTTTCAATGAAGCGCTCTGTTGAAAGTTGCTGCCGCAGTGCTTGCTGGGAAGGCTGTCAATCTCATGAATGGACAAGTCTGCTCTGATGCATGCTGGGTAAAGAGGGAGGGGCGAGAACAACATCCGGGGACTGTGTCCGTTCTCGGTCTGCTGTTCTTGTGAATTGGAACAGTACTAGGGCTAAGGCTGATCACGTTTTAGGTGTGCACGAGCAAGTACAAATATTGAGAAACGGCAAATGTTTCCTATATATGTTATTTAAAAAAATATAATTCTTCAAAAAACATAAATTCTTAAAAAAACAATACTGTGCTCGACTATTTTGAAAGTGGGACGCCAATTGCTCTTCCTTTTTTTACTGCATTTCTGCTTGCTATGTTGAGCTCTGCCCCTCTGTTGTTTTTGCGAGTACTGCACCTACATCTGTGTCGACTAAAAAAGGGTATAGCGCTTTAATGGATTCGTGCACAGACCAGCGCAACAACCCCAGGAGAGAGTAGATTTCACCCTTTAGCATTTATTTAGCTTTTTTTTCACCTCACCAGAGCATGGCCTTTATAAGGCAAATGTTTAAGATATTAGATATGGGCTGAGGTAAGGCTCTGGAACAGGGGTGAGTTGCCCTTTAATATTAGCAACAGAGTTTCTATTTTTACTTTGGTTTAATGGCTTTCTAATGGTTTCATTAGTTCTCACTTTTTGTCTTTCAAGCCAAACAAAGGCTTGAATGATTGATTTTCTTCAGTGCGTTTCAGGCAGAACTCAGTCAGCATCAGAAAAATAGACAGAGTCCAGATTTGGAAGCTCCAGGTTAGCTTCTTTTCTGTGCGTCAGCTCTGTCTGAGAGACGTTCGCCCGCTCCCAAAGTGACAGCTCCACTTAGCGGTTCACGTCCAGCTGCAGCAGTGTCAGAAAGCAGAGCTATAAGGTGGACATTCTACACTGTAAAAACGACAACTCAAAATTGTTCACCTTACTAAGATTTTTGCATTCACTGACAATAAAATTGGCAGTTGGAACTTGAACTGTCTTTTGTGAGCCAGTTGAACTCCCTTTCATAAGTTTCTGATGAAAAGTTCATCTTATTCTATAAATTAAGTTGAGTTTACTTAGAAGTTGTAGTTGACACCCAGTCCGAGCGAGGTCAACTTATCTGCGCATGCTCATTTCAAATTTGTCATGGCAACCGGCTGCTACAGGGTTTCCATGGATTTTCCCAGGAGCTCCCTTCTAAAGTTTGGTTCAGCCATCTGGTCACTCTGCTGGTGGTAACTTTCCCTGAGGACTCGTCCAAGAGAAGACTAAGGCACTGGTTTCCTGTCATCTCTGGCAATATTGCATTATTTGTAAGGTTTTAACAGGAGTTAAAGTAAAAGTAAAAAAAACTTTAAACTAAAAAATGTAAGTTATTACAGGGGATGGTATTCTGATACGTTTTTACAGACTTGAAAGTTCCAGTACCTTGAATTAAAAAAAACTTAGTTGGCAGAACTTGAAAAACTTAGCTGACACAACTTAATAAGTGTAGTTCTACAAAACTTAAAAAATTAAGTTGATGCCTTCAACTCAAAAATTCTGTGCAGCCGGTTGCCTTGAAATTTTGAGTTTGAACTAACTTTTTTGTTTTTACAGTGTAGAAACAATGCAAAAACGGTCTAAAAATTAGTAAAAAATTTCTTAAATTAAGTGTATTTACCCTTAATTTGAGTAGGTAAATGAGATAGTTCGCCAATGGAATGAGCAATTTTACTCTTAAAATAAGATATTTCGATAACATGAACTTTATATAAGACAATACAATTGTGTTTTCTAATTTTAAGTGTAAATTGTCTTGCTCCATTGGCAAAATGTCTCCTTTACCTCCTCAATCCAAAAAAAAATGCACTTATTTTAAGAAAAAATTACTTATCTAGATTTGGGGCTGAAACTCTCAAAATGAGTGAAAGACACCAAAAAGGTCCAAGGATCTATATATATTGGATGCAACTGATGTTTATGTCTTTACCTCACATCATTCTTTAGGACTGTTTAATCTCTTTTCTGGTGCAGATTAACGCACAAATGCAATAGGTGCTGCTAAATGCTGATTGTCTCTTTCTAACTGCAGCTATCAGAGGAGGAGAAGATCCAGCGCTACAGCATCCTGTCCGAGCTCTATGAACTCATCGGCTTCCACCGCAAGTCAGCTTTTTTCAAACGCGTGGCGGCCATGCAGTGTGTGGCCCCCACCATCCCTGAGCCGGGCTGGAGGGCCTGCTACAAGCTGCTGCTGGAGACTTTACCCGGATACAGCCTGTCCCTCGACCCCAAGGACTTCAGCATAGGTAGGAGTCGTTCCATTAGCAGAGGAGAGAAGTCACAAACGATGACTGTTAAGGTTTGTTTTGTGCAGCAGGAGATTTTGTCGTAGCTCTGTGCAGTGTGCTTTGGCCACCACTTAACTCAGGAAAAAAAGCACGGATGAGACCCAACATGAGCTTTGAGAGGCTCTGCGTTGAGGCCTTTGTGATGAGTCTCAGGGCTCTGCAGACTCTTGACCCCTGCTCATTGCTGTCAAACCACTGAAAGCATTTTCAATAAAAGACGGAGCTCTCATTGAGTAGAGGCAACATTTGTATTTTATCAGGGGAGAGCTATTTGAGCGACTCTGTGAGAAGATTTCGCCCTGTGATACGCTTTTAATCTTTGGCCTTGTTTCCTTTATAAACAGGGGATGAAATCTGAGGAAACATGAGTGGAATTTATACTGAAGGATGAAAGGAGATATGATGTATGGCTTTCATAACACGCCTGTGGTTTATTTCCTTGTGGTCTTCTGCTCATGTTAATTACTGTATTCTTCAGTACTGTCCTTAGAAATCAACATTAATAATAATGAAAAAAAAAGTATTCCACATATTAATAGTGTTAAAGCATATTTGTACATGGGAACTTTTTCCCATAGTCATGTTATAATTAGGGCTGAAACGATGAATCATGATTAATCGATTATTGAAATAATCAACTATTTTAATAGTCGATTAATCGTTAACGGAGTATAGAGACTGTAAAACATTTAGCTGTTAGAGCGACCCACTTAGAGCAGTAATTATGTCAAAATTGTAAAAAAAAAATGAATATGAAAACATTTTTCCTTTAAGATAAAAAAGAAACAAAAATGTTGTCTATCAATATGCTGTATCTGCTTGCTGTCCATGCTTTAATAAGGCTAAACTAGGCTTGGCTAGGCTAAGCTAACCTTACCAGCATTTTATTCCACTGTGCGGCCTTTTCCTGCTCTGTTCTGGTCGAACACTAGGGGGCAGTGTAGGACACAGACTGCCAGCGTACAGCGCCGCACTACGGGTCACTTCGATTTCAGCGGCTGTGAAAATAAGGAGGCTGGAAGAGTTTGGCTATGGATTCAAACAGGTCCAGCCTTCCCTGCCTTTCATCACCAGTTTGCTCTGTTGCCTAGCAACCGTGCAGTTAACACACAAAGCAGGCAAAGAATGGATACCAAACTTTTTACTATCGTTCTATATGCCAATTACATTTACAAGAAGCTTCGGCAGTAAAGTCGTTGTGAATATCAGATTTATAGTCCTGACCCTGCAGAGATAACAAAATCTGTGCATAAATGTTAGCCAAACCCATTTACACAGGGACAAACTAAATTTTTCAATAAATCAAACATTACCCCCACATACATGAATCAATAACCATTAAAAAAAATCATTTTCATTAATTTCAGAAGGAACTATTGACATACTTGTATTATATTAAACAGCATTTACAATATTCACCACTGTTTGGCGCCATTTCCTCTTTTCCTCTAAGCACGGAGCAGCCAGCTTGCTTTGACTCGCAATGAATCATGGGATATCCAAAGCTACGTAGGATAAACTGGACCAGTCCTTCAAAATGGAAAAAAATTAGGCTGCATTTATCGGCCAAATAATGAGGAGTCAGGCGCCACAGTATGACATAAACGGCCGACGAATCGGGCCTTTGGAGGACACAGCCTTTGAAATCGAACTCAGCAAACATTTAAAAAAATTAGAGGTGTTGTCAACATTTTCTTTCTCTTCTTGTTGGGAGAGGGGAGCTCTCCACGCAAAGCATTCTGGGATATATCTGCCTCTTCTGAGGCTTTTCTTTTCTTCTCTTGCACTTCGTAGATACTTTTTCTCTTGACACCCTCGACCATTTTCGACATAAAAATATCACCTGAATGATTGACAATTAGGAGGACCACTTATTTAGACGATCCACCCGGAAATAAAACATCGTGCTCTATACCTTTAACATGTCTTTATATGATAGTATATTCAAACCTTTTCCAGTAGGGACTATTCCTCTTCAGCCATGTTTTTCAGCACATAGCTGTACGAGTAGTTCCACATTTCCTGATCCGGCTGTATGAACCTCCCTATTGGCTGCCAGTCCACCCGCATACTTAGTGCAGCCTCTGGAGTTCTTGGCAACGACCGTCTTGGTGGCATTTTTCTGATATTTTCTAAGACCGGGGGCTATTTTGTCACATGGACTAAGTTACATTTTAGTGTATTTTATTGGTATTTCAGAAAGAAGTTCAAGTTAGGAAAAAAGATTCCTGAAGATGGAGGTGTACATGGTTAATAATAGATATTCTCCTATCAGAACATATAAACATTTCTTAAACAGAGTTATAGAAGTTTTGTCTTTGCTTTGGGGTTTAATATGATGGGTTTCATCTCCCTGTGCAGCAGGTCAGAGGCATCTAGTTGATTTGGTGTCTTTAGGTTAGCGACCAGGACCTGGCAGCACACTCATTATTTTGGCATCGTGTTGATTGGATGGCAAGAATCCTCTTTTCCAGGGCTGAGAGTAGAGAAATTAAAACAGTTTATTTTTGTATTGGAATGAGAGCTACAGCCTTCAAAAACCCAGAAAGCTTTGGGTTTCTGTCTTCTACAGATACACTGGTTCTGGCAGACGGGTAGAAGTCGGCTATTTTTAGCCTAGCGAGGTGGTGCAGTTTCTCCCTACAGACAAAAAATAAAAATGCTTATGGAGGAACTGCATGTGCAGTTTGTTCAGAAAGCCAAAGGAGTCAGAAAGAATAACTAGCATGGAATAAAAGTGCTGATAAAGCGAAAGCTGCAAAAGTGTTGGAGTATTTCAGAAACTGTGTTTAAGCTAAAGGAACATTTATGGCTTAATCAGATGTCCTCCCTCGTCCCTCTGTGCCCTCTGGCCTCCCCAGTAAATATTTTCTCCGGTTTTCTTCAGGAGGCCAAGGGTCTTGTGGATGTCAGGGTAGGAAGACGCCACGTTAGCTGAGTTTACAACACAGACATCTAATCTGTTCAGAGGGAGAGTGATGAAGTATAGCAAATACTTTGTCACAAAAGCAGTTCTAGCAGGGTCATTAAAAATCATTGTCATTAAGTTATTATTGTTTAAATTAAGGCCTTAATTGGCATTGAAATTAATTAAATGTGATTATCGTGGCATTTAAAATGATATATTAGATAAATTAGATATAAATGGTTCTGCGAGCCGTTCAGTGGCAGCCAGCTCCCAGATTAGCTTCTCTTTGCAGCAGCAAAAGCTACATTTTTCCAACTCAGCTGGAGCAGCTGCTGCTTTTGCAGCGCGTCATGCGAGTCAGATGCTCAGAAGCTCATGAGGCGCTTCTTCTGGTGCTCAAAACGTGCTGCAGGTCCTTTTGATGTACCTTGATGTGCATCAGCCAATGACCTTGCATGTAAACTAGCTGCTTCTGCTGCCTCTAGCGTGTGCAGTCTGAACCTAACATGAGACTTTTTGTGTCAGCTTGTTAAATGGCAGAACTGTCTTATAATGCAGTGCTTGACTTCAAGACTGAGAATGATTGTTTTCTACTTTCGGCTAATTTAGATCGCCAATTAAATGTAAAATAATATCAAATATAGGTAATAATATGTTGAGATCCCAGAAGAGATCTGATTCTTAAGAAATGGGTAAAATACAGTTTGTACAAGTGGCGTTGCCATATGATGACATCATAGGAAAGGGCAGGGCCGCTAGCAGATCTGACCACCTGCAGATCTGTTACCTACAGCGACCCCCAAGTTTTTAGAAGCACCTCTCATCAGGAAATTATTCAGAGCTCCGCTGCATCTTTGATTGAGGTTCTCCTCTCTGTGGCTCACCATTGAAACCCTTAACGATAAAAGAATGTTGAAGTGTTTGCAAACGTAAACATCTATTGAACTCATTTGATTGAGCTCATAAATATCACTACTATAAACAGATTGTGAATTTTTTTTTACAAACAAATGACCGTCACACTCAGACAGCGCAAAGAATCATTAAAAACATTGTAAACGGCTGTGTAAAGCTGCACAAAGTATAAATACTGCAGCCGGGTGGTTAATTTTATGCCATTAATTGTAGAAAAGTCCAATAATTCCCACTATGCGCTATCTTTGTTTTTTTTTTTCATTTTCTTCAAAGTAAGAGTTCAGTTGATCACAAAAGTCCTGTCCTTGAAATGAAACAAGCAGCCCTTCATGGTTATAATAATCAAAATAACTTCTCAACATTAATGCTTTCAAACAGCAACAAATAATACAATGAGAAATCATGAGGAAAAAACATTCAACACATTTTGCACCAACAGTGATGCATATACCTTATTAAAAGAAAACCATGTTTAAATTGTTGTGTAGGAAAATTAACAGCCAGTAGATTTAAAGATAGATTAAAGTGAGGAAAGTAAAGTACAATGTGTAAAAAGCAACCAAATAGAATGTCAAACAGAAGTAGGACTCATCCTATAAGTGCTTTTAGAATGAAGCTGTTCTAATTAAGTTCTCTATACACTGTACACATAATGTTTAATGGGTATAGATCAACAGATAAGTTTCATTATAAGATTGACAAATGAAATGCATTACTTTCTAAAACTAGCTTTTATTCAATCTTCCCCTTTGGTTTGACCTTAATTCAAAGGGTAATGACAGTAAAGCAGAGAAAATGCTTGTTGACCAAACAAAAAAATGAAAATCTAACAAACCAAATGTTTGCAGCTACATGGTCAGCTAATTTATTAGTTAAAATTAATTCAATTCAGTTTATTTCTATAGCAGCAATTAACAACACATGTCATCTCAAGGCACTTTACAGTTCAACCAGATCATCCAGTCAAATTGATTCAAAGTTTTCTATCCAAAGAAAACCAGTTGATTGCATCGACTCATTGACTCTTCAGCAATCCCTAACACTAGGGCATGCTTGTAGCGACAGTGAAGAGGAAAAACTCCCTTTAAACAGGAAGAAACCTCCAGCAGAACCAGGCTCAGTGTGAGCGGCCATCTGCTGAGGCTGACTGGGTTTCAAGGAGACAGAAGCAGAGACACAAAAGGCAGGTCGGATTCATCCGACCTGAATGTCATTAATACCCAACAAAGGTCACTATTCTGAATCTTGCTACGCAGAAGCGGCAAGAAAAACAACAACCCTGGCAGATGATGATGTGGAGAGCAGTATTTATGTTTAACCATATTGAAAAGATTGAGTTTTTATGGTTGGAAAAGACTGCTAGATGTTCTCCAGCGCTACCATCCATGTTTCCGTAAACATAGAGCTCGCTGGCCTGTGACGTCATTACGTCCTCTACTGCGCATGCGGGAAACTTGCGTTGTATGACTGCAGTTCACACTGGACATCACATACAAGTTGCATATATCTGGAAATACGAACGGGAACGCAAAAAAATCGTATTTCACAAAAAAAATCGGAATTGAGCATCAAGGCCTGCAGTGTGAACGTAGCCCAAGATAACTGTTGAGTTTAAATGGAACGCAAAACTGAACCCAACCATGCCAGACACAACCGAACCGCGCTAACATGGTACTAGTTCATCAGTAGGGCTCGGCGTGGTTCAGTTCTGGCTCGGTTCTCAGATAACAAAGACTGCATGATCAGTCCGCGTCATCTCCTTACAGTCAGACATTCATAAAAATACTAACTTCCCTGCCGTGCCACACGATTTCCAGTGATGATTCTGCTTAGCAGTGAGATGAACCTCAATGTCTGTCTTTGTTTCCTGCGTCTGTAAGCCCTGATTAGACTATCGTTTGTCTTATCCACTTTCCAAATGCCGACTATATCAAGTAAATTAGCCACAGGCTGCCTTCTTCGCCTGACTCTCCGCAAACTGCCTGAATGTTACGGCCGTCACCATGTTGGTTTGCTTGTTTACTTCTAGAGAGTAGAACTGTAGATCGTCACTAGGAGGCGATGAACCGTGGTGTGTAAACGGTCTTCAGGAACCAAGCGTGGCACTGTTAACTGATCCAAGCTCGGCAGAGATCAGTTTTCAGAGGGTAGTGTAAATGAGGCTTAAGACTGAGGCCAAAGGTCACCTTCCAGCAGAGGGACGGTCAGAGTCACAAAAAACAGTCAAGTTCTAAGCTTGTTAATGGGTTTGACCCAATTAAAATCAAAGGTCACATTAAACTAAAGATCTGTTTAGTAGCTTCATATTCTGTGGCTTTGGCTACTTTCCAAAGAAAGATCAAAACCTTTCCTTTATTTAAATGTAATGTACCATTAGATCATCTGAATGGTGATAATATAGAGCCCACTGAAAAAAAAAAAACATTAATCAGCAAAGGTTTAAATGTAGAAATTTGTTCTTTCTATTTTCTGATTTTTGGTAAATCTAACAAAAACTGACAGTTTTTTCTTTTTAGATGATTGATGAAAGTGGAAGGCTGTTGTTCCGTGTGTAGCTCTGCGCCATCATGAACATTATGATGGGATTTTTCAGTGATGTTACATGAAAGATGTCAGCATTGAGTCTGACTGTGTCCCTCTCTCTGTCATCCCTCTCTCAGGCACCCACAGAGGCTGGGCTGCTGTACAGATGCGCCTGCTGCACGAGCTGGTGTACGCCTCCCGCCGCATGGGCAACCCGGGCCTGTCTGTGCGCCACCTGTCCTTCCTGCTGCAGACCATGCTGGATTTCCTGTCTGATCAAGGTCAGTAAACGGTTCCAGCCCTCTGAGCTCCTTCCAGCTTTAAGCCCAGGCTTCAAAGGAACCAACCCCACCTGTTTCTGGAGATTGGTGTATGCTACCTTTGTTTAATGCCATGAAATGATAGCCAGAGCTGGTGTTTGCTGCACTTGCAGTGCAGTTTGCAGCCAGTTATGTTTTTGTTTAGTTAAAAAAAAGAACTAAGATCCACCAGCAACACCATGGAGGGAAGTTTAATCTTGTTTGACATCCTAGCGTGAGTTTTAAGCTAGGGAGACATTATTGTGGAAAACAAACTGACCTTGTAAACATTGAGGCTGTTCTAGCTGTTAAGACACATATTTCTGTAAATAATGGAGGATTTTTGTCCTTTAAGACACAGAAACATCCTTTAGCTTCCAAACAAGCTCACTAAACGAATGAGCTTCATTTCATGTCGAAGTTTTTAGGCTCAGAGTACAACTGTCTGCCATTCCTCATGTTCAGCAAGCCGTAGTGTCATGTTAGAAAAGGTTGAAGTTCGAATAATTCCCCTTTATATGGCTGGGAGATGGTTCAGGTGTATGTCAGCCTCTGAGTTAAGCTTGCACAGATTTTGATCAAAGGTTTTTCTCTGTAAACGAGTTGAAAATGTTTTTCTTAATTATTTAGGCCTGAGTCGTTTGATTTATTATTTTTTTTCAATAATTTAGTTTTATTTTCTAGAGATGTTAGAAGTAGGAGATGCATGTATTTGCTGTCTTCATTGAAGCTGAGAATGAACTGTTTACTCAGCAGAATAAGATTATTAATCTAGATTATAAATCATTAGAACCCTCAGTGCTGTTATCTGCTGTGTGATTGCTCGCTCTGAGGAGCTGGGTCACCTTTGGGTCTAAATTACAGATTAAAAGCAAACTTTCCTGAACATAAATGTGTTTGAGTCACATCCAGAGTCACTGCAGGTTTTTTCAGGTTGACCTTCACAGTTGAAAGAAGTGTAATAACTACGCTGAGCTTTCTTGACATAATATTTCTTTTATTGTATCAAAAACACCTTTAGAAAGCAACATGGCAAAGCGATTATGTCTGAAGATGAAAGAAAGGCTGCTTTGATGATGATGATGATAAAGTATTCAGCTCTTTCCAACAGATTCTTTAGGTTAGACTGAGTTTCTAATCAGGTCCTTGAATAAATGTTCTATAAAGAAAAAACTGGTGTAAGTAAAGTAAACCTGTATGTTTGTAGTAGTAGGGCTGGGTATCGATTCAGATTTTCCAAATTGATTCGATTCGATTCACAATTATTTTTTCGTTTCCTTGATATGGAAGACATTCTCAGAAGAACCAATGCTGCAAATAGTAGAAACTTCTAGCTCAGACTTGGAGCATTACTAAAAAATTTACATATTTACATTAGGAGTTAAACCCAACGCAGTTACATTAATCATGTATGTTTTATTTAACATGACCTGACCAAATCAACTCAAACCACACAGCAGGCTGTGTAAATAAAGTGGCAACAAACGCAATGAATAGTGCGTACATGTTTCAGATTATTACCTCACTAAACTGTTTGCGTGAGGGTATAACGTAGCGTGGCTCCAGTGTCTTCATAAGGCCACGGAACCCTTCATTTTCAACCGCGCAGTATGGTTGTAAGTCTTTGCAGATGTATATAACGATAGCCTTAGTTTTTTTCTGGGCACGCGGGGAGTTTGCTGGTTATTTGATATCAAATACCTTCTCGAGCTGCATTTGCCTCGGGGCTGAATCAGATTGTGTTTGTGCTGAGTGGTTTCTCGTTAAATGGTTTCGAAGATTAGTTGTGTTTCCACATTACCTCACTTCTGCGTAGCAAATCTTGCAAACCGTTTTGCTCTTATCCAGTTCACTGCTGTCATTTTGTTTTTTAAATCCAAAATATTTCCAGACATCTGCCTTCAAACTTCTTGGCGTTGATTTCAGAGCTTCCGCCATATTGTTTTTGTGCGCTCCTCTCGCGCAGTGACGAGATCTCGCGGGACGCGAGAAGTCATGAATGTATGGAAAGACGTATTATAATGGATCGATTTATGGTTTTTATGAATCGATATCGGGCTATTGAAAGGGAAATTGATTCAAATCGATTAAATCGATTTTTTTAACCCAGCCCTATGTAGTAGTATTAAATCTACTACATCGTGGAGTTCAGCCACTGGTTAAGTTAAAGGTATTTTAGATTTACTTCTCTTTTGATGTTATATAAGGAGGTGGTAACATTTCATACATTTCCCATTAGAAGAATGATATAAGTCAAAGAAAGTCATGCTTTGGTCCATAGAGCAGTAAATAATGGCTGTTGCTGTTTTGTGGATTTAACATTTTTCTAGACGAAGGGATCCAGAGAGCCTTTTCCATCATGACACCAAAATTTCAGCCATAATTACTGGTTTCTAGCTGAAGTAACTGAAGCTGTGAGCTAAATTTGGATCATTTTTGTTATTTCCATTTGAAGAAAATTATGCTGCATCCACATATTGATCTGTTCTAAGCATGTAGCAACGCTCTCAATGGTTCATAGTCACATGGTGACATTGTGATGTAAAGCTGTGTATGGTAACTGATGTAGGTGTTTACTATAATCTGAGCTAGAGGGAGCATGTAGATATTGAATAGAAGGGGAAGCAGAAAGGAGCTGTGAGGAACCCTGCATGTGTTTTTTCTGGTCTCTGATTTAAAGTTTCCTAAAGACACATAAAATTCTCTAATCTTTAAGTGCGATTTAAACCAGCCCAGCGATGTTTCAGAAAGGCAGACCCAGTTTTCCAGACGCTCTTAATAAGATCAAGTGACCAACAGTATCAAATGCTGCACTGAGGTGCAATAATATCAGCCCTGCGGTTCTTCCAGAGTCTGAAATTATACTAATACCATCAAACACCTTAAACTGGGCAGTCTAAGTATTGTGGTTGGCATGGAAACCTGACTGGAAGACATCAAAGCAGCTGGTCATTGTGAAGAAGACATTTAACTGTTGAAACATTTTTTCAAAAAATTCAGTGATAAAGGGGCGATTTGAGAGTGGTCTGTAGTTCTGCAGGACTAATTTGTCCAGGTTTCTCTTTTTCAAAAATGTTTTGATAATTATTGTTTTAAAGCCCAGTGGAAAACACCCAACATAAGGGATGTGTTTATGATTTGTCATCCTACAAGGATAGGCTCTATCTTTCAGTGTTGTAGTGTTACCAACATCCACCACTAAGGCAGAACTAAGAAAAGCCTTGTTGTTGTTTGCAAGAAAAGTCAATCCAGAATGGACAGACACATTAATTGGTCCAAAGTCCAGTCCGGATTATTCTTACCGTTTCAACATTTCTCCCAGAGCATCCAGAACCAGAACCGCCTGTTTATAAGTACCTTGAGCAGCACAAAGTGTCTCCCTGCACTGATAGTTCATTATACTAAAAACTGAGAGCTGTATCACAGTTAACCTCAAATATATTTAAAATAAGTAACAGATAGCCTGACAACTATTGCAGTGACATATCCTGTCCGTTACTGACTCAAATATTAGTGCTTTAAAAGTTTTATTTATCCTTTTCTATTAAGTAATCTGTTTTGTTTGATCTTATGAGTCAGTTTAACCAAAAATATAGTTTAACAGGTATAGTTGCTTCTACCAGTATTTAATAGCCTGCACAATAAACTGTGAAAAAAATCTGTATATAGAAAACATTAGATGAATTAACTTCAGATAAATGAATCTATCATTTTTGTCTCCAATTCATTCACACCCTCACACACGGGGGAATTTAGTCCCCCGTGTGTGAGGGCTGGGTATTGTTCAAAAATGTTCGGTGCCGGTACCAATACCGATACCTTCACTTCGATACCGGTTCCTGAATGATGCTTTTTTCGATACCAGTTTTATAATATCAATTAGAAGAAAAAGAAAATTACTCAACATAAAAAAAGTACAAATCTTGAGTTTTATTTTAAGCTCTGATTTTTCCATTTACATTTTTCCTCTTACATAAAAATATTTTTTTCAGTGAAGAAGAACAGTTGCAAACAAGTCAGTGTCTAATATTCACTGTTACATTGTAAGGACCTTTTTACTTAGCAGTTTTTCTTTAGAAAAATTAACGTCTGCTTTCTCAGGAGACAAACAAGCTCGTTGAATGGGATTCCTACTGACAGCGCACCGCTGGTATGTGGGGCTCTGAGCAGCTCTGACAGAAACAATATTGGAAGGCAGGATGGTAATCTGGATGAAATGACTGCACTGATTAAGTTTTCAGGTGGATTCTCCCACTTAAAAACATAACTAAACTACTTTATTCCCACTGATCACAGCAAATATAGCTGCAAGGCAGAGAAAGGATAGAGTAGCTCCGCCCAACGTGCGTCAGAGAGCAGCAAAAAGGAAGCAGCAGACGCGATTTTGCTGCTCTTGCTGCTGAGAGGGGGATGGTCGCGCCGGCTGCGGTCCGCTCTTCTTGCAGTCAAACACCGAGCAACTTTCTGCTCTTAAATTGTTTCCGTGCGCGATGTATTGCATTGCGCACTATTGGCGTCAGTCTTAATAAAGTGAAGCCACACTTTTGACCTGGGGGGCATTTTAAAGGGGTTCCACGACGCTCGCAACCAGTTCACAACAGATACACAAGAACCCTGGCTGTAGGCGTGACCACTTGTGTATTTTTCCTGGATGACGCAATCACGTTAAGCGTTACAGCCAATCACCGAAACTTGGTACCGAAAGACGAGGCATGTTTGGATACTCTGTAGAACCGAAGCATTTCGGTCGGTACCATAAAAGAACCGATGTTCGCCACCCAGCCCTACCCGTGTGTCAACCTTAGTCATGTTTTTGGATTTTGAGTGAGGAAGCCTGAGCACCCAGAGAAAAGGCCACATGCAGAGATTCAAAGCCATAACCCAGTGCTGCTGTTTCACTGTTCAGCCACGTTTAAAAACTTTATTACATTTTTGAATAAAATTTGGATAAATTCCAAATATCAGACATCCTCTCCACAATATAGATGTGTCTCTGTTTTTTTCCCTTTTGAAGCTGTGCTATAAACAGAAGCAAACTGCTGCAGACTTTATTGTCTCCCTCCATGCCTTAAAGTAGATAGCTAAAAATAAAAGACCATATTTCTGTCTGAGGCATCCTGCTTTTGAAGCATTGTCTTTAAAGAGGTGCGGATTATTGTGTAATTTTCCCCTCTGAATCGTAGCCTCGATGCAATTTACAGCAAATCCCCCCGCTGCTGAATCATAGCTTTGTATGCCGCCGTAATGATAATGGGAGAGGCTCATTTCAAGCCAGAGTATTCTTTGAAACATCATTGCTTCAGAAGAAAACTGGCGTGCTGTCATGAAGCTCATCTCCTATTCTCTCCTGCCACTCATATCATTAAATGGAACTTGACTGGCATCAGAGGCTTTAAGTTTCCAGGATTCTTACAGGCGTTTCGTGACTTCAGGGACAGTAACTTTCTTTTTCTTTCTAAATGAGAAAGCTTATTGCTGCGTATACCTGCAGCTTCACGCCCATTTTGCTGAAATTTGGAATCGGAACCTGCTTTGCACTGTAGTAGTAGCATTCATCATGTATTAATGCTCTGATGTAGTAAAGCAAACTTTCCACCATATGTTCTCAGCCTTTCTACCCATTAAACAGACAATAGGTGTCTCTCTTCCAGGAAGAACCCTGTAAACCGGTGCACTTTCTCCTTTTTTTCTATTTTATTCATTTTGAAGAGACTAAGAGGGACTTTTACTTGTTGTGAATTTTCTATGGGGGGAGATTAATGTCACTCCCTTTTCCACTCTGGGTGTATTGTTTAGATTTTTTAGATGAATAGCTCATGTTTTATCCTGCTGGTGTTTTTCCTCCAGTACTATTCAGAAAAAGTCTTAATAATTAATAACGTTGGTGAAATATCTGTTTTGTTGTGTGTTTGTTGTGATGATATGCTTGCTTTTATAAAACCCTTTTATTTTCTCCACTGTCAGTAGTTTAAGATCTCAGCACAGGGTTAAAATGAATAAACCCATTTAAACAGGACCTGCTTTCATCACTTCTTTTTCTGGTTATGACTCCATTTCTCAGCCTTTTCTTTTGGTTTTCTATGAGCTAAAAATGGCCGATTATTCCCCTTCATCTGTAGGTTGCTGTTTTCTCATATATATCAAATGTTTCTTTTACCTTAGTATCAATCGTATTAATGTCCACACAAGTCTGGAGATATAAACTCGCCAATTGGTCCCTGATTTTTCCCTGTAGCCTGATTTCCCAGGTTCTCCACAATTCCAACCTATAGAGCAGAATTCCTAGTTTCACAAACCACCTGAATGTATTCCTTCCATCAAGGGAAAGATTCTACTGCAAATATGGAGGGAATTTTGTTCCAATATTGTGCAACCAAAGAACACGCATCATAAATCGAAAAAAAAAAAAAAAACATTTGTTGTTTTCTCAATGTTATTTTTAAAATATTAACTTTTTTCAAATTTAATCTAGTATTTGTTGTTATTTTATTTTTTTTTATTTTTGAACACTCAATTTTTCAAATATCCCTTTTCCAGACTAAGTTTTGCAAATCACATACTTATAAAAAAAATATAATCTGTGAGGAGTAAAGACTAATTTCTGTTTTCTGCATGGACATTTTATTTGGATTGAAGTGAAGAGAATGTGATCAGTAAAAAACAATTTGAAAATAAACCAATTTGCAAAATTCACTCTAAAGAAAGAGAAAATTAACAATATACAATTTGTGAAAAATAAAATATGAAATACATGAAAAAAAGAAAACTCAAATATAAAGTCAGTGAAAAAAAGCTAGAACCTTTTTTTTTTAAATTTTGTTTCCGGATTGAATTTTTGATTTTTATGTTTTTTACAAATCAACATTTAGAGAAAATGTTTTTTGCATGCAACAATAATGGAACAAAGTTCACTCCATATGTAGGTCCTGGTTCTTCCTGATCATCTGATCTTATCCCTGCTGACTGGGTCAGCAAACCAGCAGAGGAATTTTACTTCTATTATTTTTGTACCATCTTCTTCTTTTTGCTCTTTCCAACAGCTCATGAAACATGCATGAGGGATGGATAATGGACTTATTGGTGAATTTAAAATGTCACTTTTTAGCTCAGCTCTCTCTTTATTGCCACAGACCAGAACAGCTTCTGCGTAAGTTTAAAAAAGATTCAGGGAAAATATTGAATTTCATGACTTTCCCAATCAGATGCTGTTGCCCCAATTGACATAATAAATATTGAACTATTTATTAAAATCACAATTGCATATTTTTATGGAAATTTAAATGTTTATTAGTAAATATATCATACCCATTTCCACCCAAGATAGTCTGCAAAACCTTTGTTCCAGTAGTTTGACTGATTGCTTTGTTTCTTCTTTAATAAATATTTGTTCAACCGATAAAGGCTTTTGAAGGATGATGCTGATAAATTATTTTCACATCAGTCTAACCAGATGTGATTTTGAATGGAAAAAGCTTCCTGGTTGGAAGCAAAACGTCTTCAAACTTTAGAAATAAAGTCCAGTGGAGGGTTTTTTTTTTATTTACTTTTTTGGAATAGGCAATTGGGTCAATCACAGATTCTACAAACAAACGCAGCTCGACTAAATGCCTATCTGATCTAGATAGATAGATAGATAGATAGATAGATAGATAGATAGGTGAAAGAAGATGAAACAGCAAAAAGAAAATGTATTGTGAGAAAAAGTTTTAGCATTAAAGCAGGTCTTGTTTCCAGTCCATCACAGTGGGAAGGAATATGAAGTTGATTACTTCCTCTTTCTAACAGCAGAGTCCATCACTGCAGAGAGAGAGACTGACTGACTGTTTGTTTGGAAAATCTCTCCCAGACTTTGGTTGTGATTTGTGGATTTGTTTTTTTCAATTTTTTTATCATCCAAGTCTGTTTTTGTGGATTAATATGTTTATTTAAGCTTTGCTTGCAGCATCCTTCTAATTTCACCGCAGTGTTGTTTCACTGAAATCCGTGCTGTACGTTCCTCTGCAGTATCTTCACCCTTTCCCCTGCTGGAGTAGTTGCATCCGTCATACCTTTAGTTTAGCTGCTGATTTCCTTAAAGCTGATCAAGAATTCACTAATGTTGTTGCAGATGAGCATTAATTCTTGTTCCCTTTCAAATCTTGATTGGTTTAACGAACCGGGGAGAATTAGATTATCCAGACTGATTGCTTCGTGACTTAGTACAGTAGGATGACAGCCATACAGCTGGATGCAGGCTTTTGGTCTTCCCACTGTGAGGAGGTGTAAAAGTGGTAGACACAACTATACCTTCCCAAAACAGTGAGCTTGTTATCTGCTATAGGAAGAGCTGTCTTCTTCCTTGAGTTCTTTACAGTTGTGTCACTTGGAGGAATCATTAAATGCACTTTTGGTAATGATAGTGCAACTATAGTCATGTTTTGAATTCTGGTTTAAAACCAAATTAAACGTAGCTACTAATTTTTTTTGATGACCACACATCACACCTGCTGGGGCTGGGCATTACTGTTAGAAAGCTCCCAACATGAATTCCTTCAGCCAACATTAATTTCAATATTAACTGAAATCAATATTGATTTAAATTTTTCAATGCTGATTTTGTATAATTACTCAGAACATATATTGATTAATTTTAATGATTATTTTCCATAAACAGCGAGTTGCTATGGAGAACAAAAGTAAAAACATTAAAGTACTAAGTTAACATTGAAGTAGCTGCTTGTTACTTTTCCTTTATGCTACGTTCACACCGGACGCAGCAGGAGCAGCAAAATCACATCTGCTGCTTCATTTTTGCTGCTTGTACCATTTAGTTCTGACGCGCGGCTGAAGCAGCTTTGCTGCTCTGGCTGCGCGGTGCAAAAGTGTGTCTGACGCGCGTTGGACGGGGCTATCCTATCCTTTCTCTGCCTTGCAGCTATATTTGCTGTGATCAGTGGGAATAAAGTAGTTTTAATATGTTTTTAAGTAAGAAAATCCACCTGAAAACTTAATCAGTGCAGTCAGTTCATCCAGATTACAATCTCATCGGAGCCGCTCAGAGCCCCACATACCAGCGGTGCGCTGTCAGTAGGATCCCATTCAGCAGCAGCCTCTGGGCGGGTCGCCTCCTCGCGGTTCACCGCGGCAGCTGGTAGGTGTTTTTCATCTAAATAATCCAAACTGCAGGCAGCAGGATAATAAAAGCAAACATATTCTGCCAGCAGTTTTCTGCATTTTAAGTTAATTTATGCGTCAATAAACTGTTTCAGAGAAGTGATCATAGCGCTCTCTTTCATCAGCGATGTGTCTGTCTCTCTGCCAGCTCCTAGATCAGCTTCTCTGATTGGTTGACGCAGCGCGTCGAGCAGCAACGCATTTGCGGTGCTCAAAACGCGCGTCAGATGCTTACACGCACTCGACGCGCTGCTTTAGCTGCTCAGACGCGCTGCGTGACCCTTTGCTGCGCCTTGAGGTGTGAACGCAGCATAAAAAACTGGGATGATTCACATTTTTTTATTAAAAAAACTGAAAATAAAGCCATAGCGCAACAATACTAATGGTGAATGTTTACTCGCTGTCAACAGCTGGGATGAGATTTTCAACAAAAATGTAGTATAAAAGTATAAGTATGCATTTATAATATATACAGACATAGACACGGTGGTAAATGTGATGATTTTTTAAATTACAAATGGTCCATAAAAGAATGATCAACAACTCAGTAGCTGTGTGGTGCAGATCAGCCTGACTGGTGGGGTGGAAAACAAAAAAATAATAATGTTTTGGTCCATTTTGATGCAAAACACCTCTAAGGTTTGCCACTGCACCAATACAGCAGAAAGTAAATTACTTTATATTCACAAAGTTCGCCTTCTTCAGTATGAAGCAAATCACATAAAACTGGTGATTCATGAAGCTAAAAGTTTTTTGGAGTCTTTTAATTGTATTTAATTGCAATTAACTAATTAATAGATATTTTTACCCAGTCCTGGAACCGATTGAAACTTTAAAATTACCTCTACTGCCAATGGAGACGTCACATATATGCAAAATGATAAATAGCTTTTTAAACTTATATTTACATAACTATGAATCAATGCTGCAAAAAGATTGATTCCGTCTTGCCTTTGTGTGATTATAAATTCTTATTTTCCACCAGATATCTCTTGACTTACTCTTGTGTTTCAGTTTGTAGCTGTGTGGTAGAGGTCATGGGGTCAGGCCACCTGTTGGTCCCATTTTCCATTACAAACTCCGAGTGGGTGCGACCTTAAAGGAAAGATTGACCTGACTGGCCTTTTACTTCTGTTAGTAACTAGAGGGTGAGTTAGATGGAGCACATTTAGGCTTAAACCTTGAAGCGTCTCTACAGAAAAATATGTATTTTTAACTACTCCCATCCACAGCAGTGTTTAATTCTTTAATGCTAAATGGACTAATGTCTTAAATGGAGCTAATATCTTAAATTGACAACACTGAAGACCTCAGCACAAATTGTGTTTGAATAAAGTTCATCAGCTAAAGGTGAGGGTTTAAAGTCAGGGGGGAATGAAAAGTGAGGGTGAAGTGCTCAGAGATGGGGCAGATCTTTTTAATATGAAGAAAAGGATAAAATGATGGATTATGGATCATTAAAAAACCCAATTAATGACCAAATGCTAAATGATCATGTGGTTTTATTTACCTTGGGAGTCAAACATCAGATCTGACGACAACAACTGAATCATATTTCGGTCCCAAGGTCAACAGATATCTAGCTGCTCTTATGTTCAGTCACTTGCTATGTTTAGCTACATTTGCACCTCTCGACCTCAAGAAACTGAAGCCGTTCCTCAATTCACGAGTATGGACACAAGTCCATACTCGTGTATTTTTGAGAAGAACACAGGAAAGTGCGGACTCTGGGAGAACGGGAGCACGCAGCATAAATACGGGCCAATTGGAATGGATTCGCACTTGTGACATCACCACACAGTCGGGTCATTTGGAGCTGCATTTCACCTCCTGTTATTTATAGTTTCTAGATGATAACAAATTCTAACTTTCTTCATTTAGTGGGGGAATAATAATGAACACAGTCAGATAAACACAAATAAAATTAACATTTTCCCAAATAAAACAAAAAACCGGCCTTCAGAGTCAGCGGCTCTTCACACACGGCTATGCTGAGAGAGGGCTGCTGCAGACGAGCTAAAATAAGCTCTAGCTGCGGTTAGCCTTGGAGCTCCGTTTGTTGTCGCGGTCCTCTGAAAATCAAAACTTTAAAAAAAAATTATGCAATTAATAGGTAAATAGGCCATATACGCTTAAAGGTACAATGTTCTTACCTCAAATGATTTTAAAACATACTTTTATAGAACAACGGCTACAGAAAAGAGAACTTTTAACATAATACTCTGAGCTCTGTGAGCACCACACTGGAAGCTGCTGCTGCTGCAGTGCATGCTGGGACAGCTGTCAATCTCAAGAATGGACAAGTCTGCTCTAATGCATGCTGCGTAAAGAGGAAGGGGCGAGAACTACATCCGGGGACTTTGTCCGTTCTCTATCTGCTGTGCTTGTGAATTGGAGCAGTACCAGGGCTGAGGCTTGTTACGTTTCATGAGCACATGAGAACTCAGAAGTACACATATTGAGAAACAGCATTAGACTGGCCTTAATGAAAAATCTGAGCGACTCTTTCTGCTGTAGAAGAATAGAAGAACAGCCTATGCCTATGCCATTATTTTCTGTCCTATCTGGGGCCAGTTTAATGGGCTGTTCCACAGTCTAACACAAAAATTAAACAATGGAAAATATCTGTATTCAGCTTTACTGAGAACCTGCTACATGATCTGCATTCATTGTTTTTAATTTGCATCATCTCTATAGGGCAGTATATAGATAGCATTGCGTGACGTCTGTCGTGGGAAAAAAATAAGTGTCAGGTGGTACCTGACACTTCTGACAATCACTGTCATCAGAAAAAATCAGTCAAGGAGAATCCTGCCTTGACAACGCCAAATTGTTGTGCGAAAAAAAGTATTCAACTATTCACCCTAGTTAAATAAACGGGGATCGATGGATTTCACTCAGTCGGCACATTTATTCATATCTTTTCAAAGGGACAACAGTTCATCATATAGACCTTATGGCACAACATTCTGCCCTGTTCTGATCTGGATGGCGTGGCCTTCAAGGTGAAACAGACTGAGTGAAAACTTTTATAGTGAGTAAATAGGATAAATTAATACATAATAGGAGAGAAATCTAAATTTTCCGACAACACCTCATTCATTTGGGGTGTCACACCCGGTCACCACGTGCTGCTATTACAGGGGTGTTGACCTAGTGGGTTAGAGCAGTGTGCTTGTGCTCTGAGAAGGTTTCAAGTACCCGGTTCGATCCTGCACTCTGGGTCCCTGAGCAATACCCTTATCCCCTGATTGATCCCCAGGCAACCCCTAAGGGAATGGGTTAAATGCAGAGAGTAAATTTCCCCATTGTGAGGTCAATAAAGTTGCATTATAATTATTATTATTATTATTAGTAGGTAAACAACTGAATAGAAATGACTGGTTCTGCTTGTATGGAGGTAGGGCTGCTGTTAAATGATTTTCTGATGGCAAAGTCTTGTGTTACTTATGGATGCAGTAATCAGACAGGGTTTTATTTCATTGGTTTCAAATAAAAAATGGCTGCATAAAATTTCTTACCATACAGATATATAAAACCAAAGGTAAAATCTGTCTTTATAATCACTAATTGGTTGCATTGTGCATATTTCTAAGCATAAGATTACTTTTTGCATCGTAAGGTAAATATTATTTAATACATAAGAAATGAAGTTGAGTTCCTGTTTTTTTGGTTGATTTTTTTGGTTTTAGTATTCATACATTTTGTCATCACCAAAACACAAAACAAAACGTCTGTTTTGAACTTGATTCCCTCCCAGTGACGCACAGGATCCGGCTCTCATCGCTGGATGTCAGGTCATGTGCTCCGTCTGCAGCATGTCCTGCATTATGGGGTGTCTTTTTCAGCAGATATTCTGTTAGTGGAACAATCATTTACTTGACCTGAGTAATAATGCACATCCCCAACCACCGTCATATTCTGATCCTTCTGCTTGACTCATCATTGTTGGGTAAAAATATCTATGTAGCGACTGAAGCTTTAACTTCACACCTCCCACAGAAAACCCACTGAACCAAAAATATCCTGACCTCAAAAATGGAAAACTTGTTTATTTTAATGCTAAATCCCCACATTTAATGTGTGGAAATGTCAGTCGTTTCATTCTACCCCATTTTTTCTTTACATGACAGATAAAAGTACAGTTTTGTGAGGAAAATGATTCAGTTCCACCTTTTCCTCTGCCTTTAAGTGTTCCTATTCCTCCCGACCGATGACACTTGGAGATGAGAGCCTTTCACTGGGAGAAAGATGTGAAGTGTTACTAGCTGCTCCGTGTTTCTAACCTAGCTGTGAAGTTGTCTCTTTGCGTTTTTCTGGGCCGCATTTTCTAACTGTCAGCCTCGTAACGAGCTGTGCTGGGTTCATGTGGACAGGAGGTGAGTGAGAAAAACGCTTTTTGAACAAAAATACCCCATTTTGGTGTCCTGGATACATTTGAATGCTGTGGAGCAACTTAACTGATCCTGCAGCTGCAAGATGATAACGAAAAACTGAACAAATGCCTCAGATTTGGTAGAGTTTAACCTTTTGATGGGCTGGAATGGTCCCCTAACCCGGATCTATATTTACTTTCTAAAATAAGAGCCATTATATCTATGATACAGTGAGTATGATTCCTGTCATCTTTGGACATATAGATATTTAAAATCGGCTCAGAACGGTACTGGATAATTTCAAGGTCTTAAATTGAGCTAGAAAACATTTTTTTCAAAATGTTTTTTTATTAATCGTAACAAAGATGGTGTTTCTGGGCCAACCTGCCACTTTCATTCATCCTTAAAAGCTCAAAAACAAGCTTATGACATATATGTTTATATTTATAGTAGGGAAGGAATGGTTTCTGAAAACCGTCCGAACCGTTTGGTTCGGTTCGCGTGTGTTGCGTTCGGTTCATGCGCAGCTCCTTTTTCTCATAGGCAAAGCATGTACACTCCAAAGCAGAAGGTGGCGGTACTGCGACTAAAGCCAACCACCAGTAGTAAGTAGGGGTGTGGGAAATAATTGTTTTGGCAATATATCGTGATATTCGGCTGCCCAGTATAATATCGATCTTTCACTTCTTAGTATCGATTTTCAAAAAAAAAAAAAAAAAATGGTTACATAAAACATTGATGGGAAAATGGGCTACCTCTGCACCACCACTCTGGCAGAAAGTGCTGTGGAGCCCTTTAACTGTGCGTGCAGCACCAAATCTGTATTTGAGGCAGTCACAGTGGAAGAAAACCCCAAACAGCATGGATAATAATACCTAATTAATATTTTCTGATGAAAATATACAGCACTTGCTATTTTATCTCATCATTTGATTTTGATAGCTGGGGAAAATATGGCAATATATAGTGATACTGCAATATCGTGATAATATCGTATCGTGACCCAAGTATGGCGACATGTATCGAATCGCAACAGTCATGCCAATACTCACCTCTAGTAGTAAGCAAGAAGAAGAAGCGAAGCAGCGTAGCCGGGTGTAGCAGAAAAAAATCAGTTGTTGTGGAGAATTGTGTGGGTATGGCGAGTGGGAAAGAACAGGAGTTTATAGGTCTGCTGTATGGGACCACTTTGCATTTAGAGTGAACTACGATGACGGCGGAAAGAAAGTTGTGGATAAAAACGGTGTGCAAGCATTGTGCAACACGTTTTGTTTATGCTAACAGCAACACGACCAACATGTCATGCTAACAATCAACATATACTGAACCAAACCGAAAACCGTGACCACAAAAGCGTGAACCGAACCGAACTGTGGATTTTGCGAACCGTTCCACCCCTAATTTATAGGTATGTTTGATCACAACGGCTTAGTGATTCAGGAGAAAATATGAAAACCAAAAGAGAGTATAAATCTTTGTAGGAAGATTTCCTGGCTGGAAATCTATATTTTTTTTTTCTCTAAGACCTTTGATCCTAGAATTAAGGCTTTTCCATCCCAAAGGTTTTTTATATAATTGATCAGAATCTTTGATATAAATTAATTATGAAACTTTAGATTTCCACTGAAAATAGCTAAGTTTGTCAGACATGCTGTTCCCATCCGGAGCGTCCTAACTGGTCGCTATGGTAACCAGCTGATTGATGGCTGCTCGTTATCTTCTTCACCGCCCAAATCTTGTCTGCTGCAGTGGGTCACACTACGCTACTGCTGTGCAGCAAGTTTTAATGTAGAAAAACAAACAATACCATCAATCATAACAGCTTTGAGGCAGGATTTACAGCTCTGGTCTCTTTCTCTTCACTTCTTACTTTGTTCTTTCCTTCATTCAGCCCATCGTTTATTATCTTCCCTCTGACCTGCAGTCGAGCCTTCCCGGCCTCCAGATTCATATTGGAGCCGTTGCTATAGGGGCCACACTTGTATTGGTTTGCTTGAACCGTTGTTCCTGTTGGTGAGAGATATGAAATTACTTTGCTTTATCCTTTCAGGTCAACCCATGTACAGAAAACAACTCATACATAATGCAGAGGGGGATTTCTTTTTTATATGATAAAGCAGCAATTTTCCAAATGTGCTCTTATAAAGGATTGTAGGACTGTATAGTTGTTTCTTTTTTTATTTTTCAGTCAATGACCTTTTCGTGGATAGACACAGTTGAACCCTGCAGAGCCAAAGCAAATTATATGGCTGGTTGAGCAGTAATGTTCTCTCAAAAGGTATTGATGATACAATAAAAGTTGGATTTTCCCTTCAAGGCTAGAGCTCCCTTTGCTAAAGAGCGGAGCCCCTCCCCCATCATCAAGCTGCCATTCATTTAAACCCCTAAGGAAGCCCAACCCGTCCAGGTTTCCTCAGTCACTTTTAAAAATGTTTCTGTTGTAATTGTGGTGGTGTTTCATCAAGCCCGATGGGTCATTGATTTTCTTGTTGTTGGTGTTTGACATTTACAGAAAAGAAAGAAGTGACCCAGAGTCTGGAGAACTACACCTCTAAGTGCCCAGGTGGGATGGAGGTCATCACGCTTTCTGATGGACTGAAGCTCCCTCCGGTTCCCTTCACCAAGCTACCCATCGTCAGGTAAGACTCTCCAGACAGACTCTCCTTTATTGGCAACAAGGGTGAAGATTAGGCGCAAACTTTTAATTAAAGCAGATTAAAAATGTATTAATGTCAGTTTTCAATTAAATAAAGTTAATAAAAACATATTAAAACAATCCTCTTGCACCGATTCCACCAAAAAGGAAATGAAATACACAAACGTCTGAAACATAACACTCTGACGTTCAAACGGTTCAAACTCGCACCGCAAACGCAACATCAGAGGACTGTCGATCACTGATTGGTTAGCAGGCGGAGCCACTTTTCACGGCTAATCTTTAAAATGTATATCTACACCATTAAATAATGTTACACTGGCATTATTCTGTGTATAAGCACCATTTTAAGCATGCAGCTGGTACTGTAGTGTTAGGGCCCTGTCATACCTCGCCGATTTAGCCTGAGTATACCCGATGTCCCAGAATATTAGATTAGATTAGTTTAGATTAGATGAGCTTTATTGATCTCACAGCGGAGAAATTCACTTGTCACATATTGGCGTAGTAATAAAAGAAGGTGCAAACAAGGAGGAAAAAGGTGCATTAAGAAGAATAAACAATATATATATATACAGTATATCCAGGTATATACAGTATATCAAGATAAATAAGGATTAAGGTGCAAGTGTACATGTATCGCACACAATGAAAAACAAAATACAAATAAGAAATAAAAAATACAAGGTAGTAGCACAGAGGTTTGAGGTGACATGGACAATCCGGATGGCTTATATACAGGTGGATTGACTTTTACATTAAAGTGTAGTAGGTGAGGAACAACGGTGAGGAAGTGGTATGACTATTATATTCACATATATTGCACATTCAGCATATTGCACAGGATATTGTTCATAGTCAATAAATAAAAAACTATAATATAGCTGCACAGTGGTTTTACAGGAGTTATTGTGGTTATAGTGCATTATTATAGAGTCTGGTGGCAGCAGGAATGAATGACCTGCGGTAGCGCTCCCTCTTACGGACAGGGTGTCTAAGTCTCTGACTAAAGGAGCTGCTCAGCTCCTCTACAGTCTGGTGCAGGGGGTGAGAGGTGTTGTCCATGATGGATTTGAGTTTGGACAGCATCCTGCTCTCAGCCACTTCCTCCACTGGATCCAGAGGGCAGCCCAGGACAGAAGTGGCCTTCCTCACCAGAGTCATAGGTTTTAAGGAGGGGCCTGCTGACTCCAAAGGCCCTCAGCCTCCTCAGGATCCTAAAACGCTTATGCATACGCTGAAATTTCTCTGTATTTTTTCAATTTATGGCGTACACATAGCGTATTCATAATGAGTCCATAATTTATAGCAAATGACTGCATAACGCACGGCAGCATAATGCCCATTAAGTGGTATACAAGCATCATATCATGGGCATTACGATCAGTTAAAGCTGCTCCCCTCAGGAGCAGCAATGTGCCCGGAGGCGCCCGGTCTGCATAAAAAGATGTCTTTGATCATGGTATTAACCTAGCTGCTGTTTAACGCCCGCAAAAATAAAGAATAAATAAAAAGAAAAAGAAAGAAAGATCAGTCACAGCCGGTTCAGCGTCATGTCTGCTAGGAAGTTTGTTGGTCAAAGGCGTGAAGGCAGGGAGGATCCAACACATTCACCTTGACCATCACCCTATGATGGAGTGATGAAGTCTGAAGGAGAACTGGCGGTTTCATCCTGTGAACCCCCTTTACACCAAAATGCTGCCAATACGCCATTATACAGTAGCCGAAAGTTAGAAACACGTTCAACGGTCGTCTGGAACACGTCAGATATGTTGAGATGCGTTGGAGAGAAGTTCTTGATAAGTTATTCAGACGTTACTTGTAGGTTTTGGGAAAGCTAGAGGCCACAACTTACACTTAACATATGTCAACAATCAGAGAACGTACCTGTAACTTATGCCCCATGTATGAGCATGCGCTGGCACAATGGCTTATTTTCCTGTCAGTAGGCTGACAGGAAAGGGGGTGTGAGGGAGGGGGAGAGTCATGCGGCAAAGGACCACAGGTTGGATTCGAACCCAGGTCACCCACGTCGAGGACTAAGGCCTCTGTCCATGGATCACCAACCATACGCTGGCCTAAATCGGCAAGGTGTGACAGGGGCTTTAGAAGTAGGTAGCGTTGGCTTACCTTTACATTCCCAGGGCCATAGTGATAAAGAAGAGCATGTCTGTAATCCTGAGGCATAGATTCAGCAGGGAAGGAGGTCAGAGGTTTGTCAGGAAGCATCTACCTGCTGCAACACACAGACTGGAGATGACCTTGTTCTGGGCTAAATATTTGGATGCCATCGCCTGCGGACGACTTGACCCACAGCTTTGCCGCCTCGCTGCAATTTCTCTTTCCTGAACAAAACTGATCTGGAATAAATTCTGTTAAACTTTTTACTCTTGTTTTCAGTCCTGTTTATAGATTTACCAAATCTTAAGTTAAAAGTGGTTAAACCAAGTAGTTTGCTCCCAGGGACAGGAACGGGAAGGGAAGCTCAGAGGGGGTCTTTCAGTTTTTGGGTGTCGGGTCTTTCAGCATAATATTCTAAAGGATATGACCAGATCAACACAAAAAACAGTTTCTGAGACAATATTAAAATATTTTCTAGGCTATTTCAGTTCATAGACCTGAAATCACTCAGAGATCAGGGAGATTGGTGCTCCAACCCCGTAGAAACATTATATTAACAAATTCACAGAGAATAGATGTTCAGTTAATTTTTGTTTTTTTCTTATGTGGTTGTATTTAAAATCCGAAATGTTGACTAGTTTATTAAAGTTCTCTTCTTTCAGTTCCGTTTAGTCCAAAATGTTTTAAAGTTATTTAATTTTTCTTTAAAACTTTGATCTCATACTGCAGTAATATTTCTTCTTTTTGGCTGCCATGCAGATCAGCATCCCTTGATCATTTCACATAAGAGAGGATAGTAATTTGATGTGCTTTGTTGTAGCTTGACACTTTTATTACCAAAAGGTGTTCCCAGATCTACGCATCTGAAGTAGCTCTAATAACACGGGCTGTTTGCCATTCTCATCAGTCTTTTCCAGTGCTAGTTATACTATTGGCTGCTAGAAGCCAGGCTGTTCAAAGCAGGATGAAGCAAACTAACTAGATTCATAATATAAAGAAACAGAAAACTGACCTAAAGTCTGACTGGAGCTGGATGAGTATCAGCGTTATGTTTGCTGTCCATCGGACAGAAAAAGCTGCAGCATATCTCAACTTTTTTACTATATTTGAAGCAATCTGAAGTTTCCATCTCGATCTTCCAAGTTAAGCAGAAGCAAACAGATTTTTAAAGGCTGATATGATTGATATATTGAAGTATGTTTGTTTTTTAAGTCCATTGTTTCTAAGGGGAAAACACTTTGCTTAAATCTGCCCGTGTCTGTGTGTTTTTCTGTTTGCAGAGTTAGTAACATTTCCCAGAAAGCCCGGCCATAAATCTCTGTCTTTGTTTTATAGTAACTATAAATATTCAGAAGTATGACTTGGGTTTTATACAATGCAAGCAAATTTAGTTACCTTCCTGTAAATACTGTAATAAAACAAAGTTTAGCTGAGATTATATATACAGGTGCTGGTCATAAAATTAGAATACCATGAAAAAGTAGATTGATTTCAGTAATTCCATTTAAAAAGTGAAACTTGTATATTATATTCATACATTACATACAAACTCATATATTTCAGATGTTTATTTTGTTTAATTTTGATGATTACAAATGACAACAAATGAAAATCTCAAATTCATCATATCAGAAAATTAGAATATTACTGAAGACCAATAAAAACAAAGGATTTATAGAAATGTTGGCCAACTGAAAAGTATGAACATGAAAAGTATGAGCATGTACAGCACTCAGTATTTAGTTGGGCCTCCTTTGGCCTGTATTACTGCAGCAATGCGGCGTGGCATGGAGTCGATCAGTCTGTGGCACTGCTCAGGTGTTATGATAGCCCAGGTTGCTCTAATAGTGGCTTTTAGCTCTTCTGAATTGTTGGGTCTGGTGTATTGCATCTTCTTCTTCACAATACCCCATAGATTTTCTATGGGGTTAAGGTCAGGAGAGTTTGCTGGCCAATTAAGAACAGGGATACCATGGTCCTTCAACCAGGTACTGGTAGCTTTGGCACTGTGTGCAGGTGCCAAGTCCTGTTGGAAAATGAAATCTGCATCTCCAAAAAGTTGGTCAGCTGCAGGAAGCATGAAGTGCTCTAAGACTTCCTGGTATGTGGCTGCGTTGACCCTGGACCTCAGAAAACACAATGGACCAACACCAGCAGATGACATGGCACCCCAAACCATCACTGACTGTGGAAACTTTACGCTGGACTTCAAGCAACGTGGATGAAGTGCCTCTCTTCTTTTCCTCCAGACTCTGGGACCTTGATTTCCAAAGGAAATGCAAAATTTACTTTCATCAGAGAACATGACTTTGGACCACTCACCAGCAGTCCAGTCCTGTTTCTCTTTAGCCCAGGCAAGACGCTTCTGACGCTGTCTGTGGTTCAAGAGTGGCTTGACACAAGGAATGCGACAGCAGAAACCCATGTCTTTCATACGTCTGTGTGTGGTGGTTCTTGAAGCACTCACTCCAGCTGCAGTCCACTCTTTGTGAATCTCCCCCACATTTTTGAATGGGTTTTGTTTCACAATCCTCTCTAGGGTGCGGTTATCTCTCTTGCTTGTACACTTTTTTCGACCACATCTTTTCCTTCCCTTCGCCTCTCTATTAATGTGCTTGGACACTGAGCTCTGTGAACAGCCAGCCTCTTTAGCGATGACCTTTTGTGTCTTGCCCTCCTTGTGCAAGGTGTCGATGGTCGTCTTTTGGACAACTGTCAAGTCAGCAGTCTTCCCCATGATTGTGTAGCCTATAGAACTAGACTGAAAGACCATTTAAAGGCTTTTGCAGGTGGTTTGAGTTAATTAGCTGATTAGAGTGTGGCACCAGGGGCCATCAATTTTGAACCTTTTCACAATATTCTAATTTTCTGATATGATGAATTTGAGATTTTCATTTGTTGTCATTTGTAATCATCAAAATTAAACAAAATAAACATCTGAAATATATGAGTTTGTATGTAATGTATGAATATAATATACAAGTTTCACTTTTTAAATGGAATTACTGAAATCAATCTACTTTTTCATGATATTCTAATTTTATGACCAGCACCTGTAGACTGCTCATAAAACTAAAGGCAACACTAAAGTAACACGCTAGATCTCATGTAATTAGATATTCTCATTGAAAAACTTTATTAATAACGCAGTAGAACTGATTGAGAAGGAAATACCATCAAATTAGCAATGTAAATCAAAATGATTCCCCTGCAGATATCCAGATTAGGATTCATACTTGATTTGAAAGTGGAAAATAACATGACAGGCTGATTCATAGTCTACATAAGGTCTATATAAACCTCCAAACAACACCTGGGAGTGCTCCTGATGAGACAGTGAATATTCTGCTGAGGGATCTCCCCCAGACCTGGACTAGAATGGCACTTAGCTCCTGAATGGTTGGTGTTGGGTCGACTCAGAGATAATGGCCTAGATGTACTCAGTTGGATTCAGGTCATGAACTGTGTTGTCCTGCCTTAGAAGGAACCTGGGGCCCACTACACCAGCAGATTCAATTCAGTTTATTTCTATAGCGTAAATTCACAACACAAGTCATCTCAAGGCACTTTACAGTTCTCCAGATCATCCAGTCAAATTGATTCAAAGTTTTCTATCTAAGGAAAACCAGTGGATTGCAATGACTCATTGACTCGAAGGCAATCCCTCACACAAAGCATGTTTGTAGCGACAGTGGAGAGGAAAAACTCCCCTTTAACAGGAAAAAACCTAAAGCAGAACCAGGCTCAGTATGAGCGGCCATCTGCCGAGGCCGACTGGGGTTCAAGGAGACAGAAGTAGAGATAGAAAAAGAAGCAGAGTTACAAAAAGCAACTGTAAAAGGCAGCCCCATCTAGGAAACACGCAGATGAGCTCAGAGCCAGCTCCTATGTCAGAGGATGAAGAGAGCACATCCAGCCAGTCACAGTCAGAGAAGCAGGACTGCATTGAAGAAACAGGCCGATCTCCAACATCTATAAACAAAGGTGTTGATGGCAGCAGCACAGCGAAAATTTCTCTCCAGGATGGAGTCACAGCCAAACAGGAACAGACACGATGAAGTTACTATGAAAAAAAGCAGAGAGAGTAGAAAGTTATTCTACAGAGTGGGAGAAGAGAGGCAGAATGATGCAAAAGTGGTCCCTATGTCCTCCAGTAGTCTAAGCCTATAGCAGCATAACTATAGAGATAGCTCAGGATAACCTGAGCCACTCTAACTATAAGCTTAATCAAAAATAAATGTTTTAAACCTACCCTTAAGAGTAGACAGGGTACAAATGGTAGTTCGTTCCACAGGAGAGAGCCTGATATCTAAAAGATGTGCCTCCCATTCTACTTTTAGAAATTCTAGGAGCCACCACAAATGGTCTCACAGTGGTGCTTCCAAAGAAATGCCTTCCCAACAGATCCATCACCTAACCCTAAGGGCGGGCACCCTTAGAGAAGTTTTTGGATCGGAACATGTTTCAGTTTCATTGTGGGTCCTACAGTAGATTGTGTCAGAAGAGATAACTAGGGGAAATTAGCCTCTCATCATCAACTCCCCATTGGAAATCATAAGGTTGAAGGAAAACCAAAAAATTCAGTCACCCTTGTGAGGTGATGGTGAGCTTATCCTGCTGTTGAAGTAGTTACAACTGAACCGGTTAGCAAACTGCATCTTGTTTACACCTGCTTTATGTTTCTTTTGCACAGCAGCACGAGAAATCAACCCACAGGAAGTGGGTTGATTTAAATAGTGACACATTTGGAGATCTATTTGTTGAGCAATACATATACATTTATTTATGTATGCATATCTACTTCAAAGCAAAACTAACACTTTATTCCTCTTATTCAACCCAGATCCGTTAAGCTGCTCAACCTGCCAGCCAGTCTGCGGCCCCACAAAGTTAAAGGTCTGCCGGGTCAGAACGTGTCCACCGCCAGTCCCTTCATCTACTCCCCAATAATAATGCACAACAGAGGAGAGGAGCGCTGCAAAAAGATAGGTGAGTCCAAACATTAGTTATATTAATACTCTTTATATTTCTATCTTATTTATGTTGTATTTATTGTTAACATCCACGTTTAAATGTCTTTAAATAGCAGTAAAAGTCATCTAACCATTAATTTAACAGGTCTGGATGTGACAAAAGCTTTAACTAAAGTTGGCAGGAGTGAATGTGACCTTTTGTTGCAAATAAATCTGTCGAACAAAACCAGTTTGTACAATGTATACCGATAAGAAATAATAGATACAAACACATTTAAAAGAACTTGGTCATGCTTTAATTTGCTTCTTACATTGTTATGCAGTTGTTTAATTGTCTAAATTTTTCCATTTATCAGATGCTTTTATCCAAAGCTACTTACAAAGTAGACACAATCTTACATTGAGGAAGGCTTTAGTGTGAAGGCTCTAGCCTAAGGAGCCTGAGCAGCTCAAAGGACACAGCAAAGTCTAAAAGAATTTGAGACAAATTATATTTTACTTTAAAACTTTGAATGGTGTCGGTATAAAAGAGAAAATAATGAGATGTTAAGATACTAATTAATCACAATCTTCTTTTCAGGCTATGAATATGAAGCAAGCTGATCCAGTCTGTTTGTTTGTGTTGTGAGAAATTTTCAGCAGGTCCCAAGCTCTGAAGCTCTGAAGAAATAATTACACGATGCAAAAGGAGCAGAAATTTGGAAAACCACATTTTCTTATTATTTAAGAAAATAATTATTAATATTTTTTACTATAAAATAAAGTGAATAGATATACAGGAAAAAGCAGTTTTTAGTGTGCGTCTGTGGGTATTTTCACTGCCTATCATTGGAGAACAGCTCCACTCTTTGAGGTTGGAAGGCCTCCCTGCCATCACCCTAATGTTTACCTTTCTTCCCATATTCTGTATCTAATTAAAGTTGTGGCCTTTTTGTTGTTAGTTTTCAAGGTTACCTTAAATCTAATTTTCAAGCCGTAGGGAAACGACTGTTTCAACTGTTGCATTTTCGAATTCTTCCGAGTGGTGCCCGAATTTACACGAGTGAATAAAGTGAATGTAATTGGTCGATTATCAAGGGGGCGGGATTGTTGCGGTGAGTGTTGGCAAGCAAGTTTGGTTGTGACCGGTTTCTCTGAAGCATCTTGCTAACCAGTTAGCAACTTAGTGCTAGTAGGTTCCCAATGGGAAATTACATTGGGACCAAGTAGCACTAAATTGGTGACTTAGAAACGACACTGTCAAGGAACGCTATGGACAGAGGAAACATGCAAGAGGAGGAGAGTTTAGTGTCGGAGGTCGTGGATGAGTCTTCTTCTCATACATTTTTTATTTAGAGGAGGAAAGCGGGGATGAAGATGTTGTGGAAGAGGACGGCAGGGCGGCAGAAGCTTGGTTTGGTGTAGAACGCTTCCAGCCGTACATGTTTGAGCCCTTGCCTCGCAACGCTGCCAGTTCTGTTAGCTCTACGCCTGCTGAAGACACAGACGTCCATCCCCGTGAACACTGGGACGGAACTCAATGGGAAAGGAAATTATTCTGGTTTCAACCGTTGTGTATACTAGCTACGACATATGAATAAAGATGCTATGATCGTAATATTTGATTGACAGATAATCGTTGATATAAGATTGGCCAAATTTAGGTGTTCAGGCTGACGTATAACCTAATGACCCGCATAAGATGACGAAAAAAAATCCAAACACAGATTTTCAGACAAGATTTTTTTTTTTATTGAAATTTTCTAACTTTGGGGACAATATCGTCTGATAAAGAATTCATTTATATACATGTTTAAGCCAGAATGATTTGGCATTTAAATATGATTTCCCTACGACTTTAAGGAAAGTATGAATAGTTGGCCTTGGCTGTAAGTGAATATCTGCTCCAACTCAATCCTACAGTATGATATAAACCTCACATGAAGCATAGTAATTAGTTTGATACATCTTAATTATTTAAATTAGCTAACGCTGAGGTTTATTATTTATAATTGATTAAAATTGATACTAATTAGGGTTTTTATTTCAACTGAATGAAGTTTATTTGTTTGCTTTGCAGAATAAACACGTTACATTGATTCATATCAAACAATACATTTTTTGTATTGGAAATAAATACTGTGTTTATATTAGATATAGAAACCTTAAGATTATGTGTTTGAAAAAAAAATAAGATTTATTATTCTAATGAATATGTATAATGTAAGGTTTGTTTAAATGTTTTTTTTGTGTCTAAATGATCCAAAAAAGTAAATTGGATTTTTTTATTGTATTTAATTTACATAAATTTTAACATTTTGGGAAAATATTTTTGAGTGCAGCTTAGTTAATAGATGTTAGAGTGGAATTTAAAACTCATTTTTTTTATGCGAGTTTATAAATGTTGTTCCATTTCCTGTTTTTACTCCTATATCCATTCTATAAAGCAGCTCTAATCAACCAATCAGAGGAAACATGAAGGATCAGTTCATGCTGCCGGTTAAGCTCTCTAAGAAAGGATCAGTGTGTCTGATAAATATGAAATAAAACCAGATTCAGTAAAGCTGTTCAGCTAATAGTCTAGTCTAATATCTATATTATGCAACACACCTAGCAATTGCTGACATTCCTGGGTAAACACACATACAAAGGCCTTAATAAATACATCTTTTTAATCTTGTATCATACCATTATTTTGGGAAATAAAATCCAACATTAACCTTCAGCACATCTACATAACGAGCGAATAAGAAACAGTTGTTTAAACCAAATCACTGGTCCCACACTTATTGCCTATTCTGCTGTGAACCCTTTGTCCAGGCCCATTCTGTGAATAGAACAGCAGTTTGGTTTCTCCTATAACATCTAACATGCTGGGAGTCTACAGTCATCTGTATTCATTCTGCAGAAGACCCCTCAGGTCTGGCTTCTCTGACGGCCATGAAGGAATCTTTATTTGTGTCTGGTGAATCGTTTACGTCCCAATTTCTTTTTCTAGCAGAGGCCACCAGACTTTTTATTTTCTCTACATCTCCGGGTATTTATGACTCTATGCTCCCTGAAAAGCATCCCAGTCTGTGTTTAACCTCTTCTTTGTCCTCCCAAAAACAATTGTGCCTTTTTAATGTTGTAGGATTGGTTTACATTGCAGGTTTTTTTTGCTTTTTTCAATCTGTGTTCCTAAGTTCCAGAAGATTACTGAACACAGAACCTTTACTGAGTTTTTTTTGTAAAGAAAAAAACAGGTTACAAAAATCCCCAAATAGTTTTTAGAGAATCTATGGCATCATTTCAAACTTATCTACTTAATTTCTTCCTGTATTTCCAAAAAAAGTGGAAAAAAAAACAATCCACCGTTTCGCTTTCCATCGAGGAAGATTTTTTAATTCAAAACAATTGTTCTCTACTTAAAAACACACTTTAGATTTTAAAATGGAAAAATGAAATAAAATGATCATTTTATTTCAGTGTTAAATTCTGTAATTCTAAAGGAAATTATTAAAATTAAAAATGTCTCTGGACCTTGGCTGGTTGATGATTATCTTAATTCGGACCCCGCTGAGTTTTAATTGGTTACACCTGCCCTAAGAGTCATATCACCCATATGCAACATCCACCTGTTGGTGCATAACATTGCTACTTCAGGGTTCCCGCAGGTCCTTAAAAAGTCTTAAAAGGCATTGAATTCTTCAAAATAAATTTAAGGCCTTAATTGGTATTAAAATGTCTTAAATCAGTCTTTCGTAGGTCTTAAATTTTAAAACATCTTAAATAGGATTATTTTTATTATGATTTATTTTTTTAATCTTAATAAAACATTAAAATTGACCTTTTTTTTATTTTAAAAAAATAACGGCTCGCCATTATTGGTTCCGTCATTTGGGATTTGGGAGATGCGCCATTTACTTTTTATCTGGAAAATATGAGCAAGTGTAAATGTAATGAAAATTTGCTCCAGCCAAGAGTTTTCTCCATGGCTAAAACCAGGGAACATACATGAGGCTCAGTGGATTTAGTGCAAGAAGCGATTCAAGCTCAGAACGATGGGAATTAAGGCAGTGGAGTCACATGCGAGGCACGAAACACAAAACGTCAAAATGGGAGTTACAGAGAAACAGCCGGTATTTCTCAGTTTTGTTCCACCCTTGTCTCTGCAACGCCTCCACTTATCACCAAATCAAACATACTAAGAAAACGATACAAAGAAAAATAACTGCAAAAAAGACTTAGCACTGGTTATGCTGTGGCTTTAAAACTGATTTGTTTTGTTCCCTGCTAAAACAAAGTTTGTGAATTCAGTTAAATAATTGTTAAAATATATCTGTCATTTGTGTGTTTTTAGCTTTCTTCCTGTATGGGAAGCTTTTCAAAATTTGAAACATTAGTGCAGTGGTTTATGTTAAAATAAACCTTTGGGTTAAGTTGTGGCAAGCGGATTTTCTTGTGTTTCTTGTGAATTTGGTCTTAAATTTTTATTTCAAGTGGCATTAAAAAGTCTTAAAAAGTCTTGAATTTAACTTGCCTTATGCTGTAGGAACCCTGTAATTGTCTTTTGAATGAATATAAACAGATTTTTGCAGCCCACTTAGCACCTCTATCCATCTTTTGCTCCAATCATTCTTGGACAACCTTCAAGTGGTGGGATCATAAAATCATTTCTGCACGGACTCTTCATTCACTCAGTATTCAGAACCAAGCAAATAAAACCAAATTTAATGTATTAGACAACTTCTTTTCTCTCTTAAACTGGCATTAGCTTGAACTTTTAGAACCTATCCCCCAAACACTCCCAAGTCAGGTGGAAGAAACATGTTTTTCTCTCTACGTGTAAACGCTCATGTTTTCTTACTACCGTTCTATCCTGCTCTCATTAGTGCCCACATATATCTTTGTATTGTAATTTGCATGAGAAAATAGAAGTCATTTTGTCAGCTAGATTGGAACCTGCAGCGATTTTATTAAAGCCCTTCAAACCAAGAGACAAATCTTTACCTGCTGCAGCAGAAACAACAACAAGCGTAAACTCATTTAGTGTAAAATACATCCAGAAATGTGATTACACCCACTGTGGGACTATATGCTTTCACACGTTCACATAAACCACTCGGGAACCAATCTTCCTGGACAGTGTTTCTACAGCCAACTTGATTAACTGCTTATAATTTCAAAAACACAACCTGATGTTTAATAGCCTCTGGGGCTGCTCATTAATTTGACCCTGACAAGAAGTGCTTTTTCTTTTTTTTTTGTAACTATGGCGATCCAAAGATCAGGTTAGATACCTGGAAGCTCATAAATGATAATTTTTTCCCTCCCTCCTTCCCAGGTAGAGGGTCCGTCCTTAAACTGTTGGTTTCTAGATTATTTCACCAGCAGTAAAGCTTGATAGCTTTTTCTCTTGCATCAATTCAATTATATAGAATTCAATCATGAAACTTTGGTTTGTGACTACAGGAATGATCTGTTATGCTTTGCTTCTTTAAGTCACTCAGAATGATTCAGATTAATGCGCAGCCATAAAAGAGATTTGTTTTTCTCCATAATTGCTCTGAGACTGTTTTTAAGAACCGTCTACAGCAATCCGTTTGCTCTGCACTGGATGAACGGCTATCTGTTACAAAGCCGAATGGGCATTCAGGGGAGTGACTTTTTACTTTATCTGCCCTGTGAGTGTTCCAACCGTGATGTATGATGTATATGTGCTCTGCTTTATTGGATCTGAAAGGCAATAATAACTATTAAACCAAAATGTTGACTTTTACTTTTACGGGCAATAAGTGCCTTTACATCTGTAATGACTTTGGAATGTCCCTTGATTTCAGAAGCATGAAGCTCAGCGATCATCCTACATATAGTAGTCAGAAACAAACCTTTCTCTTTGTTCATGTTACGCCGATCTGTCAGGAGCTTAATCTATGCTTGTCAAAATATCCATTATAATATATAACGTGTGTTCCAGAAAAATAACTTTAAAGTCATAGGGAGTCATATTTAAATGTCAAATCATTGTGGTTTAAGCATGTATATAAATGTACTTTTTATCAGAGTATATTCTCCCAAAATGTAGAATATTTCCATAAAAAAACCCCTGTCTTAAAATCTTTTTTATTTTTCGTTATCTTATGCAGGCCAGTTAGTTCTACGTCAGCCTGAACACCTAAATTCGGCCAATCATATATCAACGGTCATCTGTCAATCATATTTTTCAGTCATAGCATCTGTCATATGTCGCAGCTAATATATGCAATGGTTGAAATAAGAATCATTTCCTTTCCCATTGAGTTCCGTCCCAGTGTTCACGGGGATGGACGTCTGTGTCTTCAGCAGGCGTAGAGCTAACAGAACTGGCAGCGCTGCGAGGCAAGGGCTCAAACATTTACGGCTGTAAGCCTTCTACACCAAACCAAGCTTCTGCCGCCCTGGTGTCCTCTTTCACAACATCTTCGTCCCCGCTTTCCTCCTCTAATTAAAAAATGGATGACGGAGGAGACTCATCCATGACCTCCGACACTAAACTCTCCTCTTGCATGTTTCCGCTGTCCATAGCATTCCTTAACAGTGTCGTTTCTAAGTCACCAATTTAGTGCTACTTGGTCCCAATGGAATTTCCCATTGGGAACCTACTAGCACTAAGTTGCTAACTGGTTAGCAAGATGCTTCCGAGAAACCTTCTGCGACCAATCACATTCACTTTATTCACTCGTGTAAAGTCCTGCACCACTCGGGAGAATAAGGAAATGCAACGGTAGGAACAGCCGCTTCCCTACGACTTTAAAGTGGGTTACTCATTGCCTTGACAATAGCTAAAAAAGAATACTACTTAACTGGAAAACTGTGAAAAAGAGCACATCATCTCAATGGTTAAACCCCTTCATACAGCAGACAATATTGCAATATGTAGACATAAACAAAAGCAATTTATGAAGATATATTCTAAAATCCTGGATGTTCGTTCAGTAAGTTGTTGCCCCTGTGACAAAATGAATAAATAAAACAGTAAACAAAGTGTAACATGTCAAAAGAATTAATATAGATTATGGAAATGAAACAGAGAAGCATCAAGGATGCCTCACATACTCTGAAACATCTCACTCTATTGCAATATTGCCCCATTTCATTTCTTTGTGTTTTTTTCCTGTATTTTTTGTCTGATTGTTTTCTTTTATCAAAAATTTACACATTTGTTTGCTTAGTATGGTTTGTTTTACGCAAAGAGAATAAATAACATTTTTCTTAAATTCCAACCAGCCAATCACCTTTACCCTGACTAAGGATAGTCAAGGTAAAATTAGATAGTATAAATCCTGTTTTTTTATGTGTTTCTCAAGGTCTTATTAGGTTACTGATTCTAAGAGAAGTCAGTATCAGAAATGTTATCGCTGCTTTCAAACTTTCTCCATTTTTAATAACAACTTTCTGACCCAAATTCTGACTGATGGTGAAAGCAAGTTATGATGTCTGGAGGTTGTTAATAAAACATGTTGAGAAGGCTACATCTGCAGACTGGGAGGTTTAAGCATTTCAAACACCAAATGTATTAGGTAGTTCTCTCTCTCTCTTTTTTTACATTTTTTTTTTAGTTTATCTCTTTTTTTCCTTTATCATAGTTTTAGAAATTGTTCTCACATTTCTTTCGGCCATTTTGCTGATAAAGCCCACTCAGTTTCCTTTCGATCTTTTGAAATATGCAAATGATCAGATTGATCCAGAGATCTTGCTTTGATTTACCTGCAGCTGCAGCAAGGCGGATATGTACCGACTAGGGATGGAACGGTTTATAGAAACTGTCCGAACCGTTCGGTTCAATTGTCTCGGTTCGATTCGCGTGTGTTGCGTTCGGTTCATGCGCTGCTCCTTTTTCCTCATAGGCAACGTGTGTACACTTCAGAGCAGCAGGTGGCGGTACTGCGACCAAAGCCAACCACCAGTAGTAAACAAGAAGAAGAAGCGAAGCAGCGTAGCCGGGTGTAGCAGAAAAAAATCAGTTGTTGTGGAGAATTGTGTGGGTATGGCGAGTGGGAAAGAGCAGGAGTTGGAAGACGCGCCAGCAGCACTTTATAGGTCTGCTGTATGGGACCACTTTGCATTAAGAGTGACCTACGATGACGGCGGTCTGGAGCGCAGCGGAGTGCTGACTGAGTATGATGGATTTTGGGGTTAGCATGGCATGTTGGTCATGTTGCTGTTAGCATAAACAAAATGTATTGCACAATGCTTGCACACTGTTGCACTTTAATCCACAACTTTCTTTCCGCCGTCATCGTAATTTTCTTTCTCAGAATACATTTTTCAAGTATTGTCGAAATCACTACTTTGTATGGATTGGACCTCAAATCCACCAAATAAGTTTGATGGATACCCAAGTATGTGTGAGTGGGGAGCCTTAGCCCACCTATAAGAGCTTAAAATAGAAAAAGCAGCATCCAACCTGACCACAGTATGAATGGAAAACCTGTTATGATGCATAAAACTCTTATTGGATGAGCATTAAGCCATAGTCATCATGGTGGCCTTAAAATCCATCTGTCTGATCAGGTGTTGCCTGCATCACAGCTTTCAAATTTTCATAATAATCCACTGCAAGTTTTCCCTTCCAAAGTCTTTGCAACTTGGAAACTAATGAGAAAACTTCTAGTTTTCTATTTTATTCCTCAGCCTCTTCAGACTTTCTATAACTATTGGAAGGCTTAAACTTATCAGTCACTTTGCCCTGAGGTTTAAAGCACTTGTTTTTCATTCTGTCAAGATCTAATGGTTGACATTTAGCGCCTCAGTGGTTCATAACACAAAATCCTTTGCTCTGTTTCTTTTAGACGAATGGATTTGAAGTCCGACAGCCTTGATACCTTCAGTGTAAACAATGTTAATTAGCTTTTAGGTTAACAGTCTTTATCCTGTCTGAAAAAAGTTAGTAGCTAATCAAAAGATTAGAAAGCTTGTATTACTCTCTAACCCAGCATTTCTAACCATTATAATGAAGTCAAAATTAAAACTCAACAAATAACGAACAAAGATTCCTTAAAACACAGCGTTCAAAGTATTCAAATGAAAACTGTTTTATACCCCTTTTATTTATTCATTTATTTCTATACAGAGAAATATATATATAGACTGCTTAAAAAAAATTATGGGAACACTTAAACAAGAAATCTTTCTAACAGTTTGTGCAGACACATGCACGTTTGTGGTCTGCTGGAGTTCATTTTGCAGAGTTCTGGCAGTGCTGCTCCTGTTCCTCCTTGCAGAAAGGCGGAGTTAGCAGTCTTGGTGCTGGGATCGCCCTCCTACAGCCTCCTTCGCGTCTCCTGGTGTACTGGCCTGTTTACTGGTAGCACCTCCACTCTCTGGACACCGAAAGACACAGCAAACCTTCTTGCGCAGCTAGCATTGATGTGTCGTCCTGAATGAGTTGCACTACCTGAGCCACTTGTGTTGGTTGTAGAGTATGTCTCATGCCAACACGGAAAGCATCACCAGCATTCAAAAGTGACTAAAAGAAGTGCTCTGTGGTCCCCAACTGCAGAACCATTCCTTTATTGAGATTGTCTTTCTAATTGGCAATAATTTCCACCTGCTGCCTATTGCATTTGTACAACAGCATGTGAATTGATTGTATATATATATATATATATATATATATATATATATATATATATATATATATATATATATATATATACACTATATTGCCAAAAGTATTTGCTCACCCATCCAAATTATTGGAATCAGGTGTTCCAATCACTTCCATGGCCACAGGTGTATAAATTCAAGCACCTAGGCATGCAGACTGTTTTTACAAACATTTGTGAAAGAATGGGTCGCTCTCAGGAGCTCAGTGAATTCCAGCGTGGAACTGTGATAGGATGCCACCTGTGCAACAAATCCAGTCGTGAAATTTCCTCGCTCCTAAATATTCCACAGTCAACTGTCAGCTGTATTATAAGAAAATGGAAGTGTTTGGGAACGACAGCAACTCAGCCACGAAGTGGTAGGCCACGTAAACTGACGGAGCGGGGTCAGCGGATGCTGACGCGCATAGTGCGAAGAGGTCGCCAACTTTCTGCAGAGTCAATCACTACAGACCTCCAAACTTCATGTGGCCTTCAGATTAGCTCAAGAACAGTGCGCAGAGAGCTTCATGGAATGGGTTTCCATGGTCGAGCAGCTGCATCCAAGCCATACATCACCAAGTGCAATGCAAAGCGTCGGATGCGGTGGTGTAAAGCACGCCGCCACTGGACTCTAGAGCAGTGGAGACGCGTTCTCTGGAGTGACGAATCGCGCTTCTCCATCTGGCAATCTGATGGACGGGTCTGGGTTTGGCGGTTGCCAGGAGAACGGTACTTGTCTGACTGCATTGTGCCAAGTGTAAAGTTTGGTGGAGGGGGGATTATGGTGTGAGGTTGTTTTTCAGGAGCTGGGCTTGGCCCCTTAGTTCCAGTGAAAGGAACTCTGAATGCTTCAGCATACCAAGACATTTTGGACAATTCCATGCTCCCAACTTTGTGGGAACAGTTTGGAGCTGGCCCCTTCCTCTTCCAACATGACTGTGCACCAGTGCACAAAGCAAGGTCCATAAAGACATGGATGACAGAGTCTGGTGTGGATGAACTTGACTGGCCTGCACAGAGTCCTGACCTCAACCCGATAGAACACCTTTGGGATGAATTAGAGCGGAGACTGAGAGCCAGGCCTTCTCGTCCAACATCAGTGTGCGACCTCACAAATGCGCTTCTGGAAGAATGGTCAAAAATTCCCATAAACACACTCCTAAACCTTGTGGACAGCCTTCCCAGAAGAGTTGAAGCTGTTCTAGCTGCAAAGGGTGGACCGACGTCATATTGAACCCTATGGATTAGGAACGGGATGTCACTTAAGCTCATATGTGAGTCAAGGCAGGTGAGCAAATACTTTTGGCAATATAGTGTATATATATATATATATATATATATATATATATATATATATATATATATACACATTAGGGCTGTCAAACAATTAAAATGTTTAATCTAATTAATCCCAAGGTTTCTTGAATTAATTTCGATTAATCACCAGCCTAAATATTATTGAAAAAACAAATTTTCTGTGTACTGTTTTCAAAACAGAAAGATAAACAAGATGGGTACTACATTTAGTTTTTATTAATGCCAAATCCAAAAAAAGAATTTAATTCTCAACAATTTTGGCAACTTTTTTTTTTTAACAAATACAGGATGGGTGAATGGAACGTTTTTCATTTAAAACAAACAGCTTGACTTTTAAACAATTACATGAGGTCATTTTACCTATTATTTATTCATCTTTTAGCCAGTTGTTAAGGAAAACTAACTAGTTTACATTTTCTGAATGTAAAGCGTTCGGTGAGGGTGGTCTGAGGCATGCGTGTCGTAACACCTGAAGTTGAAGCCCCAACAAATGAATGCTTGGCATTAAGATATTTAAGGCTCAAGGTGCTTCTGTGAAACGAAAATTCCTTCTTGCAGTGTGAGCAAACCACAACATGTTTATTTATTGTCCCGTCTTAGTTTTTTTTATTCACGAAGTGTCCATCCAGCGGGCCAACGGGTTCTTCTTATTCCTCCATCTCGCTCATGTCGTACAATTGAATTGTGGGTAAAACAGGGCGGGACTGCGTTAATGCGTTAAAAAAAATATTGCGTTAATTCCAGGAATTAATCATCTTGCGTTAACGTGTTAATTTTGACAGCCCTAATAAATATATATATATATATATATATATATATATATATATATATATATATATATATATATAAACCGTTTAGTTTGAGAAGGAACAAACGTTATCAGTGAATTTTCCCACCTCAGCTCCGTATCTCTGTAGCCTCTCCAGACTTACGAGCTGTTTAATGCTGTATTCTGTAGTTTTGATGGTCAACAGATCTAACGTTGTTAGTTTGAAGTTTGCAACCCTTTCTGTTGTTGAGGGATGGATTGGGTGTTCTTTTAAAACAGGAAAAGGATAATAAAAAACACGACATAGTTTAGTAAATAATAGAATCCCTATAAAAAAACTGCTGACTATAAAGGGAACATGAATATTTATTCAAGGCACGGCTATAATTTTTGCTGTTTACCATATAAACAGTTTTTCTCACAAATATTTCCAGCTTAGGTTTTTTATGACCTGAGGGTCAACTAAGCCCAGGAACTCAGCTTTTGGTTTGTTTATCAGATATTTGTCGTGCTGTGGACTTGCTTCATTCTCCATGCATGAATCTGACGTCAGTGCCTGCGCCTGCTGAGCATAAATTATTCACTAGGAAACATTAATAGTGTTGATAGTTTTACAGAGCGATTCTCTGCAGGGTCCAGTAACTCCCGTTAACACAACCACTTCTGCCTCGCACCATAAATCTGGTTTTCACATCATATTTGAGAGCGTCTGACAAAATGATTTTTCTTTAAGGAATCCCAAACAACCCGCCCTGACGGATCGCAGTCATTAACGCTCTGTGATGAAGTTTGGACGAGCTGAAGCCTTTTGGAGATAACTGCTGAATATTAGTTCTGACGTGAGGAATTAAAAAAAGCGAGGATGCACCGATGAGATGGCAAAAAACATTCCTTCCTTTTTTTCCCCCACTTTATGTTTTGTGAGGTGCATTTCACACTTAATTGGCTGGCTGTTCGAGCATGCCTGGAAGCTAGACCCCAGGTAATATGGAGCTTTTCGGACAGTCATATTATAGATATCTTTCTTTGAACTGGCTTAATTTCCCAGTGGCCACGGCTGAAGCCTGCCCTCCATAAATCTCTTTTCCTACCAGGGTTGGAGGTGTATTTTCTTAGGCTCTTTTTGCAAGTCTGATTACTACGAATGAACCGTCCAAATGTAGGGGATTTTTGAGCATTTAGAAATGGAGAATCCTGCAGTGGCACTTTAAACCTCAGCATTACAAAACTTTTCAGATTACCTTTGTGAATCTGTCAAGCAGTATTTACTTTGATCTCTTTTCCATCTAAACGAGATTACTTTTCTCAGGATAATTTTACCTTTTTCTTATCTTAACAGAAGCAGTCGAGTACAAAACCTCCTTTTGCCCTTTTTATATCTAAGCACACTTGGAAAAACAATCTAGAAATATGTAAAAAATTCTTAAATTAAGTGTATGTATCTTTAATTTGCATAGGTAAATGAGAGAATGCCAATGGAATGATTATATTTACTCTTAAAATAAGATAATTAGATAATATTCACTTGAAATAAGTCAATAAAAATATCTTTTCTTATTTTAATTGTAAATTGTCTTGTTCCATTGGCAAAATGTCTTTTACCTCATCAATCCACGAACAAACGACTTATTTTAAGAAAAAAATGACTTCTCTAGATTTTGATTTTTTTTCCAGTGCACATTTGACCCTTTCCTTGTCTTGATATAATAATACGTAAAGTCTTGTTCAGGTTTCCTGTAAGAATCAAATGTAAGCTGAAATCGATCTGTTCTCTTTGCTTGCAGAAAAGCTCCCATTAGGTAAAAACTTTGCCTGTTTTATTAGAGGGCCGGGGCGACAGTGGCGTTGGATGTGGGAGTTTGCCCTGAAATCGAAGGGTTGACGGTTCAAGCCCCGACTCCGACTTTCAGTGTCGTTGTGTCCTTGGGCAAGACACTTCACCTGCATTGTCTACTGATGGTGGTCAGAGGGCCCGGTGGCGCCAGTGTACGGCAGCCCCGCTTCTGTCAGTGAGCCCCAGGGCAGCTGTGGCTACAATGTAGCTTGCCACCATCAGTGTGTGTGTGAATGGGTGAATGAATGTAGTGTAAAGCGCCTTGGTCAAGTCTCCTAACTTGAATAAAGGCGCTATATAAGTACATGCCATTTACCATAGAGATGCACTTATCATAAATTCAAAGGGCAATTTCTAGCCTCTAGCTTTTGCATTGCATTTACATGCAATGAAAATTTTTCCTCATCTTTTTTTCTTTAGGAATTAAAAGGGGGTTTTGGAAACTCCTGATTTTTTAAAATCTCTTCTGTGGGATTGTTAATGCTTACTTTGGCTCTAAGATTTTCAAGAAAGTTTAAAACATTTCTGAATTGAGGTATATCTCATAAGAGAGAGAGAGTAAAAAGCTCGTAAGGATTCTAAAGCTGATCCTTTGCTGTACTTTTGTTCAGCCTTCCTTTTATCTGCTTGAAAGGTGTTACTTTCTCTAATCTTTTCACAGCTAAAATGTGATATGCCTCAACTCATCGCGGTCTTCCTCATGGAGAAACAGGTCCATCCTCATTGATGTTGCTGCTTTCATTGATAGGGGAAAAAAAAGAATCAGATTTTAAAATGTTCTAACCAGCTGATCTCTACGTAAGCTGACTAAGCTAAAAGTTCAACATCAGCAGCTGGTCTATGTGTTTCAGAAAACAGGACAAAGTACTGCTAGTATTAGGAGCTAAGGGCCCAATAACACTGACAGCATTGTTGTTCAGTTTGGATCCTTGTTTGTTCCTCCTGTGGGGTCCATAAGCTACATCCCTGGTTGGCTGAAGGTCGGCCTAAATTGTGATGTTGGAAGGAATAAAATCCTGCTTCTTCTATTGTTTCCTTTGTGACTTTTTGCTTCCTGAAACGCTTCTGTGAGGAGCACATCCACAGCTTTACAGCTTTAGGTGGAAACAAACGAAAACAACCAAAACAATCCTGATTAGGGATACATAGAAATCCATTAATTGGAGCAATTTATGTATTCATTATTCATCCTAGATGTTAAGAGCTTCACTGTTCTGTTAAAATATGTCAAACTGACGCAAAATGTCACATTTTAAGTTAGTTATATATGGTCTCTCCGTTACAAAGAGTATATTATACATATAAAGAAGGGTTTTCCATTAAAAATCATTAAGTCATAAAATTATTATTGTTTTTTTTTAAATTAAGGCCTTAATTGGCATTGAAATTCATTAAATTTGATTATCATGGCATTTAAAATACTTTATTCAAAAAAAAAAATGTTTATAAAAGCAATTTCGTCCGATATATCATGATACATTTGCGTGTAACTGCTTCCAGTTGATCGTAAAGCCGTATGTTCGGAAAAGAAGCTTGGGGCGAAGATAAATCTAGAGAACGGGAAAATTATAATTTCAATCAAAGTGCCCCGAAAAAAAACAGGAATATTGGGACATGGCTGCAGCCTGTCGACTGTAAAGATGATGAAGGATTTTGCTCTGTTATATATATGAGAGTCATGGGTATTTGTTGATGGCATTAAAATTATTTCTAATAGCAATAAAAGAGCGTTAAAAAGCATTAAATTACAGTTGATCATTCCTGTATAAACCCAGTAAAGGCAAAAACATTCAAAAAAAACAACAAAAAACAAATACTTGAATTCCTTCTTCCAAATTTTGGTTTTTAAACAACTATAACTATAACTTCGGTGAAATAATGATACAGATGATTGAGAAAAGTATATATAAAAAAAGTAACTAATAAAGTGTTAAAATGTCAAATGATCCCATGGACAGATGAAAGCAAATAGCCCGAACGCAATTTCCACCTTCAGTAGCACCAAGATGTTTTGTTTCTCCAGCACACAGGATTCTAGAATACAAGCTATTTAAGTTTAGGGAACACCCCAGGCTCCTTTTGTGAGGAAATACAGGAAGTCTGGCCTTAGTTTATCTGAAGTGAAGCCACTGATCAATCAGACATGGTTAAATCGCTTCAGGCAAACAGCCTCAGGTTATTATTTTGGCTTCTCTGACAAAAATATGCTGCTTGAAATTAAAACACTTGATCCAAGAAATGTGTTAAAAGCTGGTAGCACGTAATCACTGCTCTGCGGTTGCCGTGCAGTGCTTACCATTGTTGCCTTGCGGCAAAAAGGTCTGAGGTCTGAATGCAAAGCAGCCTGCTCTGGCCTGTGATGGACTACCAATATGTGCAGGATGAGCCCGTCTTGCCCAATAACCGCTACAGATAGACGCTGAAGCCCTCCTGCAACCCTCCATGGTTAAGCAGGTATAGATGATGGATGAATGAACCATTCTGAAGGATGCATTCTTCTAGTTGAAAGTTAATGCACTCAGCATTAAGACCTGCAGCGATTTATAGCTGCTGGAGGAAGGAGGGTACCACCTGGGTCGTATCGTTCTGCACATAATAATCATTTTAGAAATGCAGACTGGAACTGAGAACATCAAATTGGAATAATTCAATATTCTTTTACTCAAACGTTAAAAGCTGCCTCTCAAAATTACTCCTATCAGAGCTGGAGGGAGTAATTCCAGTTCCTGGTGGCCGGTATCCTGCAGCTTTTAAATGTTTCCTTGGTCCAACCCACCTGAATCAAGTAATTAGATGATTTAAATGACTCGGGAAAATGACTCTGATTGGTCGGCCTTTCAGCACATATAATATGTTAGAGCTCTGATACTCCAGTTAAAGATTATTTAGTTAATAAATTAGTTTACAAGTATTTAAATGTTGATTAATTGCAATTAATTGAGTATTTCAGTCCCTTATGTTACATTCTTAATTCCTGGTTTGTTTTTAAGGTGGAACCTAACTGTTTATCTCAACATCTTGTAGACTTCCAGTGGGTTCAAGGAGACGTTTGTGAAGTGCAGCTGATGGTCTACAACCCGATGCCCTTCGAGCTTCGTGTGGAGAACATGGTAGGTTAAAGCAGAAAACAAACAATCATTTGGACAAAAAGCACAGCTTGGCTTGTTTTGGGGTTTTAAAGTCACACTTGGGCAATTTGTTTCTCCAGCCTCAATCAATAGAAATATGTTTTTATGGTTGTCAGCAAGCCAGAACCACCTTAAGCTAGCTGGAACATTTTCTGTGTGAAATGTATTCTAATTTTGCTGTTTACATCGAGCTCTGCTAATACGATACTTCAAAATATGCATAAAAAAACTTGATAGAAATAGATCTACTGAAAGCTGTTCTGGACAACTGGTGCAGAAATATATACACTATATTGCCAAAAGTATTTGCTCACCTGCCTTGACTCACATATGAGCTTAAGTGACATCCCGTTCCTAATCCATAGGGTTCAATATGACGTCGGTCCACCCTTTGCAGCTAGAACAGCTTCAACTCTTCTGGGAAGGCTGTCCACAAGGTTTAGGAGTGTGTTTATGGGAATTTTTGACCATTCTTCCAGAAGCGCATTTGTGAGGTCGCACACTGATGTTGGACGAGAAGGCCTGGCTCTCAGTCTCCGCTCTAATTCATCCCAAAGGTGTTCTATCGGGTTGAGGTCAGGACTCTGTGCAGGCCAGTCAAGTTCATCCACACCAGACTCTGTCATCCATGTCTTTATGGACCTTGCTTTGTGCACTGGTGCACAGTCATGTTGGAAGAGGAAGGGGCCAGCTCCAAACTGTTCCCACAAAGTTGGGAGCATGGAATTGTCCAAAATGTCTTGGTATGCTGAAGCATTCAGAGTTCCTTTCACTGGAACTAAGGGGCCAAGCCCAGCTCCTGAAAAACAACCCCACACCATAATCCCCCCTCCACCAAACTTTACACTTGGCACAATGCAGTCAGACAAGTACCGTTCTCCTGGCAACCGCCAAACCCAGACCCGTCCATCAGATTGCCAGATGGAGAAGCGCGATTCGTCACTCCAGAGAACGCGTCTCCACTGCTCTAGAGTCCAGTGGCGGCGTGCTTTACACCACCGCATCCGACGCTTTGCATTGCACTTGGTGATGTATGGCTTGGATGCAGCTGCTCGACCATGGAAACGCATTCCATGAAGCTCTCTGCGCACTGTTCTTGAGCTAATCTGAAGGCCACATGAAGTTTGGAGGTCTGTAGTGATTGACTGCAGAAAGTTGGCGACCTCTTCGCACTATGCGCGTCAGCATCCGCTGACCCCGCTCCGTCAGTTTACGTGGCCTACCTCTTCGTGGCTGAGTTGCTGTCGTTCCCAAACACTTCCATTTTCTTATAATACAGCTGACAGTTGACTGTGGAATATTTAGGAGCGAGGAAATTTCACGACTGGATTTGTTGCACAGGTGGCATCCTATCACAGTTCCACGCTGGAATTCACTGAGCTCCTGAGAGCGACCCATTCTTTCACAAATGTTTGTAAAAACAGTCTGCATGCCTAGGTGCTTGAATTTATACACCTGTGGCCATGGAAGTGATTGGAACACCTGATTCCAATAATTTGGATGGGTGAGCAAATACTTTTGGCAATATAGTGTATATTGTTGTTTAAAAAAAAAATCTGATCTTTAAAACATCATTCAGTTAATTCCACTCTTAAGGAACATAAATGTTGATGAGAATTAACTTAATAATTCTGAGTTTCTTAACTAGTCCCTGAAAGCTTACATTGAAAGTGCCTATATTATGCAAAATCAAAATTTTTGAACATTTAACTACTTTATAATGCTAGTTCTTCATCAAAGTCATGCAAAAAGTGATACTTTTGATCGAATCATGCATGTCTGAGCCATCTCCATGAATTCTGCTCTGCAGCCCCTTTCTGTCCTCTGAAAAAGGAGTGATGTTTACATAAGGCCGAAGTGTGGGTCAAGTGAGGTCGGATGGGAGGTGGGCACTGGATCCCTGTGCACTTCAAACCTGGCAACACCCTCAGACAAAACTTGTTCAGCCCAAAGACAAGACAACTAGAAACAAGAGCAGCAACGTACTTTACGCTGTTCAGTGTAGCGAAGAGTGCTCAGACCTTTACATTGGAGAGAAAAAGCAACCGCTAAACAAACGCATGGCTGAACAGAGGAGGACCGACTCTTCTGGACAGGACTCAGCTGTTCACCTACACCTGAAGGCTAAAGGACACTCGTTTGAGGACAACAACATCTGTATTCTGGCCAAGGAAGACAGATGCTTTTAAAGAGGGGTTAAGGAAGCCATCCTTGTTAACCTGGAATAATAACGATCTCTAAACAGATGAGGTTTCACTCACGTATAAAACACTTTTAGGAACATTATCCCAGAAGATTCACCTCTCACCTGACTCCCACTTCAATAAGGGATTTGACCGAAACCACTCTGACAAGGGAGTTAAGGACCCATCAGAACCCCCTAATGACCTCTAACACCCCCCACATGACCTGCCTGGTCAGTCCAGCGGGAAGAAAAAAAGCCAACTTTTGTTCCCCTTAATTCTTTGCTCCACCTAAGGTATATCAATCTCAGTGCTCCCCACCACTAGATAGAACCGATGAACAGTGTTGCCAGATAGAGTAGAGGTTTTCCAGCCCAAACCTGTTTAAAAAAAAACGCCACATCACACAACAACCTGCCCAGTTAATTTATTGCTATATTTACTGTGTGAAAATGGACAAACTTCAGTACAACTTAATTCAGTGTGTTTCTCCATAAAATTTGACCCAGCTACCACAGCAATGTCAGATCCAGTGAGTGTCATGTGACACATGACATACCGGTTCTAACATGTTTGCAGATGGATTCATAACCACGTAGACTACTCCTCTTTTTACATTTAGAAGACAAACTACGATCAGTGCGCACACACAAATAAGCTAAGCTTATTTTTGCATAACTAAAATATTTAATTCATATAGGTAGATTTTGAATTCTTTCCTTTAATGCTTATTAAATTATTGGTTGGAACATTGACCATCTAAACACTGAACTTTTACTTCGATGAACTATAATACAATTCATAGCGATTGGTGATCACTGTTGGGGAGGAGAGAATGCTGCTGATGTCCATCCATTCCCTGTTAGTCAGGTTCGCACATCCATCAAACTTGACAGGATCGGGAGTTCTAATGCGATTTCTGGACTCGTCTTTAAGCAGAGCAACTTCTGAAAAAGCTCTTTCAACTGGTGCATTTGATATAGGCAGGTTGAGGAGTTAATTGCACCAACCGCTAAATCCTGACAGCAGCGGTTTCAATTCAAGTCAATTCAGTTTATTTCTATAGCGCCAATTCACAACACATGTCATCTCAAGGCACTTTACAATCAACCAGATCATACAGTCAGATTGATTCAAAGTTTTCTATCTAAGGAAAACCAGTTGATTGCATCGACTCTTTCACTCGAAGGCAATCCCTCCCATTAAGCATGCTTGTAGCGACAGTGGAGAGGAAAAACTCCCTTTTAACAGGAAGAAACCTCCAGCAGAACCAGACTCAGGCAGAAAAGCCGAGACACACAAAGCAGCTATAAAAGGCGTCCCTGTCCAGGAAACACACAGCCGGGCAGACTTTCCTCCAGCATCTTTAAAAGATTCCTCATCCAATCAGAACACATCAAATGTCAGCGCTAGATTCATCACACCAGATCCACCTGCTGCTAAAACTAGCATAATCTGTGGCGCCACTAAACTAGTTCTCTGTTGTAAACACCATGGCAGATGACATTAGCCAGTCAGTGATGGAGGAAGGTCAGGGAAGTGAACCAGTTTTGATGAATGATTGGTGGATATGTGTTTTAATAGGTTAACTTTAACACCGCCAATCTGATTCTGAACCAGCCCAAATTATCTCCACCCGCCCAAAGCAATTTTTACCCTCAAAATTAAAATGAAAACCGTCCAATCTGGGAACACTGCTAATGAAGCCTCTTGATTGAAAGGCAAAACATCTTCTAGAAAACTTCACGTGCAGTTGCCAAGACTAAACTTTTTCAAGCTTGGCTCAAAATTGAGACAGAGTGCATATTTTAGCAGCTAACATGCATAGATATGGCAAGCAGTCTTTTTTAAAGCTAAGTCGTGAGAATGTGGTTTTACGCAGCGACTTGACTTTGTTCAGTTTTGATACGGCAGCATTATGAAATGAGAGGCGGCTACAGTTTGAAGGAAAGTGTTTTTTAATCCGGGACAAAAAAAAAACAAACTTCTATTTCATAACAAATGGATCCTCTGTAGAGATAAATGCTTTGTTTTGTCACTTGAAAATCCTTTAGTTTATATTGGAAGGCTTAAAAAAAGCTTGATATAGAACCTTTAAGTTTTAAAATGACAGAAAAAAAACAAAACAAACATCTGATGCAAATGGAGCAGACTCTTCAATAACATATTTATTATTTCACGCATTTTCCCAGTTTGAACAGAAAGATTTGATGCTGTCTGAGAGGTGAGATCAGTCAATTTCAGTGGAAAATTGAGGTTTAAAAGAGCCATGGGACATCAGGGAGTCCAGTTTAATCAGCTCTGAAAGCTGTTTGTTGACAGCAGCTGTTTAAGCTCTGAACATTTTTTTTTATTAAAGGACCTCCAGCTGGAGCACAGACCAACACCTCAGTGACATCTATTTTTCATTAACACACTCTGCTACTCCCTTACCACTACTTGGGGAAAATAGACATGCACAAGAGCAGGGCCACTGTTTGGTTGTTTTATTTTATTTTTTTTATTTTGCACAAGATTGGATTAGAGTTTCTTCTCTTTACTGCTGTGTCTTTTTTTTTTCTTCTTCACAAATGCAGTGATGTTAGACAGCCAGACCAGCGATAGCTGTTGGATATCAGTCACACAGAAAGGTCCACAAAGTAATACCTGCCCAAAGTGACGGTTCTTTAATCATTGAGAAAGTAGAAAACAAGCAACTAAAAGAAGTTGAGTAAACACAGAAAGTGGGCTTTTAATTTCAGCAGCTGTCTGAGTTGATGGCAAACAAACTTGGTCTCATCTGTTCGTTCAAATCTTCTCTTAGATAAACGTCCAGTCATTAACACAAAGAGTGAAATCCTGCTGATCAACTTCCAGAAGATTTTAAGAATCACATAGGTGTTATTATTAACATCATTTATTGAAGGAAATACAGAGCAGTGCTGTTAAAGCCCGGCATACACTGTGCGATTTTTTTCAATCGTTGCACGTATCTGCTGCTCACACTGTATGACTAATCGCAGCGTTTAGTTGTACAGTGTGAGCAGCAGCTCACGATTTATGTTCGGCCCGACACTCTGATGCGATCTACCTGCTCACACAGTACGACTAAAAACCACGTCGGACTCAGCTCCGCAGTGAGATGGCGCTGCTCTGTAGCTCTCTACCCTGAAGCCAAACAAATAGAAGGGGGATATTAACCTCACTATAGTGAACCGCACTGCCTTGGCAATTTGTGCAATTTTGTGCTGAGGGTCCTAGAAAGAAAGGGCGACAACGTATTTGGAAAAAGGAGCAGACATGGCTGCTGAGGTCCATCAATTTTGCAGACGGAGCTGCATTTCACTCATTGCACCCCCGCCATGCTGCTGTGTTTACATCTGAGAGGAGGAATAAAAAGAAAAATCCTTCTTTGCGCCCTGAGCGATTTGCCCACGACGGTCGGAAGAAAATCAAACATATTTGATATTCCCCTGACCTCACGATTCTTGATCGGGAGGTGTTCGCCGCTCGTAACCCCCTGTACACTACATGACTCATGACGCACAATCAGGCTGAAAGTTGGCCCGATCGAAAAATTTGCGCATGACTGGAAAATCGCCCCGAAAATCGCACAGTGTACGCCGGGCTTAAAGCAGTATCTCCCCCTTGCATATTACAGATGCTGTGGCATAAATGAACAGACAGGAACATGGAGAGTTGGAGCCGTATACTGCTTTCACACTCTCCCTCTGTACAACTCAAGATTTCTCTTTGGTTGTATTTTTTGTTGCACTTAAAAGGTTCTGATTCTTAAGCAGTATTTCATTTCGGACAAAGAAAACCTGGTGTTTTCATTTATTATAGACATAGAGTTCTCCAAAGTAAGCTGGCGTCATGTGCAAAGGTAATGACCCCATATTTTTAAATAATGAATGCAATGGGAATAACCACATCTTGGAAATCTTAGTTCAGCTTCACTGCCTTCACCCAGAGCTCATCATTGTATAATGCTGACTCCTGTAGATGGAGAAAAACTACTCTTATAGAACATGTCTGGAAACAGGTAGACAGACCTTTTTGTTCCAAGGCTCAAAATGTGGCTGAATTTCAACAATTCTGCAAAGAAGAGAGGGATGAAAGTCCTTCACAGCCAAGTCTTATTGACAGTTGTAATGTTGTGAACTTAAATGCATTTATGTTACTTTTTATTTGTAGCAAACATCTGTTGTCATGCTTTTGGAGAACACGTGAAACAGTGAATTCGAGCACAGATGTTTAAAGGAATAGTACACCCAAAACATGATTAGCCTTCATTTTCTACTCACCCCCATGCTGAACAACACTCTGGAGTACTTTTTTGATATCTCAAAGGCATCTGGAGATCTGGGAGGCTTCTTGCTGTCTGCTGACATTCAAATAATGGAGGTGCCCAGCGCCCGAGGCAGAAAGGTCCATAAAAGTCCACAAAAAACGTTTCAATATTCCTCCATACTGCTCGTCCAATGTATTCCAAGTTTCCTGAGTGGGTAGCATCCAGAATTTACTCGAAACAAAGTCATTTAGAATGTTTTTAGAGCATAAACAGTAGTGTATAGGATTTCCTGAAAGCGCGCACATGCGCGATCACGACGCTACGGAAGCCGGCAGACCAAACCAGCGCATTCAGCTCGGCAAAGAACTCATGCTCTTCCTCAACACTGAAGTCCTCAGACATTTTTCTTTCGTTGTTTCTTTCTTTGCACAGGTAAACAGCACATTTCTTCTTCTACGCTTGCATTATTGGAAGAGCAGACGCTGAATGCGCACTTTCATCTGGGCTGGGCTCAGTATTGTTTTAACTTCTATGTGAGACGACTTTGTTTCAACATCAACTTATGTGGATGTATTCTACCAAACATCGAGTGATTTGTTTTCATGGTTAAGCCTACCTCATAAAGGCGTTAAATATATTAAGAATAAAAATATGAACGTTTTAGAAAACAGTGGGTACTGTAAATTCCTTCTTTGTGAACCAAACTTCGGTTCACAAAGCCTCATAATATAACTTTTTTTTTAATGAAAGACCAACACAAAGTAGTGAAGAATGAAGTGGAAAAAAATAAAAAATAAAACTAATTTACAAAGCAAAAACTGAAAGCGTAGCATGCCACGTGTCAAACTCTTTCCATCACTAGAATTTGGATTGCACTAATTTAGGAGATGATATAATTTGCAAGTTGTTTTACAAACTCTTTCCTGTCTGCTGTGTTCTATGGTCTTCATGAAACTTTTTCCTGACATTTCTTTAAGTGTAAAGCTGGAGGCTGTTGTGGTGGAAGGATCGCAAGCAAGTTTGATTGTGGCCGGTTTGTCAGAAGCATATTACTAAGCAGTTAGCAAGTTAGTGCTAGTAGGTTTCCAATGAGAAATTACATTGGGACCAAGTAGCAGTCCGGAACTGGCGCCAGTTGCGTCTGTACTAACGAGCAGAAACAACTCTGTCTACATTTGATAAACATGGAGCAGCTCTAGTCAGAGATATTTTGAAAAAATATAGAGCTAAACAGTAATGGACACGGACTACGCCCTGGTTTCTTTACATGTTGCTCTCCATTGTTCACTTTCCTGATTTCTGGTGACATCACCAGTGCTAACCCAGCAAGATTCTGTCATCAGACGCAGCTTTTTTTTGCCAGGGAAAAGAGAGCCAAATGCAGATTGTAACCGGTCGACTCTTTAAAAAAAAAAAAAAAACGGGTTAATCCACTAATTTTAGTGCCAAAGTGGCTTTATTCTGAATAAATATGTAGATTCAAACATTGCAAAAGTTGTGGATGTTTGGTCATGTCCAACTACAACAATCTGAACATTTCATAGGTTTTCAAAGACTTGTAAGGAATAATTGTGTCATTTCAAAGTGCAGAGTCCAGTTTTAGGGTTGACCCATTCCTTACTTCTTTACACGTAATTGCTGCACAATTTTACAAAATGTTTGGACAGTTTACACTTAATTACACCAACGTGAATGTTGCTAAAAGAGCTCTTTAAACTGACTGTATACACATCCACACACTGCATGAATGTAAGGCAGGCAACTTTATATTTACTCTCTCCTGTGAGGGGAACCCACCTGGTGGAAAAGGTAAGACTGTAATGATGACAGTAATGACCCCCCCCCCATTGCCAGATGGAGGCTGAGGCCCTTTACATTTCCATGGCAGCTGGGATCCTCAGGTGGTCTTGTAGAGTCATGCATGCAGGGACGGATAGGGTTATGTGAACGAGCTAGAACTAATTAGCACCCCAGACAAAGGGGTGCAACTGGTGGAAGATTACGTCAGCCTATCCAGCTAAACACAAGGTTACACACACACACACACACACACACACACACAGTATTCCTTTCCATCATCTCTCAGCAAGGTGACCGCATATTTTGACAATACAGACCCCAATTTTCAGTCTCTACACGATTTCACCTCTAAAACCTAGCTCAGCTTTATAGATTTTTGTTTAAGTGGTTCTTTTTTACTACAGTCCAACCTTTTAACTTTCATTTCTGGGACCGATATAAGAGGCTTTAACCCTTCAGAGGCAAACCCATCACTATGGGCATTTTTCAAAATGGCAGATAATTCATACGTTTTTCCCTCTCCTGTGCCCACAGCTTAGTTTTGCCAGGATGTTTACAGAAAAGGTACTTTTGAAAAGCGAATTGTGCATTCCCCACTCAAATAAAGAAAATGCTAAATACTTTGGTTCTTACTTTTTTGGTTTAAATGCAGACCAAATGGTTTGGGTTCTGCCTCATCAGAATTATTTCTAAGGTTCTTGTGCTCAAGGTTTCTGACATGTCAGAAAACCATTCGACACTGTTGCATTCTAAGGTTCATAATTAGGTTGGGGATTAATGATGGTGTATCTAAAGAAATCTAAACAAACATTTGCAGTCCAAATTTGATCTTTATTGCGCTTGTTGCATGTTTTCTGACAGAAGAGAAAATGCTTTTTTCTCCTCCTGGGCTACCTAAAGTCTGTTTATTTATGGTGCTGTTTAGATGGTGTTTAAAGGGCTAGTGAATTTGTTGAACTGCGACCCTCTAGAGGGAAAGTTTTAAAGAATCTTCATTCATCACTTCCTGTAGTAACGAGTCACAGAGAGCCAGAAAGAAAACTTTGAGAAACATCTTTATATTTCTGATTACTGTGGAGTGACATTGAACCTAGTTTTTTCTTACAGAAAGCCAGAGCAGAGAATAAAATGGGACGGCCTATAGTCCTTAACAGTATAGGGAATTACAGCAGCTATTTGTCCTATGATATAATAAAATAACACATTTTGCCACTGATAGACACATATAAATACCTTCCCAATCCTCTTTCAATCAAAAATAAATATCGATCCACGCTCAAACTGAGCACCTTGATTTGTGCTTCATAATGACTTTGTCACCATTCAAACCCAGGTTTAAAGCCTTGCAGAGCAGCCTAAAGCCCACTTCTCTCAATAAACCATAAAAAGAAAACAAATATGGTCAGTTCAGGTGTTTTACAAAAGAAGTTAATCAGGAAATTGTCTATATACCTAACTGAAAGATTGCTGTTCTCTACTTCAAAAACCATCTATCCATCCATCCATCTTCTTCCGCTTATCTGGGGTCGGATTCCCGAGTCACCTCAACTGGCTCCTCTCGAAGTGGAGAAGCAGCTGCACTACTCTGAGTCGGATGACTGAGCTCCTCACCCTTTCTCTAAGGGAGAGTCCAGACACACTACGGAGAAAACAATTTCAGTCGCTTGTATCCGGGATGTCGTTCTTTAGGTCGTGACCCAAAGCTCATGACCATAGATTAGAGTAAGAGTGTAGATGGACCGGTAAATCGAGAGCTTTGCTTTTTGGCTCAGCTCTCTCACCACAACAGACTGGTACAGTAAATGCTTCACAGCAGACGGCGCATCAATCTGCCTATCGATCTCCCGCTCCATCTTCCCCTCATTTGTGAACAAGACCCCAAGATACTTAAGCTCCTTCACTAGGAGCAGTACATCCTCCCCAACCCGGGGAAGGCACTCCAACCTTTTCTGACTCAAGACCTTAGTCTCGGATTTGGAGGCACTGATCCTCAACCCAGCCACTTCACACTGGCTTCACACCGCTCGAGTGAGAGCTGTAGATCTCGCCCTGATGAAGCCAATAGAACCACATCATCTGCAAATAACAGAGATACAATCCTAAGGACACCAAAACAAATCTCCTCAACACCTTGGCTGCGCCTAGAAATTTTGTCCATAAAAGTTATGAACAGAATCTGTGATAAAGGGCAACCTTGGCAGAGTCCAGCCCTCACCGGAAACGAGTCCGACTTACTGCCGGCAATGTGGACCAGGCTCTGAGACCGGTCATACAGAGACCTAACAGCCCCTATTAAAGGGTCCGGTACTCCCTGAGTACCCCCACAGGACCCCCCCGAGGGACACGGTCGAATCTCCAGATCCACAAAACACATGTAGACTGGTTGAGCAAACTCCCATGCACCCTCCAGAATCCTGCTGAGGGTATAGAGCTGATCCAGTGTTCCACACCCAGGACCAAAACTATGGACCTCAATCTGAGATTCGACTATCCGACGGACCCTCCTTCCCAGAACCCCGGAATAGACCTTACCAGGGAGGATTAAGAGTGTGATTCCTCTGTAGTTGGAACACATCCTCCGCTTGAGTTGAAAAAAAGAAAAGAAAGACTAAAATAACAATTTAGATTTTAAAATGGAAAAAAGTTCTATTTTTTTCTTTAAAAATTCCATGTATAACATGGATGAATAAACACCTGCATTTTATTTCAGTGTTAAATGCTGTTTAAAGTAACAGATTATAATTAAAAATGTCTCCGGACCTTTACTGGTTGTTAACTTTCTTAATTCCAACCCCACAGATTTTTAATTGGATACCCCTGGTGGAGACTATTGTTCACATTTGCTCAACATCTGATCAAAGTATATCTATCTGGGCGTGCAGATAGCAAAGCGTTTGGCATGCACGACCCATATACGGAGGCCTTTTTCCTCGACATAGCCGACCCGGGTTCGAATCCGACCTGTGGTCCTTTGCCGGATGTCTCTCCCCCTCTCTCATACCCCCTCTCCTGTCTGCCAACTGTCTAAAACCGTTTTTTTTCAACAGTAGTGAAAAAGTAGTAGTGATCTGCATCTGCTCCCTGTATTTACATTTGCTTTTCCTGCCTGAGTAACAACTAACCAATAAAACAAAGACTGTTGTCATGTGGTTTGCAATGACAAGGTTTAGTTTTCCTTTGAGCTTTTTCAGGTAAAAATAAACTGAACCACCTGGAAAAAAGTTAAAGGTTAACGTGTCGGCTGATTTGGACAAGAGCAAATTTATCCTTAACTTTGAACATCAGAGTAGTCTTCATCTTGCGAAGTTGTTTCGTTTGTTTTCTTTGACCTGGTGAACTATAACAGGCTTCAAAGAATAAATCATTCAAAATAGTAATTAAATCTTTATCAGAACATCATTAAAGGAAAACAAAAGGTTAACGCTGTTCTGTTACTAGAACCTAACAAAACAATTTTCTTTGCACATGCTTTAGTCACTATCATTATTAAAAGAAGCCAATTAACCTTTCCAAGTCCAAATGCAACGTTTCCAATAGGTTAATGCTGAGATTTGAGCTGTTCGGGAAAGTCACACAATGTCCTTACGTGAAAGAAAGGAGTGCTTAAATCACACCGAGGGCACCTTAGAGGCTCAGCCTTTCCACAGCTTGCTCTCTAGTGAGGTAGTGTCTGTAGTCAGGGATTGATGCAATCATTACATCACCCCAGTCTGCCTTGTTGCACACAGTTGGGTGCTGGTGGAATGTAAATACTGCCGTTATTCAGAGACGCTGTCATTTCAGATTTATTAGAGATGTGATCCTACAGCACACAATGCATTTCTAACATCTCCTTTCAATCCTCAGTTTCATTTGGATATGGAATTTGCCTGTTCTGTTCATTTTTCTCTAAGGAGTGGGTAATAATTCAATGTCAATATGGCCATTTAATCTTATTCAATAAATTTGATATATTTCCAATATTTCGGTATCTTTACAGTCTATGATTACAGCATTTATGAGGTTTCCATTCTAATGTAATTTTTTGTTTTGTTTTGAAAGTAAAATTAATTAAAATGTTATGTTAGGCAGGAAGTGTGACTTTTTGAGGCTTTTATTTTGTTTATAGGAATAATTTATGATAGTTCAACAAATTTATAATGTTTCAACAAATTTTTTTTTTTAATATATTGTGATTTAAGTTATGGTCATATTTAGGGGGAATGTAGGCCTAGTTGTTAGAGCAGTGCACTTTTGCTCTGAGAAGGTTTGCAAACACCTGTTTGATCCCTACAGCCTCCACTCTGGGTTCCTGAGCAAGGCCCATACTTTTTTTCCCCCTGTTTTTTTGTCTCTGCATTTTACCCCAGCCCTTTATGTTTCATGGAAACCAACAGTTTGTGTGTTTCTAAACACAAGGCCACCATCTTAAAGTTGCACAAAATGACCACCAGTAATTTGACTCTTAAGTTGCAATAAATTTAAACAAAAAAAAAGAAATAAGAATTTTTCATTACCATTTTACAGAAAGTACAGCACAGTTTCTTTTGATGCATATTGAGATGAATGTAAACACTATTCAGGAGGAATTCTGATGGGGATTTATTGCAGTATTGATTGATTTTAGAGATAATGGCAGCACAGAAAATCCACATTCTTTTTGTTTAAAAAAAGATTAAAAGCATTTTTTTAACATTCTTATAATAATAATTCAATTTTATTGTCAATACACTGTCACAAGTACAGAGCAACGAAATGAATTCTCTGCATTTGACCCATCCCCTTGGGGAGCAGTGGGCTGCTATTGTGCAGCGCCCGGGGAGCAGTGTGGGGGACTCTGGGGACCCAGAGTGGCAGTGGGGGATTGAACTCGCAATCTCAGGATACAAAGCCCTATGCCCTAACCACTAGGCCGCCACTCCCCGGCTTATAATCAGAATTGTTCAAAAATAAAATCCACGGGCTTGTAAATGGTAAAAAACAGAAAAAGTTGAAAGTCTATCAATAGACATTTTACTGTATTTCTGTCTTTCCAGGTTTAGTTTGAGCCGATTTAAATTCTCTTCAGATACTCTAATATTTCTGTTTCAAAATTACCTTTTTGGCGGCCAGTTTAAACTCTGTGATGCATAAAAAAAAACAAACTGACTGTAAAACCCAGCTGGAAATTGGACCGCAAATTTTTACAAAACCACCTTCTTTCCTCCTGGGTTCTGATCTGTGAGGCTCATTTTCAGTCGCCTCTCAGGCATGCAATGATTTTGTGCTGTTGGAATTGCCCACAAGATTTTTTATCTCCAGAAAAGCAGGCAGATGTTCAGAAGATGGAGCCCAGTGAAAGAAACCTGCCTGTGAACTGAGAATCATCGCAGAGGGAAAGAGAAAGTCGTGTCCAAATAAGACAAATCTGATTAGCTTAGTTGGAGTTCCTGCTCTCAGGGATGATTGCTTTCTCCACAGGGGGTTTTGTCTTTTAAGTTTTCGATGAAAGTTACTCTGTTTTACATCCGCAGCATCTGCTGATGATTATTGGTTCTGTGTTGCTTTCAGGGTCTGCTGACTTCTGGAGTGGAGTTTGAATCTCTGCCAGCTGCTCTATCCCTGCCTGCTGAGTCTGGTCTCTACCCCGTTACTCTAGTTGGAGTCCCACGCACAGCTGGCAACATCACGGTCAACGGTTAGTCCCACATGCTTTACGTTGCTCAGACTTTACACGTCGTTTTGTGCCTGCTGAATCCTCACCAGCTGCTCTCTCTCTCTCTCTCTCTCTCTGGTTGCAGGTTACCACACGTCTGTGTTCGGTGTGAGCAGCGATTGCCTGCTGGAGGGTCTGCCTAGTGTTAAGACGAGTGGCTGCTTGGTGGAAGTCATTCCCTCTCTTCCTCGTCTTCAGCTCAGCACATCACTTCCACGGTTAGAAACACGTGTTGCCTTGCAGCATTGGTCACCTTTGATCCGTCTGTGTCATCAGTGCTTACAGCTACTCTAAAGTTGTAGGGAAGTCATATTTAAATCATTCTTGCTTAAACATGTTTATTAATGTACTCTTTATCAGACCATATTGTCCCGAAAGTTAGAAAATTTCTATAAAAAAAAAAATTCTGTCTTAAAATCTGTGGGGATTTTTTTTGTTTTCTTATGCAGGCCAGTTAGTTATACATCAGCTTGTACACCTAAATTCGGCCAGTCATCTGTCAATCAAATTTTTCGGTCATAGCATCTTGATTCATATGTCACAGCTAAAATACGGAATGGTTGAAACAAGAAATAAGAATCATTTCCTTTCCCATTGAGTTCCATTCCAGTGTTCACGGGGATGGACGTCTGTGTCTTCAGCAGGCATAGAGCTAACAGAACTGGCAGCGTTGCGAGGCAAGGGCTCAAACATGTACGACTGTAAGCCTTCTACACCAAACCAAGCTTCTGCCGCCCTGGCGTCCTCTTCCACAACATCTTCATCCCCACTTTCCTCCTCTAAATAAAAAAATGTATGACTGAGGAGACTCATCCCCGAACCTCCGACAAAAAACTCTGTTTCCGCTGTCCATTTAGTGCTACTTGGTCCCAATGTAATTTCCCATTGGGAACCTACTGGCACTAAGTTGCTAACTGGTTAGCAAGATGCTTCCGACAAACCGGCTACAACCAAACTTGCTTGCGAACATTCCACCACAACAATCCAGCCCTCTTGATAATCGACCAATCACATCCACTTTATACACTTTTGTAAATTCATGCACCACTCGGGAGAATTTGGAAATGCAACAGTTGGAACAGCCGCTTCCCTACGACTATAAGGTCACATGTAAACGTCGGGTCAGAACTGCTGCCTGATTAACATCGACTGATGAAGTAATGAGCAGATCTTCTTTAGACACACCACAAAGTCTTATAGATGTCTGTTGTTTCTGTTAGTTTGTCAAATATCTTGACTGAAAATAAGAGCTGTAATTTGTTAAACATATTTAAGGGTGTAACTAATGATTATTTTGCAAATCGATTAATCTGACCACAATTTTTCCGCTTTGTTGATTAATAAGCCAAAGGTTACTTAAAGAGGATTTTTTATTAAATTAAACCAGGAGTTCTGGATAGAGCATATTGACAGACCAAACATTTTTTTTTTTTTTTCATTTTAAATGCAAAATGTTTATCAGGGGTTGACGTTAAGGATTTTTCTCAGTGAAAATAGGGCAAGTGATTTTCACATTTCATTTGCCCAGAAACAATTTTTACTGGCCCAGTATACTGTTTGATAAATATAGTTCCTAATATTCATTTTTGTATATATATATATCAATGAAACATGTTTGTTTTTAAATGTTTTTTGTAATTCAGTATTTTTTTAGTTTCCAGGTTCCTGTTGTGTATATGCATGCGTCAGATACCGTAATGAACTCAAGCCTACATTACCGTGTTAACATGCTTTTCAATCCTTCCTGCACATTCTTTTCAAACTAAACTTTGCTTTAAACTGTTGTGTGCTTGGAAAAATATAAATTGTAATGTTAAAAATCTAAAAAAAATTTGACAGGTTAAAAACTTAAGATAAATCACAAGACAGAAGTCAATGTCACAAATGAATAACTTTTATTTTAGAGTCACGTTATGTTTATACAAGATAATACTATTAATATAATGTGACTTTTCTAGAGAATCATTATACATAGTTATTTTATACAGGGTTTCCACAGTCTAACATAATTTCAGAATTCCCTGACTTTTAACTGACTCAGGATTAGTTTTACCTGACAAAATAAATGCAGAAACAAGACAATAATAATAACATAACAGGTCACCAATTTAACATGTTTAGCTCTATAACATTTAAATGCACCTCTCCAATGTCTGAGAGAAAAAAAATGTATGAAAATTTTTTAATGCATGACCTGCATCACTGTACAGAAGACTGTCATATGATAGCGCTTTCTAGCTTGTTTGTCGTTTTGGTAACTACATCAAAACTACCGCTAGGTGGACGAAAATCACCCGGCTTTTTCAAATCACGCAAGAATGTGTTCAAAACAACAAAAATGGCGCCGGCAACGCTTGTGGGTCGTTTTCAGCGAATGTCTGTGATTTTAAAGTAATTTTGAGTGATAAATAACATTTTTTGTGATCATTGCACTTGTCCGGCGGGCAAATGCAATGAAATTTGTACTCTCCCAACAATTAAAACTACTTGCCCCGGGCGATCGGGCAATGGTTAACATCGAGCCCTGTTTATATATATTTTTACAATTTTGACAGGAATCAATGCTCTAATTTAGTCTCCCTGTCAGCTAGAGCAATGTTTTACAGTCTCTATGCTACAATTTACAATTAAGTGATTACTAAAGTATATTGAGAGTGCTCAGGGTTGCCCATTATGTCCTTATTTTATGAAGCATCTTTGTTTGCACAGTCATCTCAACAGCAGTCCCCAGAACAAACAGCCTTTTCTATAATCTGTTTGAAGTTGCTGGCTCTGATGCTGCTACAACAGATTTTGCCAGAAGTAATTTCCCTCTCCATAAACTGCAGCATCTTATTTCTAAACATGAAACACCTTAGCCCCCCCATGGCTCTGTCCAGGAGGTATGTATACCCATCTATTTCTGTCTTTTTGTTGTGAATGATGGGTGATCATTTCCCCTTGGGTCAGATCATTATACCAATAGTTCATCTTCAAGCACATGAGTCTTCTTAGAGAGAAGAAGAAAGTAAAAGCATTTTTCAGTGTCTCTTCATGACTAAAACAGAGCCCCTAAGTTATCAGCGGTTTGCATATGACCTTAGGTAAAATATATGGAGCATCTACTCCTTTATTCCTCTCTAAGGCTACATTCACACAGCAGCATGAAGTGACTCAAATCTGATTTTTTTGCCCCTATGCGACCTGTATCTGATCTTTTCATGGCATTGTCAACAACAGAGATACATTTTTTTCCAATGCGGCACAGGCCATTTGGCTATGTGGTTCTAAATCTGATACATATCTATGGAGCTAGATCGGTCTTAATGTTCACAAATACACATATGTGATTAATACATGCACAGGACAAGATTCACACATGCAAAGCACGATTCCCACTAGCACAAAAAAACACAATCTTGTCCCTTGTCACAGACGCACAGAACGATTGACGCAAGCACACAACATCCACACATGCACAGAACAAGATTCAGCAAAGTATTTCTGGTACATAAACAATTATAAATTAAATGACCAAGTACCAGTGGTCTTTCAACTTTTTGAGACATAAATGTGACATCTGGACATAAAGGGAAAAAAAAGGGAAATGAAGACAAAGACAATGAAATCTGCTGCACCCAAAATGCACCAGGGAGCGTTATCACAGATCCTTCCTCCCAGCAGCTGGAAGACTCTAGAACCACCACTGTTTCCAACAACCTCAATAAATTGTAACTCAGTATACTGTTAAAACACTTCACAGTACATGATTTTATTTTTTAGTTTTTTTATTCTTCCCCATTATGTTATTCTTATACATTTTTCTAAGGTCCATATTTGTGTGCCAATTTTTCTATAATCTTTTTGCTGCTGTAATCACCAGAATTTCCCCATTGTGGAAAAATAAAGGGATTTTCTTTTCTATTTTATTCCAAAAAAACAATCTTAAAACATTACTTAATATATCTGTTGTAAATGTTCTGTTATTCGCAACAGGAAATAATGTCGTATCTTGTTCTAATCCTTGTTAAATGGAGGTCTAACTGAGCACAGGTGAGGTCGTTTAAAGCCAGAAACATGCAGACCAGCTGCTTCAGCAAAAACCCACAGTTTTAGGTTTACCTGCAAGTGCAGCTTTTGATCTGAGTGTTAGTTTGTTCATAGGACCAAAGGGGAGAACTGCTGCAGACAGAGCAACTAAAAAGAAAACAAAATGTTACACATGGTCTCTGAGGGGTTGGGGGTTCACAGTGTCTACAGGGAGGCTTTCTGTTTTGAATTCAAAGCTTTCAGAGGCTCTACAAGCAGCATACAAGCACAGCTACAGCACATAACGTTACAAACATCCCAGTATGCTGAGTCAGGCTTTCTCAGCAGGTTTGGTTTCAGAACTCTGACTGATTTCAGAGTTTTTTTTAAATGTATTTACTAAAAGCCAGATACTGGTCCTCTGTTTCCATACTGGTCCTCTCTGCCCGATACTGGTCCTCTCTGCCCGATACTGGTCCTCTCTGCCCGATACTGGTCCTCTCTGCCTCATACTGGTCCTCTCTGCCCGATACTGGTCCTCTCTGCCAGATACTGGTCCTCTCTACCCGATACTGGTCCTCTCTGCCCGATACTGGTCCTCTCTACCTGATACTGGTCCTCTCTGCCCGATACTGGTCCTCTCTGCCTCATACTGGTCCTCTCATCCTGATACTGGTCCTCTCAGCCCGATACTGGTCCTCTCAGCCCGATACTGGTCCTCTCTGCCCGATACTGGTCCTCTCAGCCCGATACTGGTCCTCTCTGCCAGATACTGGTCCTCTCAGCCCGATACTGGTCCTCTCTGCCTGATACTGGTCCTCTCTACCTGATACTGGTCCTCTCTGCCCGATACTGGTCCTCTCTGCCTCATACTGGTCCTCTCTGCCTCATACTGGTCCTCTCTGCCTGATACTGGTCCTCTCAGCCCAATACTGGTCCTCTCTGCCCGATGCTGGTCCTCTCTGCCTGATGCTGGTCCTCTCTGCCCGATACTGCTCCTCTCAGCCCGATACTGGTCCTCTCAGCCCGATACTGGTCCTCTCAGCCCGATACTGATCCTCTCTGCCAGATACTGGTCCTCTCTGCCAGATACTGGTCCTCTCTGCCAGATACTGGTCCTTTCTCCCTGATACTCCTAATACTGGTCCTCTCAGCCCAATACTGGTCCTCTCTGCCCGATGCTGGTCCTCTCTGCCCGATGCTGGTCCTCTCTGCCCGATACTGCTCCTCTCAGCCCGATACTGGTCCTCTCTGCCCGATACTGGTCCTCTCAGCCCGATACTGGTCCTCTCTGCCAGATACTGGTCCTCTCAGCCCGATACTGGTCCTCTCTGCCTGATACTGGTCCTCTCTGCCAGATACTGGTCCTCTCTGCCAGATACTGGTCCTTTCTCCCTGATACTCCTAATACTGGTCCTCTCAGCCCAATACTGGTCCTCTCTGCCCGATGCTGGTCCTCTCTGCCCGATGCTGGTCCTCTCTGCCCGATACTGCTCCTCTCAGCCCGATACTGGTCCTCTCTGCCCGATACTGGTCCTCTCAGCCCGATACTGGTCCTCTCTGCCAGATACTGGTCCTCTCTGCCAGATACTGGTCCTCTCTGCCAGATACTGGTCCTCTCTGCCAGATACTGGTCCTCTCTGCCAGATACTGGTCCTTTCTCCCTGATACTCCTAATACTGGTCCTCTCTGCCTGATACTGGTCCTCTCTGCCTGATACTGGTCCTCTCTATCTGATACTGGTCCTCTCTGTCCGATACTGGTCCTCTCAGCCCGATACTGGTCCTCTCAGCCCGATACTGGTCCTCTCAGCCCGATACTGGTCCTCTCTGCCCGATACTGGTCCTCTCTGCCTGATAATGGTCCTCTCTGCCCGATACTGGTCCTCTCTGCCTGATACTGGTCCTCTCAGCCCGATACTGGTCCTCTCAGCCCGATACTGGTCCTCTCTGCCAGATACTGGTCCTCTCAGCCCGATACTGATCCTCTCTGCCCGATACTGGTCCTCTCTGCCAGATACTGGTCCTCTCTGCCAGATACTGGTCCTCTCTGCCAGATACTGGTCCTCTCTGTCCGATACTGGTCCTCTCTGCCTCATACTGGTCCTCTCTGCCTCATACTGGTCCTCTCTGCCTCATACTGGTCCTCTCTGCCTCATACTGGTCCTCTCTGCCTGATACTGGTCCTCTCAGCCCGATACTGGTCCTCTCAGCCCGATACTGGTCCTCTCTGCCCGATACTGGTCCTCTCTGCCAGATACTGGTCCTCTCTGCCAGATACTGGTCCTTTCTCCCTGATACTCCTAATACTGGTCCTCTCTGCCTGATACTGGTCCTCTTTGCCCATACTGGTCTTCTCTGTCCAGTACCGCTGATTACCGCTGATTTGTAAACAAGAGATCCAATGTATCTTGTTGCTTTTGCGTAGAGTTTATGTTTTACTTTGTGTTTGAGTCTGTACCTATGACTTAAGTGATGGTCAAACACAAGGGTTATTACAGTTTACTGCACATGATTGAGAAACGTAAAAAATATTTTTTTCTTCCCAATACGGTTCTGGATCTCTGTTACTGAAATATATCTGTTTGTCGTTTCCAACATACAGATCAGCTCACACAAATCAGCCCATGTCCAAAGAACAGCTCTCCAGCTCTGTGTCCATCCAGCTGTTTAACGGAGAAAAGCAGCAAGTGACCATCACCTTGGAAAACATCGGGACCGAAGACATTGAGAGTCTGGAGCTGACCTCTAAGACCGTCAACACCAAAGGTGAGAACTTTAAGCCCTGCTGATTTCTTTCAACTTCAACCGGTGTGTCTTTACGTTAAAGAGAAAAAACACAGGACTCATGAAGGGATAAACAAGCACAGGATTGAAGCAAAAAGCAGGTTTGCTCTGTCGTGTTTTGTCAGGACAGCCTTTGAAGTTCTGTTTCACACAGAATCACCTGTCTCTGTGGCTGCGGTGTTGCTCGGGGTCACCACCCTATTTTCTTTGCTTCTGGATCCGTCATGCCCCTGTGGCTTTTAGTTTATCTTTCATCTCTTTGTTCAGCACCTGCTCACACCTCCATCTCTGCAGTACTGCTTGCTGCGACTGCTAATGTGTCCCTGTTCCCTCTTCATCCTACTGTCTGTGGCAGAAGCTTTTCTTTTGAAACTTTCACCATGAACTTCTAGTTTATTTATGACAGGTTTGGAGAAGTTAATCAGAGGTTAGATATTACTTTTATCTGACACCTCAGACATGTAGTTCTGATTTGATTCTTGTTGATTCAATTCAATTTATTTCTATAGCGCCAATTCACAAAACATGTCATCTCAAGGCACTTTATAGTTCAACCAGATCATCCAGTCAAATTGATTCAAAGTTTTCTATCTAAGGAAAGCCAGTTGATTGCATCAACTTATTGACTCTGAGGCAATTTCTCACACCAAGCATGCTTGTAGCGACAGTGGAGAGGAAAAACTCCCTTTTAACAGGAAGAAACCTCCAGCAGAACCAGGCTCAGTGTGAGCGACCATCTGCTGAGGCCGACTTGGGTTCAAGGAGACAGAAGCAGACAGAAAAAGAATCAGAGATACAGAAGGTAACTGTCAACCAGCTCCACAGGCGGCCCTGTCCAGGAAACACACAGCCATGCAGATGCAGAGAGCACATACAGTTAGTCACAGTAAGAGAAACCGGACTACACTAAAAAACAGGCCAAGCTCCAACATCTATAAACAAAGGTGTTGAAGGTAGCAGCACAGCTGATATTTCTCTCCAGGATGTAGTTACAGCCAAACAGGAACAGACTGGGCGAAGCTACTATGAGAAAAAGCAGAGAGAATATAACGTTAGAGATTAAACTAACAAATACTCTAGAATAGGTAAATAGTAGCCTGACGTAGTCCTACTCAATTCTAGTCAGAATATGAGTCTGATACTGCTCCATAGAGCTGTGATTATGGGGCGTGTTTTGAACGAACCAGGAAAAAAAATGCCTCTGCACTCAATTGGATAGACCTACAACCAATAAGAGCAACGGAGTGCGTGACGTATGTTAAGCGAGGCATAGTTGTTGTCAACAAAAATCAAAGCGTGCAGTTGCACGCCTAGAATAAGAAGATGAGCCTTGATCGCATTTCTCTGTTCCTCTTTTAAAATTAATTTTCTGTCGATATCTTCTAGAACAGACCTAATAGCAGAATCTACTCACCTCAACTCTCCGGCGGCAGCCATTGTTGTTGTCACCCAAGCGCGCTTTGGTCACGTGGTTGATTACGTTACTTTTGATCATCTGTCCATCATTGTATAAAGCCCGCCCTGACAATTTGATTGGATCGCCAGAGGGTGGGCGATCATACTCGCGCTACTATGGAGCAATGCCAGACCGAACTTCCCGACCTCAAACCTTGTGGGCGGGACTAAGTTCGGAATGGCACCCAGGCTAGGTAAATAGAGGCAGAATCATGAAATGGGGGTTCCTATGTCCTCCACAAGTCTAAGCCTATAGCAGCATAATTATAGAGATAGCTCAGGATAACCTGAGCCACTCTAACTATAAGCTTTATCAAAAAGGAAAGTTTTAAGCCTAGCCTTTAAAGTAGACAGGGTGTCTGCCTCATGGACTAAAACTGGTAGTTGGTTCCACAGGAGAGGAGCCTGATAACTAAAATATCTTCCTCCCATACTACTTTTAGAAATACTAGGAACCGCTAGTAAATCTGCTGATTTAGAGCAAAGTGCTCTGTTAGGAACATAAGGAGCCATCAGATCTTGTCGTAGGCAACAGGTGTGTTCAGGCCTTTAGTTGTTATGGTCTCTCATATACCACACTTAAATTCCCAGAGATGAGCATCTGTGAGACGCAGTGCTGTACTATGATGAGTGTTCCTCCTTTACCACTCAAATTCCTAAGTATCTCTGTGAGAGCGGTTTCTTCACTCTGATTCGGTCAAAGACAAAACACAGAGGAAGATTAAACATTGACCTCAAAGTTGCTGAAGTGGAAAAGCTTGTCCGTGCCTTCAGAACAGCTCTTCTGAACATATCACTCCTGTTCACCAGCTTCATGTCTCTTTCCTGATAACCTATATCTCCCTTTCCAAAGTCAGCACAGTATGGACCATCTTAGCAAAACTACTCCTTCACTTTGCGCTCTCCCTCTCGTACTCTCTTCTCTTTGAACACACAATGTCTATATATTCCCAAGACTCGCTCTGGTTCTGTTAGAGTCCGGGCCTTTTCCTGAGCTGCTCCTCTGCTCTGGAACACTTTTTCTCTACATATAGGCGCTCCACTATCATATTGCCTTAAATTATACATAATGTTTAAATCTTTAACCTATTTTTCTTTGCACATATTTCACACTCCCTGTTTTTTATTCCAAGTCTTTTATTAGCAGTTTCCCTGAAATTTCACTGTAAAATTGATTTTTTGTCAAATTCTTATAGTTTTGTTTACTATAACATCAGACTTTAAGGTGTAATCAGTGGAAAATGTAGCTGCTGAAAGATTATCATCAGGTGACCAAATGTCCTTTGCATAAATGCTTTTCCTTTTCTTTTGTTCTTGATTTAAACTTTTCTAGCTTATGAATAAAACCTGCTGAAGCAAAATATTGTTTATGGTTATCGTTTTAATGAATTGATTCTCAGTGCTAGAATATGCAATTAAAAATGAAAGTCTTTTTGAACCTTTTTATGTCATGTATTTTAGAATAACAACAAAATCTGTGAAAAAATCTGTTTAGCTAATCAGCATGGTTGTTTTTTTCAGCAGGAGTATTAATGCTTGAATAGGTGACTGAATTACAATAATTCACCAAAATATACGCCTAACGGACTGCAGTTTGTTTATAAGGGATGATGATCCACACCTGAAAACACATCTACAGTGGAAATACCAATGTTATCACTGTAACAAATCCTACAGTAAGGAGGATTGTGTGACCTTGTAGCACCCATGTTGATTTCTGATTCACTGTTCAGGCAATGGAGCTGACAGGGTGGAGATTCTGGTCTCCTGCTCATATTTCGGTATATATTTTTTTCTAATATTTGCTTCAGGTTTAAACCTTAAAGGAAAAGTCCGGTCAGCAAGGAATAATCAATGGATCGTTATCAACACCTAAAACTAAGACGTTCACGGTAGGGCTGGGCGATATAGAAAAAAAGCTTATCGATTAAAAAAAATGCATATTGATCGATATCGATAATTATTGAAAAGATTTGAAACCATATTTTATGTGCAGCTCTGCCTGGACTTTTTATAATATTGCTAAATGATTTAATTTTAATAAAGAACACAAACACAGACTTCCAATTAAATCTTTATTTAACCAACTTTTTTTAACCATAACAGAATTGTTTTAAAGAAAAATAACTTAGGAGACCTGAGTTATGTTATTAAATACTGACAAAGAATAACTACAGTGATCAGAAAAGTGACCAAAATAAATCTAACAAATAAATGGACCCCCCCGCCCCCATTCTTCTAAGCTGAACCTGGTTCAGCTTAGTTTCCTGCTTGAACCTTAGTTATTACTTTGAAGTTGCTGGCCCCTCAGCATTTTTCTCTCAATTGTTAGAACTACGTGGGAAACTGCCCAGAACTTTATATATATATTTTCCTGAAATTCCCGAAAATTCCTCGGAGGCGATGCAGAGCCGCGCCGGGGCCTGCACAGCTCATACTCCTGCGGGTGTGAGCGGCTGAGATGATAAAAAAAAGTTGGTTGTGTTATCAGACTTGGTTTTCACTGGTTCCCTACACATTTTACAGATGACCGTGGTTTGTTTTTTGTCCGACTTGCCATGACCGAAATACTGCCAAACTGGCGAACTACAAAAACAATGTCCTCTGCCTCTCCTTGCTGCACAGCTTCATGTGCTCTGTGTTGTGGTTTGAGAGGGTGGTGCTTGGTGACGGCATGCCTGGGTCCGCGATTGTGATTGGTTGGGAGGAAGCAGTGACTAGCATAAACCTACATGATAGGCTACAATGAGAAGGAAGGAAAACTGCGTTTCTTTATCGAACTTTTATCGACACTGTTTTTTTCTATTGCGCCACACGTCTATCGATCGATATATATCGTTATTGAATTATCGCCCAGCCCTAGTTCACGGTGATTTAATGAATTTAGCGTTAATCAGTAAAAAAAGGAAAATAATAATTTTCGCCACGATCACTGAGTCAGGGAATGGCCTTTTTTGCCCAAATATAGTAACACCTCAGTCCTGACATCTTCCAGCAGTGACGTCACGGTGTGGTAAGCCTAGCGCCATTCTCCCCGCTTTACAAGCAACATCAATGGGAGCTACTAGACACATCTGCAATCAACAACAATTATTGAAGATTTCCAGAGGACTTCACCATTGAAATTCACCAGAGCTATAGTTAAACTGACAATGCCCACATGCATGGCACTTGGATGTTGCAACACACCGGGTAAAAGTGGAAAAAAAAAGAGTTATTTCACCTTTCCGATTCCTGATCCTCCACGGATGGGTTTGTCGTTGGATTGCCAACTTGAAGAGGGAGGATTTGACATCGAACTTCTGGCCAGAGAAAAAACACATCATTAATCTCTTACTCTCTACTTCGCATAGCGCACTGGTCGTCGCCATCCTGGATAATAGCGCGTTGTGACAAACACCAGATACAGCACTGGGACTTGATCAACAGCCGATACCGCACCGTGACGTCACAAACCAGTAGGTGGCAGTAGTGTTCTTTGACAAACTTGGATGCCTCCAGGAAAGCCCATTCACATGAAAATTACTCTTAATTAAAAACACAGTACGTAATAATTCCATATTTAAAGTACTCTCAGAACTTTGTATTCTTAAGGTGACCAGACTTTTCCTTTAAGAGAACTTTTTGTATGCAGTAAATTAAAAATAAAGATTTATTTTTTCCTGCAATGGACTGACGACCTGTCCGGGTTGTACCCCGCCTCTCGCCCGTAGACAGCTGGATAAGCGTGACGGAAAATGGATGGATGGACTTATTTTCTCTTTTTATCAAGCAGCTGCTTGATCACATTGCATTATAAGCAAACTATGTAGAAACCAGTATCTATTGAACTGATATGAGATGATTAGAATGACTTGAAGTGACTCCAGAAGTTAAAAGCCGTCTGCCTGGTTTTATCGGGTGGCTTTTTGTTAGTCTTTCATGGGTCACTTGTATATTTACTCACACTTCAAATGAAAGCTTTGCTCTTAAAAATGGTGTGAAGACAGAAAAAGCCTGGACTGACCCACAGTGAAGAAGAAAAACCATTAACGTGGTGAGGAAAGGACTTTGTTAATTCGTTCACTTGGGGGTTCTCTGGAGAGGATCAGTTCGATTTAAGTCAACCTGTTGTTGTGTAATGAGACCATTTTTCAACTGAAAATACAAAAATTAATAATGTTTTTGTCTAATGGTCGATTCACACCAAAAACTTGAATGGAGCTCAGGAGTGAGCAATGCAAACCAAGCAGAGGATGCATTTTTATCTTTGCAAACTGCCAGGTAGGGCTGAGAGCAAAGAGAATTTTGCACGAGTTAATGAATCTTAACTTTATGTCAGTTCGTGTCACGTCAGCCAGTAGGGGATTAGATGTGGTTATGAAGTAGATGGGAAGATGGGGAGTCTGCAATCTTTGTATATAAAGTTGGCCTCTTTTATACATATATCTAAGCTGTCCATGGTTGAAACACATTCTCTGACCATGTTATGTGGTGACTTAAGGAGAATTCTTTACAGCACTTTTTATTAAAAGGTTATTGATGTGCCATTAAATATATTTCATCCAAATACAATTCTTAAACTCGATTATTTTTGACAGAGCTAGGCAATTGTCATCAAGTTAAATAAAACACATGTTCCAATGGTGTAAATGATTGGTCCATTTATACCTGCTTTCTGATCAGACGGATACATCGACCATCAGTACCCAGACTGCTGTCTTTGTGTTTTCAAATGACTCATAAAACACTTAATTTGACAAGTACCACTGAAAAACAAAGAGCAGCAATATCAATAAAGTCTAAAGATGTTTGCCTTTTAAAATACATACAAATATTGCGATGCAGTGCTGTAAATTGTCTTTACCATAAAAAATACATAAGCAGCACAGTCATTGTTTGGGGAAGATGTTGCAGCAAGCTATACAAAGTTCATAAAATTAATAGCTTATTTATTACAGCCCAGCAGTTTTTAAATTCTGTGGAGCAGGTGAACTCTAAAATGGCTATATCTTCTTATAGTTGTTGTTTTTTTTTTTTTTTACCACTTTGACATCATTGGAAAGCTAAAACTACATTCTGTAAAACAACCACAGTTCATATTCACTGCAAAACATAGCCTAAACATACTCATTCCATTGGCATATGATCTTATTTACCCACTCTAATGAAGGGTAAATACACTTATTTCCAGAACTTTTCACTGATTGTAAGATCGTTTTTGCAGTGTTCGGCATGGTTTTGTCTTAACCTTTCACATTTCCTTTAAGGCCATATAACTCAACCAGTGGATGGATCAGCTTATGATTTTTTTTTATTCAGCCTTCCTGTTATTTGTTTAAACTCTTGCTCTCACTTTTGTACGTCTGAGATTTTATTTGCTGCTTCTGTACCTTTTTATGATTTTGATGTTAAACACCTCACTGATACTTAAAGCAAATGTTTCTTGTCCTGTCAGTTACAACTTTCACACCAAAGAGTGTGTCAAAGTAATAACCAGAAAGAACAAGAACACATCCTTGAATCGGAACTCTTTGGCAGATCTAGTACATTTAATTTTTAAGTTCGTCTTTTGTTTTAACCCTGTAATGCCAAATGTATCATATTTGATAAATACGGTTTCTAAAGTGTTTTGCGTCTGACACCTTTTGCCTAATTTAATGGTTAAAACTTTGCTCAAAATCCTATTGTACACAATCAGATATACCTGATAACAGAGGGCAGAAGACTACACAAAAAATAATATTGACTTATCGCATAGTAATAAATTATCGGGCTTTAAAGGGTTAAGAAAACCATATATTTTTTTTTTTTAGTACTCATTATATGTGTAAAAAGACGAGAATGGTTCAAAGGGTTTCAATTTTTTGGTCCAGATGTTATGGGCTAAGTCAGTCTGCAGATCATTGGTAGCACTTATGAATAAAGAATAAAAGTTGCCACTTATTATGGCTGCTGTTACCAGATGTTACAATTAAAACCTCTTCCACCTGTGGTTGCATGGCTCTAATTTAAGAAAAAATCCCATGCTGTGTTGAGCCTATGTGTAAACAGCATCTGCTGGCAGAGCTGGGACCAAATGGTCAGCATATTTATCTGAACAACTTAAGTATTCATGTAAAAATTACTTCCTATTAATTTCAGCTGCTTAGCAATTTGGTGGAAATAAAAACAGCACAAGTATTGCATCATTTTCCTCCACAACTTAGTAAGAAATAAGCTGGGAATAGGAACTTTCTCTTACATGCCGTGTTCTCTGGAAGGCCGCGAAAAACAGGGTGGCCAATACAGATTTACATTTCTGTATAAAATGGGAAGAATCATCTTCTTCTTGTTAATGCATCCATCAGGAAAGGTAGTTTCTGGGTGGCTTTTAGATTATTCCTCAATCTGAGGGAAAAGTTCACTTATTTCCCCCTTCATGATGAACATAAAAAAAATCTTTCAATGTTTTGCTTTTACTGACATCTTTTTTCAGTGCTTTTTAGTGACGCGAGTAATGGTTCAGCCAAAAAAACAAATGCTTCCTCAAAGGAAGAACAGCTTGGTTGTTTTTTTGAAATAATCAAACATACAAATTCCATTGCAAAGCAATTAATAAGTTAGTCATTTTCTTTATTTATTACACCAGTGTTGCATCCTTGAGAAAGTTGTACACACGTTTTATTAAATAGAAGGTTGTTAAGGTCTTTATTTTCTAGCTAAACTTTAGTTCTTGAAACTTTATGAGACTTTTGACCTTTTTGCAAAGTCGTCAGGGTTCTGTGCTGCGCTACTTGGTTCAGGGATGTGCATTTGAAAAAATAAAAAGCATTGGAAACAAGTGATTAACCAGAATTCACAAGTCTAAATACATAACTAACTCAGTCAGTAAGGCACACACAACTGAAACTGGTGTTCAGTGGAAAGCTAAAGACAATAGCAGCCAACCCTTTAGTTTATTGTTTATTTAAAGCTGACTCACGGAGAGACGTTTTGGTGCCAGTTTTATCTAATGTTGCTGGTTGGCAGCCATTGGGCTGCTTACAAGTTTAAAAGTGAATTGATTGTCCTGTTTGGGGTCACTGCCTCCTGAATCCATTTCTGGGTCTGTCCTTTCCAAGCGCTGTCCAGCCCGGATCAACTTCTCTTCATTCCATTTAAAATTGTTATTTACCAGCTTCAACCATTACTGGTGATCAGATCAATATTCATGCTTTTAATTCATCTTAATAGATTTGAAACTTTGCATACAATTAGTATTCTCTGCTCAGCATCTGTCAGTGAAAAGATAAGGCATTAATTTACTTTATGCAAAAGTCCCACAGGAAGCAGCTGTAAACGGCTACATATATTATTGATTTGACACGTTATTGAGAAACATTATGATGGTTTTCAGTTTTTATAAACACAGCTATTTAAAACAGAACCCACAGAGGATCCTACGATTTATAGCTCTGGAAAAGGAGAAACATGAGGGATAGGGATTTTCTTGTTTTGCCATCTGTTTCAAAACTAGTTGTTTAAACATGAAATCCATAGCATGGATGATTCAACATTTACTTTACTCCCCGCTTGTCTTTCTCTTTTTTTAAATCATCAAAAAGGCCTCGCCCAAAAACACCAAGCCCCTAAGTGACCGTCTGGTTATAATCAGCCTTATTACTAAACCCTCTTTCCCAATAAAAAATTGCACATCATTCCGTGTATTTCAAACATGGATCGACCCGCTAGCTATCACCATTTGCGATGGCAAAAAAAGCTGGGTCTAACCCCTCTCTGGCAGCTGCGTGGGCTCCATCTCCCCGCCTGGTGACACCATCATGGTGACATAGCATTGATGATGTCACCAGTGCGACAGAAATCAGGAAAGTAAACAATGAAGAGAAACATGTAAGGAGGCTAGGGCATAGTCAGTGTGCTTTATTGTTTCGCACCTTTGTCTGTCCAAATCTCTCTCACCAGTGCTGCTCCGTGTTTATCGAATGTAAACATAGTTGTTTTACGCTTGTTAGATCATAAGCCATTGGCGCGGTGTGTTGACGTCCGTATGTGCTCTCAATGCTATCACGTAATTTAGCGGGTCAACTCAGGTCCGGTGTTCCCACAGGATGCCGATCAGAGACGAGGCGATTTAACGCGGGTCGCTTGCCGAGTCGTTGGACCCGTGTAGGTATGTCAGTGAGCTGCTCCCACTGCCACTAAAAGCAATTGTTTAAACATGTTTCCCTGCAAGTTGAATCATGTCTCATGGGCAGTTTTCATCAGACGTTTACTTCCACTCATTGTTGTCTTCTGTTATTTGTTACCAAGTCTTCTTTGTCAGATTGAAATGATTATTAAATGAGGAAACTTCCATTTTAAGCTTAGAAAAGCTTGTTTGTATATCTATTAACCTGCTTAGCAGCTGATGTCCTTTAGCAAGATGTAATGAAATGAAATGCTTCTAGTAGTATAAGACAGTTTGATGGGATTCCCAGTGGTACATCGCGCAACACTGTTGCCATGCAGCTAGAGGGTCTAAGGTTTGAATCCCAGCCAAGGATTTTTAAGCTGGGAGCTAGCATTTTTACAGTATTTGCTGTGTTAAAGTTCCTTTTTCTGACCTTTTTGTTTCTTCTGAGTCTCTCATTGCTAATTATAAAACTTACATAAAGTAAGATGGTTTTCTTTTCTCTCTCATGCGGTCAAAAACAGATTTATTTCTACCAGCGAAGCTTCTTGTTCTTACCTTCCACATACTGTATACATCTGATAGATGCGGTACTCGATATTGTAGTCTTTGTTTTGGAACTACCTTTCATCTACCTTCCCCTGGACCTCCTAACCCCTAGTGATTCTCCTTGCATCGTAGGCTTTGTACAGAAAGCAGTTCAGCGTCTTTCTGTGCTGCTGAATCCTCTTTGGGAACTGAATGAATAAAAGATGAGAAGAGTCTTAACGGGATGACATCTGTTGTGAAACAAACAAAACATTACTCTTTCTGCCAGCGTGCAGACACAGCCATCCTTTAACATATGACGGCTCCCCATTTCCAAACACTAGGTGGATAATAAAAGCATTCTTATAATATAGTAATCAGTTTTGTGACATGTAATAGGTGTTACAATAGTTTTCATTGAACTGTAAATACATTGACTTTGCAACCATGTTTTCTGCAAACAAACACTTTAATGTAAAGTTTTTGTTGAATAGAATCAAGATAACTTGAGGGTTGGTACATTAAGCAAGGAATTGGACACCGGTTTCCATCAGCTGCATCAAATAGAGATAAGCAAAATATGTCGAGAACACAAAACAAAATAAAAGAGAAGCTGAAGTATACAGGACCAGTATTTAAGTGTGTGTTTGTATACATTCAGTATTTATTTAAAGACAAAGAATAAAAGGCAGCTGTGGGAATCCAAATTCAGTTTGACCAAACACACCGAGGTGGGATTATTCCCAGACTGGTCTAAACTGAGTCTTTTAAATATAATCCATCTAACAACAGGATTTAGTGTAATACCTCAAAGTATGCATATCTCAGAAAAATCAAACTGATAAATTGAACAGATGATAAACGGTCCAACCGTCCATCATCCATTCAGTTTTTTTATTGGGCACTGTTCATATGCTCAAGTGTAATAAAAACTATGGATGTATAGGTAGGTAGGTACACTGACAGGAAGACACTACCGCTAAGGGGGAAAAAGAGAACAGGATCTATGATTAAGTTGTCAATGAATGTAGGTTACAACGAATAGTCGGTTTGGCTGAGAGTTTTGAATATCAATGAAAACATTTTAAGAATCTCAACATTGTCATTATACAACATATAATATCTCAGATGGATTTACTGTACAATAATGTACAAACAATGAGTAAGGTAAGATAAAAGAGGGGTTGAGGGCCAACCTGGGTTAGAAATGTGTTAGATTTATGGACTAATAAACGTTTAGGACCTCTGCTGTGGCACCAGTAACCAATAAAACCAAAGTCTGCAGAAATGTAATTCAATTCAGTTTATTTATAAAGGACAAATTCAAAACACTTAATGTCAAGGTACTTTATATAGACAATTCAACCACATCATAGTCAGATTGGTATTGACAGGATATTTTTATAGCATGAATGGTTAAACATTTTGTACAAAATGCTGAGATGTAATATAATTGTACATCAGTATATATGAACTTTTCATAGTGCCGTATGCATTAAAAACTGACTGTTTTCTTGTATTATTTATTTGGAGATGTTTTTTATTATTAGGTAGAACAAAACAGGAACCTATTAGGTTACTGAAAATAAAAAAGGAATAATAAAGGGGAAAGACGTAAAATTTCCAATGTACAGAGACCTAAATCTATCATTATCAGGGTATGTCACTCCAACACGCTGTCAGACTAGCTGCCACTTAGTTTCAAAGAAGCGGACGCTAACTGTGATATAGCTCTTTGTTTTTAGTGTAATCATACCATCACTCCTGGGAGAGACTTAGTGTTTAACAGCAATGTTAAACCTTGCTCCATGAAGTGCATTAAATCAAAAGTCTTCTTCAAATATCTTGCTAATTTGCTAGCATTTTTGTATTTTTCCATCATGTGACAAATATTTCAACCTCCTTTTTTACATTCTGAGCCGCCGTGCGGCATGGCCAAATGGGCACTAATTAGGTTTAGCAGGTTATCCATTTTTTATATTTACAAATAGAAAGAAAAAGATAATTCTGCATCATTGTCACGTTAAACAGTGTTCATCCATTCATGGTCTACTCTTTCATGCCTTTGATCCTGCATTACTTCTCTTGCAAACACTAATGAGGCTCATCTACTGAACCCCTGGTGGATAGTTATAACATTGCAACAATAAAGCAAATTCTTTAAGCAGATTTTATTCATTAATCAAATGAAACAAAAGTTTAACCTAACCAACTATTAATAAACAGTTAATCATAAGATGTATATTTCTTTCCCTTTGTTAGGATAGTTATCACTGATAAAATGTTTATTCAACCTTAAAATTAGCTGCCTGTTGCGTGTCAGAACTGATGTTTTCCTCTGTAGTTTATCTAATTAGCTTTATACAGTTATAATCTTTATTCTGTACGTGGCAAATATTTGGGAATGCAACGAGAGTGGTGTCCTTCAGCTAAGAATAAAGTGTAATATTTTGATAAGGCTGGAGCCATGGATGTCCTCTCATCTGCTGACGTGTACAGGGTTTCTGCATATCATTAAAAGTCATTAAATTATTATTTTTTTAACTTAAGGCCTTCAATGGCATTAACATTCTTTAAATGTGATTATCATGGCATTTAGAATGCTTTATTTTAAAAAAAAGTTATAAGAACACACACACATATATATATATATATATATATATATATATATATATATATATATATATATATATATATATATATATATATATATATATATATATATATATATATATATATATATATATATATATGAGAATCATTGGTACTTGTTGATGGCATTAAAAAGTATTAAATTAGAGTTACTCATTCCTGTATAAACCTTGGTGTATAATGTAAGGATGTGATGATGTGGCAGACTGGAGTATAAAATGCTTCTCTATCTGTTTATCAGGGCCAATTCACAATAGGTGAGCCCTGTTGTTAAACAGCTGTCTTCTGTAACTCTAAGCAACTTCTCTGATCTGACTAAGATTACAATTTCTATCAAAATCTGTAGCCATGTCTCCTGGTTATTTAAAACATATACATTATGAAGTGTTATTTAAAGAGTGTTTCCTGAGTGATCTCTTTTCAGGAAAAAAAAATAGTAGAGAGAAAACTTCAAGGTGTAAACACGGAGCTTCCTTTAACACATCCCTAATCCAAACATGTTAACCTAGGCTGGCCATGACCTGATGTTCTATCTTCAGAAAAAGCTTTAATTAATCCTAATCTCTGCAGACGCACATTTTAAAGGGTGATCTGACCCTTTTATCAAAATGTTCCCTTGTTGTCCTCACACCAATCTTTGCACTGTCTGCTCCATAACTTCAATAAGAAGAAAAATAAAACAGTTGCACAACATATCAAACTGGAGGCTTCATTTTGGAGAGTTAATCAGTGTTTCTTCTTCTTCAGGCAGTATTGGTCATCTTATGTCTGATTAGTATATATATACTCTCAGCTGAGTTAGATAAATTGCCTCCCAAAGCTACAAAAAGAGCTTTTTCATCCAGGCAGGTAATTAATGCTGCAATAAATTAATGTTTGCTTTGAATAAAATGGTTCATTTGGTTTGTTGCCATAACGTCATATGTGATTTTTGTCTATGATTCACCCCATCCACTCCACTTGTTTTCACATATATTTTATTTATTGGTAAATTTGGTATGTTTTATTTTTAGTTTTAGCTCTGAAGTTTAGCTGGTCAGAAATTATTTATGATCTCTCTGGGTTTCTGATAATAGATAAAGAATTTCTCTCCTCGGTCATTTTGGTTGCTTCAACATGGAGTCCGTGATTCATTGATGCAGTAACAATAATGTCATCCGCTACCCAAGCTTTCTGCTTGTTAACTTTCTAAGCCTGATGCTGCACATCTGAGAAAATGGCCTTTTCTTTCACCGAAATATATTTTAAATCATCCCCCTCTGTCTTTCGGGTTTCTCACTTTTAATTCAACCCAAGAGCTTAGACTTTATGAATAATTAAGACAGTGTTATTCACTGAATGTTTATTTAATGCTGCAGACATTCACATCCTTTAGAGGATTTTAGGGGCTTCTGTGCTGAATGGACGTGTTGTGAAACTGTTGTGTTTGCGCTCTCGTGTTTGGCTGTGCTCGTGCGTGGAACGCTCGCCGTTCCTGCAGCATCTCCTCCGTCAGGAGCGGCTCACCTGCACATGCTTTATTCAGGTGATGTTTCATTCATTCACTGCTCCTGCCTGAAGTGGATGCAGCTGAGTCATTCGTCTCTGCTAGAAAGGCTTGGAGGCATAAATTAAAGTTTGAAGGTTGGTGAGGGGTACAGAAAAGCGTCATGGTGACACAGGCACGCTTTGTGTTGTTCAACCAGCAGCACGTGCAATCAAACCCCCTCTTCCCACTCATATACATGTGTTTCTTTCTTTGTTGTTGCAGAAAAAGTGTTTGGGAAATTTCTCAGCTGGGACCTAGAGGAAGCATTACGTCACCTTCCACTGAAGCCTGGCCAGACTGTGACTCTGACCATCAGCATCAAAGTCAAGCTGGACTTTTCTGGTCAGGAGAACCTGCTGCAGGACCTCAATGACGGTGAGTCAACACTTTTATCCTGTCTCTATTTAACCCTGTAGGGCAGGCATCCCCAAAGTCGGTCCTTGGGGGGCGCTGTCCTTCAGGTTTTAGATGTTTCCTTCCTCAAGCACAGCTGGTTTTAATTGAAAACTAATTAACATGCTTTTGCCCAACTGCAATCATCATAATCAGCTGTGCTAGAGCAGGAAAACCTTTTAAACCTGCATGACAGCCGCTCCCAAGGACCGACTTTGAGAATGCCTGCTGTAGGGTTTCAGCATTTGTTTACCATTGCATCAACAAAGATGAATGTATTTTATTATTTTATATATAAGATAGATAAAAAGATCCACCTGGTCAGTAAAAGCAGAAGCACACACAATCCTGCACAAAGAAGGAAATCTGAAATGTGTGGCCTGTACCTGTACTCGGCTCCTATTGGTCCATTGTTATCATTTAAAGGGGAATGCCGGTTTTTCTACATTTGGCCCTTGATTTTGCGTTATTACATCATGTTCTACTCACCCATATGAGTTTTGTGTCAGTTGGAGCCGTTCTGAAGATATTCCTTTTGTTATATCCAAGTAACGTCTTCCTATGGGCAACGACTTGAAGGCACAAACTGAACTGTTCATAATTCATTCTTTATGGTACCCCAGCATTCATAACATGTAGGCAAATCACTGTTCCACAGACATCCGCGGTTATATTTTTTAGATTTTTATCTTTTAAAAATGAAGCGGCGCGTGTATGACGTCATCCTCGCACGCCGGCTACCATTTTTTCATCCTGTCCGCTGAACTGCTGCTAGTTTTACTGACATACTTGGAAGATGTCTAGTGCTGCTACCACAGATGATCTCGCTCTCGAAATGGAATTGAACGATTCAGATTAGCTACTGAATGAATAGAAGGAATAGAGCGTAGCCGCCTGTAGCGTGGACTTCCTGTCACGACTCCAGTGCGCATGCGCAAATGACATCACACACGCACCGCTTTGTTTTTAAAACATATAAATATAAATAATATAACTGCGGATGTCTGGGGGACAGTGATTCGCTTACGTTATAAATGCTGGCGTACCATAAAGAATAAATTATGAACAGTTTAGTTTGTGCCCATAGGAAGACGTTACTTGGATAATACAAAACGGAATATCTTTAGAACAACTCCAACTGACACAAAACTTATATGGGTGAGTAGGACATGATGTAAGAATGTAAAATCAAGGGCCTAATTAAAAAAAAAACGGCATTCCTGTTTAAGTTGGGCATACACTGTATGATTATTTGCCCTTTGCGGGCCGATTCTCTGGTCGTGCGGTCTCATTGTGTCAACTAAACCACCCTGGTTTACAGATACTGAACCCCACCTCAAGGTTACTGGATTTGAGCCTGCTTAAGGCTAAATAATCACCAAAGGAAACAAAACTTTCCAGTAAATTTGAGCTTCCAAGTTTCTTGTAAAGAATCCTGGAAAGAACCTCCATCAGGAAAACCCTGATTTTAAGTTTGTCTAAACTTTACAGTTGCAACATGGGGAGTGGGGGCCGAGAGGTTAGAGCATTGAGCTTGGAATCCAAAGGTTCAGAGTTAAAACCCCACTCCCACAGACTAATACTCTGGGTCCCTGAGCAAGACCCTTAAGCCCACTCTGGGCGCCGCACAATGGCAGCCCACTGCCTCATTCCCAAGGGGATGGGTTAAATGCAGAGAGGGAATATCGTTGCTGTGTACTTGTGACAGTGTAATGACAATAAAAGCTGAAAAAAAGTGCAAAATGTGAATTAATATAATGAAGCCAACTACTTCAGTAAAACTCTTTGAGTTGAACAGAAAGAAGCTCATTAATAAATATTTTCTTGCTTTCAGTTGATCTTTTTGACACATTTTCATCTAATGTTGATCTACATTAGCTGTAATAAACTTCCCATAATCATATATACAGCAATTAGAAACATTTCCTCTGCAGGTCTGGATTATTGTTACTATTCCTCTTCTGTAGGACTACATGTGCTGCTATTATTTAATGTGCTGTTACACACAGAACAGCTTGTTAAAATAATTCTGCCTACTTTGGATTCAGCAGTGATTTGAGAAAGGTGAAGGTCTCTCTGTCTGACTTTCCTCCCTCTTCTTTACAGTAGCTTCCTCACTTTATAGCTCGATTTTTATCAATTCCAATTTTTAAAAAAGTAAGCAGACCTTTTCTCCTTCCCCAGGTCTCATTCAATGTGTATTTTCCCACCACCCCGGCCAGATTTGATTCCCTGGCCTTCCTGTCCCTTTGCAACTGTCTAGTCCTCCCTCTTCACATTGCTGAGCGTCTTTATTACAGACTCTATGGGCTGATGAATATTAATGTGCGATGGGTATGAACCTGCTCCTGCATTGCTGAATTTACTTTAGAGGGCATTTGCATGTGGATCCGGATGCCTGGGAAGGCAAACACAGGCGATGCTGCAGTGCCACCCTAGACATGAAGTCATTTGAACGATACAGTTTCAGCGTTTTAATTAGCCCAGTAATTATTGAGGCCCTGAATTAATGAGATAAGATGTGTTTCCTCCAAAACAGCAGCTCTGAATGCAGCTATTCTGGTGACTTTATGGATTTGCAGTTTTATCCCACGACATTTGATGCTATCTAGCAAACAATACATAGTGTAGTCATGTTAATTATGTTGGCTTGCTGAACTGATTAACCAATTTGCATAAAGTTGTTTTAATGCTGTTTTCTGTCTGTGTGCTTCTAAACAGCAAGATTACAAAGTTTGTTGTATTTGCTAATTGAAGGAAGGTCTTCACCACGTTATTGGTTTTTGTTTATATCTAAACACAGAATAATTGAAAAGGTTAAAATCACAGACTGTTGCTGATATGTTTCCTTACAAAACTACAGATTAAAGCTTTTTCTGTTTAGTCAAGTTTCTTTTTACCGACACAAAGACAAAGTGATGCAGTGGAAATAAAATTAGTTTATCTTTGTAGAAAAGTCTTTGTCTGCAGTCGGTTCAAATCGTTCCAACCGTTGCATTTCTGAATTCTCCTGAGTGGTGCACGACTTTACACAAGTGAATAAAGTGAATGTGATTGGTCGATTATCAAGGGGGCGGGATTGTTGGTTCGCAAGCCAGTTTGGTTGTGGCCGGTTTGTCGGAAGCATCTTGCTAACCAGTTAGCAACTTAAAGCTAGCAGGTTCCAGACGGGAAATTACATTTGGACCAAGTAGCACTTAGCAACGACACTGTCAAGGAACGCTATGGAGTTTTGTGTCGGAGGTCGTGGATGAGTCTCCACTGTCATACATTTTTTATTTAGAGGAGGAAAGCGGGGATGAAGATGTTGTGGAAGAGGACGCCAGGGCAGCAGAAGCTTGGTTTGGTGTAGAAGGCTTACAGCCGTACATGTTTGAGCCCTCGTCTCGCAACGCTGCCAGTTCTGTTAGCTCTACGCCTGCTGAAGACACAGACGTCCATCCCCGTGAACACTGGGACGGAACTCAATGGGAAAGAAAATTATTATTATTTCAACCGTTGCGTATATTAGCTGCAACACATGAATCAAGATGCTATGACTGGAAAGATTTGATTGACAGATGACCGTTGATATATGATTGGCCGAATTAAGGTGTTCAGGCTGACGTAGAACTAACAGGTCTGCATAAGATAATGAAAATAACACAGATTTTAAGACAGGATTTTATTTTATTTTTTTAAAATAAAATTTCTAACTTTTGGGACAATATAGTCTGATAAAGAGTACATTTATGTACATGTTTAAATATGTTTAAATATGACTTCCCTACGACTTTAAAGCTGAATTTGTTTCATGGTAGATTTTTGCTCATCCTTATCAGTAAAGTAACTTTAGCTCATCCTGATTGGTTCCAGAAAATCTGTGAGCATCAATTTTCAAGGTTTATAAACAGGTCCAGGATAGGCTTCAGATGTGGACTTTGTTTAGGTCAAGCTAACACATGCATTTTTTGTGCATGAATCTGTTTTTCAAATGGATAGAATTCATTTTTCTGACAATTTCCTACTGAATAATGCTGGTTTTAGCCATTTAGCAGGGGTGAAAGTCAGCCAGTGCTGCACACCAGTAAAGATTTAGAGGCAGTGCGGAGGTCTAGGAGGACCTGCTGCTTGATATTTTTTGCTACCAAACTTAGCACACAGCTAGCAATCTGAACCTCAGACAAATGTGCAACGTTTAAACTTCTCACTAAGTCGTTAAGTGCAGATATGGTGTGAATTGAACAGCTCTTCTTGACCAAATAAGGTTTTGCATGAAACCCTATAATATATCCACACTAAATTGTCAAAGCCAACGCTGATTGGACGTTGGTTTGGTGACTGGCTCCAAATTTTCTTCAACGGAGAGTCTCCAGACTGTTTAGCGAGTGAAATCTTGAAAGCTTGCGAGATCAGGATAGTCTCACGAGGCTACAGAAGCACCCCCACATCTTAAAACATCTTTCAACTGCGATGGTTTAATCTCTGTAACGGTTGCAGATGTTTATTACTAAAGCATAGAAATCCCGCAGATTAAAACTGATCCCCTTCCAACTATGATATGTAAAAAATCAACCCGATTTTTAGCGGTTAAAAACTTTTCTAAACTAGCTTATCTGGCGTAAGCAGATGTTTTAGACCCCATGTTGTTTAGAAATAACACCTCAGACATATTTACTGCTGCAGGCTGCAAGGAAGAGACACCGATTTGTAGAAGAACATATCTTTCAAACTTTTTCTTAAACAAAAAAACTTTTGTTTTCAACAAAAACAAAAGATCAACTTGCATCCATAAAACGAGGATATTGACTGAAAACATTGATTGCAAAACATTATTATGGTAGCACTCAACACATCAGGGCATTGCTCATTATTATTATTACTGGAAAGACAAAGTTTTTATGCATTAACTGAACTGCAGGGATATTTTTAGTACAGCAACCAGGCGATGATATTTGAACTAAGGGGTTGTTTTCTACAGCTTATTCGCTTTTTCCACAAAGGAATTCGAGTTATTTGCTTCCGAAGCTTCAGCTTTTAGTCAATAGGAATACTTTTGCTAAAACATAAAAAAAAAATCCCACTTAAACTGATGTCAAAGTTCTGCAGCCTTTGTTGGCAGCTACATTTTTTTTATTTCATGTATTTTTTAAAGGGGCGGCTTCAGAGGACCATGTGCAATTAATTTTGTAATATTCTAAATATTTACCATGCAGAGAAATCAACAATGGGCCAATGTCATGAATAAAAAAAAATTAACAGAGAATAGCCGCAATAACAACATCTGCAGATTGCTGAGAACCTGTAGATGAATACGGAAGATGATGCATATGAATGAATTCCGCTGAGTTCAGGTGGAAAGGTCTTCTTCAGCTTTCCCGTACTGTATCTGAGCAGCCTGAGGGGAAACCAGAGTTCACAATCCTGGAGCCTCTCTGGGCCTCATGCTGCTGCTGCGGTCTGTTCACAGCAGCCCAGCTCTATATTTAAAATAACTGTGAGCTCTGATATCTTGATGGTGCTTTCACCAGGGTTCGGATCTTACTGTGTGCTGCCTTGGAGGTTGTTGTGTTTTTATTTTCTCATGTTCCTCTGAAATACAATGCCTTCCATGAAGACTTTCAACCTTTAAACATTTTACAACTTTATAACTGCACACTTCAATGTATTTTATTTATAACCTGCAGAGTAGAAGCTTCTTGTGAAAGAATGAAAAATAACCCTTTTCTTTTTTTCCAAGTATTGCCATCGGTTTCATTTCCTAATATCTAAACAAATTCCAAGAACTAAATGTTGAATGTGACCTGTGTAATTTAATCCAAATAAAACAAAAAAAAAATAGAGTTTATTTGGGAAGGCAGAAGTGTGTTAGATAATATTAAAGAAAAATCATCTGAAGACAAGGAATCTTTGCAGAAATGTAATAAATAATCCATGTATCTTCATTATGGAGATGCAAACTGACAACATTAATAAACAGAAAAGGAATCGGCCCGAAAAGGGCAAAAAAATAATACAGTGTACAGGTCCTTTTCAAAATATTAGCGTATTCTGATAAAGTTAATTATTTTCCATAATGTAATGATAAAACTTGAAAATTTATATATTTTAGATTCATTGCACACTAAATTAAATATTTCATGTCTTTTATTGTCTTAATACGGATGATTTTGGCATAGAGATCATGAATACCCAAAATTCCGATCTAAAAAAATTGACATATTTCATTCGTCCAATAAAAGAAAAGTGTTCTTAATACAAAAAAAGTCAACCTTCAATTAATTATGTACAGTTATGCACTCAGTACTTGGTCGGGAATCCTTTAGCAGCAATGACTGCTTCAGTGCAGCGTGGCATGGAGGCAATCCGCCTGTGGCACTGATGAGGTGTTACGGAGGCCCAGGAGGCTTTGATAGCGGCCCTTAGCTCATCCACAGTGTTGGGTCTTGCGTCTCTCAGCTTTCTCTTCACAATATCCCTCAGATTCTCTATGGGTTTCAGGTCAGGAGAGTTGGCAGGCCAATTGAGCACAGTGATACCATGGTCAGTAAACCATTAACCAGTGGTTTTGGTACTGTGAGCAGGTGCCAGGTCGTGCTGAAAAATGAAATCTTCATCTCCATAAAGCTTTCCAGCAGATGGAAGCATAAGGTGCTCCAAAATCTCCTGATAGCTGCATTGACCCTGCCCTTGATAAAACACAGTGGACCAACACCAGCAGCTGACATGGCACCCCAGACCATCACTGACTGTGGGTGCTTGACACTCCTTCTCCCCAGTCTCCCTCCAGACTCTGGCACCTTGATTTCCAAATGACATGCAGAACTGAGCAAAAGTCCAGTGCTGCTTCTCTGTAGCTCAGGTCAGGCGCCTCTGCTGCTGTTTCTGGTTCAAAAGTGGCTTGACCTGTGGGAATGCGGCACCTGTTGCCCATTTCCTGCACACTCCTGTGCAGGGTATCTCTGGATGTTTCTACTCCAAACTCCACTGCTTCTGCAGGTTCCCCCAAGGTCTGGAATCCGCCCTTCTCCACGATCTTCCTCAGGTCACCTCTTCTCGTGCAGCGTTTTCTGCCACAATTTTTTTCTTCCCACAGACTTCCCACTGAGATGCCTTGATACAGCATTCTGGGAACAGCCTATTCGTTCAGAAATATCTTTCTGTGTTATACCTTCTTACTTGAGGGTGTCAATTGTGGCCTTCTGGACAGCAGTCAGGTCGGCAGTCTTACCCATGATTGAGGCTCTGAGTGATGAATCAGGCTGGGAATTTTAAAGGCCTCAGGAATCTTTTGCAGGCGTTTAGAGTTAATTTGTTGAGCTCCTTTAGAGAGCTTTTTCATGATATGCAAATTTTGTGATAAAGAAATTTTGGGTTTTCATCAGCTGTATGCCAAAATCATCCGTATTATGACAATAAAAGACCTAAAATATTTCAGTTGCTGTGCAATGAATCTAAAATATATGAATGTTCAAGTTTTATCATTGGATAATGGAAAATAATGAACTTTATCACAATATGCTAATATTTTGAGAAGTACCTGTATGCCCAGCATACAGTGAGAAAACTAATTTGTTTTCTCACTTTTACCCGATGTATTACAGTACATCATCCAACTGCCATGTACGTGGGCATTGTCAGTTTCACTATAGCTCTGGTGAATTTCAATGGTGACATTCTCTGGAAATCTTCAATAATTATTGTTGATTGCAGATATGTCTAGTAGTTCCCATTGATTCTGCTTGTAAAGCGGGGAGAATGGCGCTAGGCTTACCGCACCGTGACGTCACTGCTGGAAGATGGCAGGAGGGAGGTGTTACTATATTTGGGTAAAAATGGCCGCTCACTCAGTGATCGTGACAAAAAATATTATTTTTAGTTTTTTACTGATTAAAGCTAAATTTATTAAATCACCCAAATATTTTACTTTTAGGTATAGATAATGATCTAATGATCATTCCTTGCTGACCGGACTATTCATTTAAAACAAACAAAGCCACTCTGTAAATCCACCTTACTTTAATGGTAGAAAATGGCAGGAATCGTTTGTTAATGTTGTGTATATACATTCTATATTGGAAAGCGTCCATGCTTATGTGCATTTGTTTTCAGCTGATAATGCCTGGCTGGTACAGAATGTTCTCTGGGTTTCAGCAGGCGTGGAAGGGACAGACAAGACTGAAAGGAGGCTGAGCCTTCCCGATTTATCCCTCAGACACAGTTTATCTCTCATTTCTCGTCCAGCTTGAGACCACCACACCATAACTCACGTTCTGATGGGGCTGATATCATCACTCAGGACTAATGGGCCTTGACTTCCAGCGTGCTTTATTGTGTTAAATGGTGTGAGTGTCGGAGCTAATGACAGCAGGGGTGAAGACGGTGCAGTGCACTGCAGCCTCGATTTGCAGCCAAAACGGTAAAAGGCAAACGTTAAAACCACACGAACGGTTATGCAAAATAATTAGGAGCGGGATTCATAATGTGTAAGAGTGAATTACAGAAACTCTGTTTCTGCTCAACACCAACCGGTCGTCATGGAAGTTTTTGACTCGAAAAGGAAGAAATGAACCAAACAAAGTTGATCGTAGTGAATACATGCGCGGTTATACCTGCTCCGAGCTGGAGCTGTGTGTATGAGCACACCTTCAGTGGCAAACTGTACGGGGGAAATGCACACATGTTTGAAATGGAGGGGGGGAAAAACCGGCAACCACCTTGTGGGACTGCCAGCTAGTGCAGCTTTTCAAGAGAGAAAATATCTACTGTTTCATTTACAGGGGATTGTCAAATCATACAGCCTGAAGGGTCATGGAAACGTCATGGCTGTGGGGAAAAAAGACCCCAGGGGTATTACTTTAGCTAGTATCCTGCAGCATTTTTTATATCCTTACACCTGAAAATGAGAACTGTATTTTTCAGGCATTCTTATGTGTAAAAAATAACATGTCAAGGAAGGATTTCAGGTTTAGTATGTGGATAACACCTTCAGACCTTTGGGAGCAGGAAGTTCACTGTCTAAAGACAAGCATGCATGGTGTTGGCTACGTTTATTGGATTTACAATTTTAAAAATATAAAAAGATTCCAGATAATTGTATATCATGCTGTAGTAGCATAATATAGACAAATCCAGCCTTATTGATGGCAGTAATATTCCTTCTTCTCTACTGTGCCACAATTGCATGTCTGTTAAAATTCTGTACAGCTATATCTTTTTGACAAAGGGGGGGAATAAAGAGAGGGGAACAAAGAGAGAGGGTCCTTTGATTATTTCTCTTTGCAATATCTCTCCAAATCATCTAGGATCCTGGTTCCTCTACTATACTCTTCTCTTTGTATTGTCCTGAAGGTTTTCTACAGGGTTTAGATCTTGGGAATAACATGGTCAAAGTTGGTGAAAGAGAGAAGATTCTGTTTCTAGTGTGTGTCTAGTTTAGTTCATGTATCTAGAAACACCAAGGATGATGTCTAACATCCTTGCAGGGACCCACAGAATCATAGGCCGTTTCTCAATATGTGTACGTGTGCGTTTTCATGCGCTCATGTACTAGTGAAACGTCATCAGCCTCAGCCCTAGTATGTTCTAATTCACAAGAACAAGAAGACCGAGGACGGACAAAGTCCCCGGATGTTGTTCTTGCCCCTCCCTCTTTACCCAACATGCATCAGAGCAGACTTGTCTGTTCTTGAGTTTGACAGCTGTCCCAGCATGCACTGCGGCTACAGCAGCTTCCAGTGGAGCGCTCACAGAGCTCGGAGTATTAAGTTAAGAGTTCTCTTTTCTGTTGGTTGTTCTATAAAAGTAAACTTTAAGATAATTTGAGGCAAGAACAGTAAACTTTTAAGCGTCACTATGATGGTCGTTGAGGAAGTTGAGAGGTTTCTCAGCAACCAGCGGACCTCCGAGGCTAACGGCAGCCAGGGCTAAACCCAGCACGTCTGCAGCAGCCCTCTCTCTTCATAGCCGAGTGTGAAGTAGCGTTGGCTCTGATGGCGAGTTTTTTTTTTATTGGCAAAATGTTCATTTGATTTTTGTTTATCTGACTGTGTTCATTATTATTCCCTCAATAAATGAAAAAAGTACGAATTTATTATGATCTAGAGACTATTAATAACAGGAGGTGGAGCTGAGCATGTGGTGACGTCACAAATACGCTTCTGTTCCATATTTTTGCTGCGTGCTCCCGATCTCCCCAAGTCCAGACTTTCCTTTGTTCTTCTCAAGAACGTACCTGGCGAGGACCAGTAAGTCCGTACTCGCGATCTTGTGAATTGAGAAACAGCCATAGCTCTTCCATCGTACATGCTGGACATAAGGTTTCAAGGCTACTCAGATCCAGTAAAAACTCCCAATTGGATTAAACAAGCGTCATGTTGGTGATGGTGGTACAGAAAATGCTCTTTTAGTTTCCTTGATTTGCTCTTTAAAGGAATAGTATGCCCAAAACATGATTAGCCTTCATTTTCTACTCACCCCCATGCTGAACAAAACTCTGGAGTACTTTTTTGATATCTCAAATGCATCTGGAGATCTGGGAGGCTTCTTGCTGTCTGCTGACATTCAAATAATGGAGGTCTATGGCGCCCGAGACAGAAAGGTCCATAAAAGTCCAACAAAAACGTGTCAATATTCCTCCATACTGCTCGTCCAATGTAATCCAAGTGTCCTGAGTGGGTAGTATCCAGAATTTACTCGAAACGAAGTCATTTAGAATGTTTTTAGAGCATAAACAGTAGTGTATAGGATTTCCTAATAGCGCCCCCATGCGCGCTCAAGATTCTACGGAAGCCGGCAGACCAAACCGGAAGAAAGTGCGCATTCAGCGTCTACTCTGCCAATAATGCAAGCGTAGAAGAAGAAATGTGCTGTTTACCTGTGCAAAGAAAGAAACAACGAAAGAAAAATGTCTGAGGACTTCAGTGTTGAGGAAGAGCATGAGTTCTTTGCCGAGCTGAATGCGCTGGTTTGGTCTGCCGGCTTCCGTAGAATCGTGAGCGCGCATGGGGGCGCTATTAGGAAATCCTATACACTACTGTTTAGGCTCTAAAACGTTCTAAATCACTTTGTTTCGAGTAAATTCTGGATGCTACCCACTCAGGACACTTGGAATACATTGGACGAGCAGTATGGAGGAATATTGACACGTTTTTTGTGGACTTTTATGGACCTTTCTGTCTCGGTCACCATAGACCTCCATTATTTGAATGTCAGCAGACAGCAAGAAGCCTCCCAGATCTCCAGATGCATTTGAGATATCAAAAAAGTACTCCAGAGTGTTGTTCAGCATGGGGGTGAGTAGAAAATGAAGGCTAATCATGTTTTGGGTGTACTATTCCTTTAATGTAATAGTAGTGGTACTGAATAAAATCACTTAATTACATTATTCATAATTTTACCTTCAGGTTTTTTTGCTGACAAAGTGTCTCTATTTTCAACTTCCACTATTGCACTATTTCCAAAGTCTTTACTTCTCTGCTCACATTTTAACATAGGGGACCTGCCATTCTTATCCAATAATTTTCTTAAATATTGAAATAAATTACGTTATTTTGGAGGGGGGGGAAATAGCTCAAAAAATGTTTACCCATATATATATATATATATATATATATATATATATATATATATATATATATATATATATATATATATATATATATATATATATATATATGGGTCAAATTCCTGCATTGTTTTTTTTTTATCAATGTAACTAGGGATGCACGATATAATCGGCTCCCTATCGGTATCGGCCTGTATCGGCCTTAAAACTGAGTATCGGACATCGGCCACCCCACCGATATTTAACCCGATATTTGATCAGCTTCTGAGTTTCTAAAGTCTAAAAAAAATAATAAAATACTACTTCTTCTTCTTCCTCAAAAACTTCTTTTTTACAGACTTAAAAACTTCTATCTTCATATGCTGATATATTGCCATTTAAAAACACCATATCAATCTCTTTTACTAGTGAAATATTGCTATATGTCATTGTTATGCTACGAAATCCCCCGAAAATTCAAGAAATGTTGCCATATTTTATATGTTGATATATTGACGCGGTATCGATCTATTTTACTAACAAAATCTCACAAGAATTAGCAAAATATCACAAGAGTTTGTAACAGAACAATGAAATTTCACGAGATTTTGAAAGTAAAATAGATCGATGCGCATTTTTAAACATCAATTTGATATCAGCATATGAAAATATATTTGAGTATATTATTTTTCAAAGTGTCAGAAATGGATAACAAAACTGCTAATTTCAATGACTACTTATTTTTGTCCAGCTTAAACATCGGTATCGATATCAGTTATCAGCTACATGAGTTTTAAAATATCGGCATATCGGATATCGGCCAAAATCCCAATATCGTGCATCCCTAAATGTAACCTGAAAATATTTCTGCACATAAGTATTCTAATTTGAATATTTAGTTTTCTTATGATGTTGGTGATCTCTACCGCTGCAATCATTCAAAAACAGTTTGTTATGGCGAATTGTAGGGGTATGCTTCAGTATGAAATTCTCAGCTGTAAGTACGTATATTGATATTATTAAGATCGCTGTTATGACTGATAACTTATCAATATCCTTTAACCTTTAAAGGAAAAATCTGGTAAGCAAGGAATAATCAATGGATAACTATTTATACCTAAAAGTAATACTTTTGCTGTGATTTAATGAATTTAGCGTTAATCACAAAAAAAATAAAAAGAATTTTTGTTGCGATCAACGAATACGGGAATGGCAATTTTTGCCCAAATATAGTAACACCTCACTCCTGCGATCTTCCAGCAGTGACGTCACGGTGCGGTAATCCTAGCGCCATTCTCTCCGCTTTACAAGCTAAATCAATGGGAACTACCAGACACATCTGCAATCAACAACAATTATTGAAGATTTCCAGAGGACTTCACCATTGAAATTCACCAGAGCTATAGTGAAACTGACAATGCGCACATGCATGGCAGTTGGATGTTAGAATACATTGGGGAAAAGTGAAAAAAAAAAAGAGTTATTTCAGCTTTCCGATTCCTGATCCTCCACGGACGGGTTCGTCGTTGGATTGCCAACTTGAAGAGGGAGGATTTGCCATCGAACTTCTTTCCAGAGAAAAAACACGTAATATGTAGCCAACATTTGGAAGAAGAATGTTTTCAAGATGACTTGGATAATAGTGCATAGTGATAAACACCAGATACAGCACTGGGACTTGATCAACAGCCGATACCGCACCGTGACGTCACAAACCAGTAGGTGGCAGTAGTGTTCTTTGACAAACATGGATGCCTCCAGTAAAGCACATTCAAAGGAAAATTACTCTTAATTAAAACACTTATTTATTAAACATTATGTAATAAATTCATATTTAAAGTACTTTTAGAAGTTTGAATTCGGAATATGACCAGACTTTTCCTTTAACATATATTACCTTACCACGGTGCTGCTTCTCTGCTTTATTCCACTAGCCACCATCCTAACCTGCTTTATAATCACTGTCACATTACCGAACAAATAACACTGATCCCATCACCTCTTCATTCTAAAACAAAATCTGCAATTACATACAACTTTAAATCGTCCCAGTTGTACTCATGTACTGATATGCTTTTATTGTTAATACCACATTCTTAACAAATTGAAAAGCTCAAAGTCACATGTTTGTCTTGAGTAAAATCACACCTTCCACATAGTAATGTGAGTTGTTAAAAACTGAAGTGATAATCCTATTTCTCTTTGTGTGGTGTTTCCTTTATATCCATTTGGAAACATTTATATGAGGAAAATTGTGGTTTGTTCCAGAATTAATTTCCAAATTAATGAATTACTTTTATGCTCACAGAATTAAATGTGGAATTAGACATTGGTATTTTACTGACACAGAGAAAGTTTATAATCCCGCCTCCCTAATGATAAGCCTCCAACCAATTGAAAAAATGACCCTAATTTTGTTTTACCCTAATAAAATTCTGTGTATATGCAGATATATTTGGAAATTGGCTTTAATGTGCAGCTAATTGCAGGCAAAATGTAACCAGAGATGCGTTTGAAACACAGCAGCAGATCAGTTCTTTACATATGTGAGGAAAAAAATGAACACATATTTTCAGTAACTCATTGTGATTCCCAGATGTATTAAAACCCTCACCATTATTTCTAATGAGGAACTCCGGGTCTTTGCTGTTTTGTTAAAGTGCTGCCAGCAAGGCGGCCTGTGATAGAAATGCTGAGTTCACCCAAATCCGCCTTAGGCCATCAGACGGCGAACGAGACAGATACTGATTGGGAGGTGGGTGTAAAGGGGGGTGATTGCAAGGCAGTGCCATAGTTAATCACTGCTCCCATTACTCACACAGTCCCTGTGCCACAGGACATATAGACTCATGTGTACCTTCCAAAAACAGACCACAACTCAAAGTGTAGAATTCACATCATAACATGCATCTTTTTAATCGTACAGTCTTCTCCGTTTAATCGCTTAAACAAAAAGGCAACAACCAATCCTTAAAATGACCATTAAAAGGTTATTTTGAATTCATTTGTGCAACTTTCAATGCTCTTAAAAATATCCTTAGATATTTGTATCAGATATTACTATGTCCCTATTACTGTTCTAAAATACTTAGATCCGTCTGTTTGTGATTTTTTTATCCTCCAAACCTGGAATGTTCCTGCTGCTCTCAAAGAGCCTAGGTCATATAAGAAAAAAGTTAGAACTTAGTTATGATGTAGTTATAACTTTATTCATCCATATTTGAGTATACCTGTCCTACGTAGATAAGTTTAACTGCATGAAACACCTACATTAACTGTATTTACACTACCCTCTGAAAACTGATCCATGCCGAGCTTGGATCAGTTAACAGTGCCAAACTCGGTTCCTTAATGCTGCGTTCACACCGGGGGCAGCAAAAGCAGCAAAATCGCATCTGCTGCTTAATTTTTGCTGCTTGTACCAGTGAATTCTGACGCGCGTCTGAAGCAGCTTTGCTGCTCTCGCTGCGCGGTCCAAAAGTGTGTCTGACGCGCGTTGGGCGGAGCTTCACTATCCTTTCTCTGCCTTGCAGCTATATTTGCTGTGATCAGTGGGAATAAAGTAGTTTTAATATGTTTTTAAGTGAGAAAATACACCTGAAAACTTCATCAGTGCAGTCAGTTCATCCAGATTACAATCCTGCCTCCCAATGTTATTTCTGTCGGAGCCGCTCAGACCCCCACATACCGGCGGTGCGCCGACAGAAGGAATCCATTCATCAGCAGCCTCTGGCTGGGTCGCCTCCTCGCGGTTTACCGCGGTGGCTGGTAGGTGTTTTTCATCTAAATAATCCGATCTGCAGGCACCAGAATAATAAAAGCGAACATATTCTGCCGGCAGATGTATATATTTTAAGTTAATTATGCGTTAATAAACTGTTTAAGAGGAGTAATCAGAGCGGTCTGTGTCATCAGCGCTGTGTCTCTCTCCCAGCCAGCTCCCAGATCAGCTTCTCTGATTGGTTGACGCGGTGCGTCGAGCAGCAAAAATTAAATTTTTCCATCTCGAGCAGCAACGCGTTTGCGGCGCGTCACGCGCGTCAGATGCCAAAACGCGCCCGACGCGCTGCTTCAGCTGCTCAGACGCGCTGCGCTTGCTGCTCGAAACGCGCCGCGGGACTTTTTGCTGCGCCTTGACGCGCGTCAACCATTGACTTTGCATGTAAACTCGCTGCTTCTGTCGCGCCAGCTGCCCCCGGTGTGAACGCAGCATAAGACCATTAACACACCATGCTAGCATGGTTCCTCTCCTCCTAGTGACTATCTACGGTACTGCTGCTCTCTAGAGGTTGTGGTAGGCTCAAAATGGTAGAATTCTCTTATGACAGAAACAACATTCAAAAACGATTCCTTCAATTTTGTCCTAGGGAGGGGGGGAAACATTAGCCTCGTGAGACCATCCTGATCTCACGAGCTTTCAAGATTTCACTCGCTAATCAGTCTGGAGACTCTCCGTTGAAGAAAATTTGGAGCTGTTCACCAAACAAACGTCGAATCAGCGTTTGCTTTGAGGCGGGTTGAGGTGTGACGCAACGAGAAGCGCGACAGTTCAGTCTAAAGAACATGGCTGCTTCAGCCAATGAAGCTAGCGTTAGCGTGGCTATCGAGCAAGTTTTATCGGAATTACTGTCATGATCGGTTCTCTAATGGAGACCCAAAGATGCAGAACACCACTGACGGACACAGGATGAAAAGTTTAACAAGTTTATTTGCACAAGCACATAATATGCAGATGACTGGTTTGGGCCTGGAATCTGGTTTCACCGGAGTCTGCGTGAGAGACAACACAGTTATGGACTGTTGACGGGGTTTTGGTTTCCAATGGTGCTCTGGTAGTACCTTGAGGGTTCTTGAGGTTCTCCTTGGGAGAGTCACTGTTTGTTCTGGAGAAGGATGTGTTAGCAGAGTCCGTTAGCTGCTTCAGCGTCTCACGTCTTATTAGAACAGACCTTGGCTTGGGTTTCCTAGCTCTTACCCAGAGCTGCTTAGAGGTTGACTGAGAATCTTCAGGGTTTGGCTCGGAGGGTCGGCTCGGCAGGTTAGCTCTTCCAGAGCTTTCACGGAGGAAGCACGAGTCACCTAGAGGCACAGAGACAAACGTTAGAATCTGACTCGGGATTAAGGACATGGGAAAATCACTGAGATCAAGGCTTTAGCGCTGACCAACTGGAACAACACTGCGGCGTTGAGGTAAGGTCTGAAGGCAGCTTAAGTAGTGGATCCTCTGATGGTCTTGATGAGCTGCACCTGTGCAGGAGGCTCCCTCAGAGGATCCACGGCGGACTCTGCTGGAGAAAAATGGTATTTTCTCCAGCTCCCAACAATTACAGAGTATTTCCTCACTGAAAGAAGAGCAAAACACTGCCCTGGAGGCTTTTCTCAGAGGAAAAGATGTTTTTGCTCTTCTCCCGACTGGTTTCGGCAAGAGATTGATCTATCAATTGGCTCCACTTCGTCGTCGCTCTGTTAGTACGTCATATGCTTCGTTGATCTGATTGGTTTATTTAGCCCGTCTATCACCAACATAGGCCAATCAGCTTACCAGTATTTTCGCCCCTTCCCAAAGTTACTTCTACGGAAGGTTTCCAGATGGATATGCAGAGCAAATCCATCTGGCGGAGCCAGGTTAGGAAAACATTTATTGACAAGTCAAATTCCAACAGCTGTCTAAAAACTTCAAGTCCAGCGCTACATCATCACAGACAATCTCTGCTTTTTCCCCTGAAATGGCGAACTCATATGAGGCTGTATTATACCATAGCACCAAGTGCTATTTCAAAATCTAGCTGGTGTGTGTGTGATGTTGTTCACATGGCCAAAGAGGGCTCTGATACTTAAAGAGTAATAAGATGTCTTTGCCAAGATCTCTTTGCTCACAAATTATCCTACCTGCAGGTCACCAGTTGAGAATCTTGTTTTTCAAAAGATTCGTACGTGACCTCCAGCATGTATTGTTTCTGTGTGCTAGGGTTCAAACACCCTGTCCGCTGTGTTTTGCTAAGTATGTATATGGTGTTTTTACTGAGCCACAAAATAAGACTCCAATATAATTACTTCTGCAAGGTAAACAACTCAATATGGCGGTACCCGTAATATTCAGTAAGTTTGCGGTGAGTCAGGCGAAGAAAGCAGCCTTTGGTAAATTTACTTGACAGAGTCGGTTTTTAGGAAGTGGATACGGCAAACGATGGTCTAATGCGGGCTTACAGACGCAGGAAACAACGACCAACGTTCAGTATCATCACACTGCTAAGCAGAATCATCACTGGAAATCCTGTGTGACTGTAGGGAAGTTAGTATTTTTATGAATGTGTAAAATTTCAGGATTACAGGGGCTGACTGTAAAGAGATGATGCAAACTGCTCATGTATTCATTGTTATCAGAGATCTGCACCAGAACTGAACCCCACCGAGCCCTACTGGTGAACTAGTACCATGTTAGCACGGTTAGGTTGTGTCTGGCATGATCCGGTTCAGTTCTGCGTACCACTTACACTCAACGGTTATCTCGGTTACTGTGCTAGGGCCGATCTCAGCACGGTCTCCAATGGGTAGTGGAAATGGGGCTGCTGACCATGCCATGCCTGCCCAAAAAAAAAACACACCCACTTTTGACAATCAATGAGCAGCGATTAGAGATAAAGCTGGAATATTTCCCTTCAAAGTTAAGAAGAAATGGCTCTTTTAGCAGCTAAGTTGCACAGTGATAGAAGCTTTGCTGTTTTAAACTAAACTCTTAAGGGCCTTTCAGGCAGGACGCAGTGCACACACCGCTGCACTCTAAAATCCATGATTTTCACTTGCATAAAACAAACCAGCAAAACTAAAGCTCCATTCAAGACAGATAAGACAGTTTATCCAAAGATTCAATGTACCAACTGGAGATAAGGTATTCACAACCACATTGTGTATCCATCAGTGTTGATATAGTTCATATAAGAAACATACCAACGTTCTCTGAAACCTTTAGTTTTAATGGTCTCCCAAAATCATAAACTAAAACTGCATATTTTTCCCCCCAAAAAGCTGCTTTTTTAAAGAGAAAACAACAACATTCAAACACAGCTCAAGTTAATTTGGAAGAATATATGTGTTGAGTGCTTCACTGTAAAAATTGACCTATTTTCTTTTCTCTGCTTATTTTTGCCATTTGATAGTTTCTTTATTTGCCTTTATATACAACATCAAAACTAAAAAACATACCAAATGAGCTTATATATATTTATATACATATATCTACTTTTAATCATTGTTTGCAGGGTTGACAACTTTACAAAGCTTTTTAGTTTTAGTTTCTGTTTGTTCCACGCAATGCCAGATCACACTTTCTTTTATAGGGTTCTAAAAGATAGAAAAGAGTTTGTTGGTGTAGAAATAAGTAGGTAAAGTGCCGCAGCACATCTCTGAATCTTTCAGAGAGGTAAAATCCCGAAAGGGTGAATACTAGTTATTCTGTTGGCATTCTTAGCCAAGGATTACCTCCTGCTGTGTTTCAGGGCATAAAGGTGACACTGCTCACAGGCTTTTGTTCTCAAACAGCAGTCTTAGCAAGTTGATGAGGCTTCCAAAGCATCTCAAAGGGAGATAAGTCTTTTTACTGGGGGGAAAAAAGACCAACAAGACTCTGAATGAGTCACTTTTTTCATGTTTTGTTAAGTTATAACTGAACCTTCCAGTGCATTTGTATTTTCTGTGTCAAACTTACCTAAAGAAAGTTGTAATTGTGAAGGCCAGACAGAGAGAGCAGGAAAAAATAAATGTGCTTCTGAAGTATTTATTTTTTTTAGACAGATTGAGTCTTGGAAACAAATATCTGAATTAATTATTTTCAAAGTGATAAGACTAATTAAAGCTAGAATATGCATTTGTATAAATTTTGATATACAGTGCAAATGTGTTAATATTTATTTTTAAAGAAAAACATAATTAATAGAGCGTGTAATGTTAAATGACATCTAACATAAGATGCACGAATGTTGATTTTTCTAGTTTTCTCTCTTTGGAAATGCATTTATTAAGAAAAAAGCAAAGAAGGCAAAACTGAGCTCATTTTGATGTAAAGCTCTGTTATCTTTCTATCAGACACTCTTCTAACTCCAATCAGTTCCACAAGTTTTCAGACGGCTGGTTTAGAGTTTGGTGTCTTTGAATTAGTCCGCCTACCCTCAACTTTAGTTACGTGAGCTGCTGCAAAGCCCGGTGATGTCTGCTGTCCAGCGGGAGGGAAAGCGGACTGACGTCAGAGGCTGATATGATTCCTTTGACGTCAGAGCTTAAGCTGTGGGCATCACGTTCTGCCATTGTTTGAGTAGGTTGAAATCTGCAGCCCCCACGGTTGTGCCGCATGCAGCTGCTGGTCGTGCAGCTGCTCCTGAGTCTGCACCACTTCACTCAAGGTCATGAATCAAAACTTAACCATGCATTTTGTACTTTTTATGTGCATTTAACCGTTTATAATTCGTGTGATCTTAGAGTTTCTATTGTATTCATTTTATTACTGAATCCAGGTTTTACAATGAGAATTGCTTTTAAGGCCATTTATTAAAAACATTAGAATATGGTAATAACTTCTTCTTCTCCTTTGACTATTTTAGCTGATGTAACGGGTACATTTCTCCACTGTGAGATCAATAAAGTCAATCAATTAATCAATCAAAATGTTAGTAGTCTTATGATAAGACCAATAATATTTCTTTAAGGCTTGCTGATGAACATGTCTCTTATCTCGCTACTCTTGCCTTTCATCGTATACACCACATATTCTGACTAACAAAAGTAATGCTTTGACTACCTGTTCAACATGTAAACTTTTAACATAACATAACATTTTATATAAAATATCTCAGGGCTGGACGGTGCCATAGTGGGTAGAGCTGTTGCCTTGCAGCAAGAAGGTTCTGGGTTCTATTCCCGCCCTGGGGTCGTTCTCCCTGAGCATGCGTGGCTTCTCTCTGGGTACTCCAGCTTCCTCCCACAGTCCAAAAACACTGTTACAGGTGCTGGTCATAAAATTAGAATATCATGAAAAAGTAGATTGATTTCAGTAATTCCATTTAAAAAGTGAAACTTGTATATTATATTCATACATTACATACAAACTCATATATTTCAGATGTTTATTTTGTTTAATTTTGATGATTACAAATGACAACAAATGAAAATCTCAAATTCATCATATCAGAAAATTAGAATATTACTGAAGACCAATAAAAACAAAGGATTTATAGAAATGTTGGCCAACTGAAAAGTATGAACATGAAAAGTATGAGCATGTACAGCACTCAGTATTTAGTTGGGCCTCCTTTGGCCTGTATTACTGCAACAATGCGGCGTGGCATGGAGTCGATCAGTCTGTGGCACTGCTCAGGTGTTATGATAGCCCAGGTTGCTCTAATAGTGGCTTTTAGCTCTTCTGAATTGTTGGGTCTGGTGTATTGCATCTTCTTCTTCACAATACCCCATAGATTTTCTATGGGGTTAAGGTCAGGAGAGTTTGCTGGCCAATTAAGAACAGGGATACCACGGTCCTTCAACCAGGTACTGGTAGCTTTGGCACTGTGTGCAGGTGCCAAGTCCTGTTGGAAAATGAAATCTGCATCTCCAAAAAGTTGGTCAGCTGCAGGAAGCATGAAGTGCTCTAAAACTTCCTGGTATGTGGCTGCGTTGACCCTGGACCTCAGAAAACACAATGGACCAACACCAGCAGATGACATGGCACCCCAAACCATCACTGACTGTGGAAACTTTACACTGGACTTCAAGCAACGTGGATGAAGTGCCTCTCTTCTTTTCCTCCAGACTCTGGGACCTTGATTTCCAAAGGAAATGCAAAATTTACTTTCATCAGAGAACATGACTTTGGACCACTCACCAGCAGTCCAGTCCTGTTTCTCTTTAGCCCAGGCAAGACGCTTCTGACGCTGTCTGTGGTTCAAGAGTGGCTTGACACAAGGAATGCGACAGCAGAAACCCATGTCTTTCATACGTCTGTGTGTGGTGGTTCTTGAAGCACTCACTCCAGCTTCAGTCCACTCTTTGTGAATCTCCCCCACATTTTTGAATGGGTTTTGTTTCAGAATCCTCTCCAGGGTGCGGTTATCTCTCTTGCTTGTACACTTTTTTCGACCACATCTTTTCCTTCCCTTCGCCTCTCTATTAATGTGCTTGGACACTGAGCTCTGTGAACAGCCAGCCTCTTTAGCGATGACCTTTTGTGTCTTGCCCTCCTTGTGCAAGGTGTCGATGGTCGTCTTTTGGACAACTGTCAAGTCAGCAGTCTTCCCCATGATTGTGTAGCCTATAGAACTAGACTGAAAGACCATTTAAAGGCTTTTGCAGGTGGTTTGAGTTAATTAGCTGATTACAGTGTGGCACCAGGGGCCATCAATTTTGAACCTTTTCACAATATTCTAATTTTCTGATATAATGAATTTGAGATTTTCATTTGTTGTCATTTGTAATCATCAAAATTAAACAAAATAAACATCTGAAATATATGAGTTTGTATGTAATGTATGAATATAATATACAAGTTTCACTTTTTAAATGGAATTACTGAAATCAATCTACTTTTTCATGATATTCTAATTTTATGACCAGCACCTGTAGTTAGTTGGCTTCTCTAAATTTTCCTTAGGTGTGAGTGTGTGTGAGCCACTGATCTCTATTTATTCAATGGATTGCGGATTGCCCGTTGGTAGTACGGGGTTGAAGTGAAGCCACCGGCCGCCATGTTGGTACTCCCTAATTAGACCGGTCTCAATGTAAACAATACGTGCGCTACAACATTGAACGATGATGTTCTCATTTTCACGGGGATTTAAGACTTTTGAAATAAAGATAAGTTCATCACTTTGACAAACACTGGCTGTTTCATAGCATAAGAAGTTTACTTTTACTTGTATAAAAAAATAGGCACCTCACATTACATAGTCATTATGAAGTCGGGAAAGTCTCTAAATCATGTAATATAACATATTATACAAACATATCACAAGAAAATTCATGTGTTAGTGGAGCATAATAATACAGATGTGCCAGAAGTGCTAAATTGATGTACATGTATGTACATGTAAATGATGGACATGTAATAGACATGCATTAATGACAGTGTTATGGGAATTACATTTGATAATTTGAAAAAAAAAAACTATACATACAAGTATGCATGCACACACAAACACATGCATACACTATCCAGTAATTGAATAACTTTATTAATATGTATGTATGTATATATATATATATATATATATATATATATATATATATATATATACATTTTTTTATATATATATATATATATATATATATATATTAGGGGTGGAACGGTTCATAAAATTCACGGTTTTCGGTTCGGTTCGATACATGTTGATTGTTAGACCGAAATCCCATAAAAATTTATGGAATTAATGAAAAAATCCCCCAAAAAATTATGGATTGTAATTATTTCAAAAGATCCGCGGAAACCCTGGATCATTTCCGTATGTTTTGCTGCTTTGAATTTAATCATCCCGTCGTATGCTCTCTACCATCTCCAAGGAACTCAGAGCAGAGCGGACGGGAGCCACAGTGGAGGCTGTAGACTTTGCTTTGAGCAGCCGGTCTGGAGCGCAGCGGGGGTTGCTGACGGAGTATGAGGGATTTCGGGGTTAGCATGACTTGTTGCTGTTAGCATAAACAAAACGTGTTGCACAATGCTTGCATACTGTTGCACTTTTATCCACAACTTTCTTTCCGCCGTCATCGTAGGTCCCCTCTAAATGCAAAGCGCTCCCATACAGCAGACCTATAAAGTGCTGCTGGCGCGTCTTCCAACTCCTGTTCTTTCCCACTCGCCATACCCACACAATTCTCCATAACAACTGATTTTTTTCCCTGCTACACCCGGCTAAGCTGCTTCGCTTCTTCTTCTTCTTGTTTACTACTGGTGGTTGGCTTTGGTCGCAGTACTGCCACCTTCTGCTCTGGAGTGTAAACGCTTCGCCTATGAGAAAAAGGAGCAGCACATGAACCGAACGAAACACACGCGAACCGAACCGAGACAGTCAAACTGAACGGTTCTGACGGTTTTCATAAATTGTCCCATCCCTAATATATATATATATATATATATATATATATATATATATATATATATATATATATATATATATATATAAATACATGGGTCAAATGTTTTTTCCCCCTCAAAATAACATGTAATATATTTCAGCACATAACTTTTTCGGTTACGGCATTATCCACTTAATAAAGAATTACTACATGGACATTTCACAGTTATATACTTTCTATTTACTGTACTTTCTATTTTCTAACGTTAGACACCACGTCGATGGCTAACTTAGTCAACAGGGTCACCGCGACCCTGACAAGGACAGGAAAGAGAAGTGGGAGAAAATAGATGGATATAGAATATATCATATCTTTATGTTTACATCCATGTTAAAGTTATTTTAGAGATTTCTGACCATCTATTCGAGTTCATTTGAGGAGAAATCTGCAATCCCCTGTTGGAATCAAACAGCCAGTTGGAGATCGACTCCAAGCTCCTGTTGAACCAAAAAAATCTTAGGGATTGTAGGTCCATCAACAACAATGACTCATAACTACATTGAACAAATACAGGAAGTAGTTCATCACAGAAAAGCTCCTGTAAAGCATTTTAATCAGCTGGCAGACCTGCCTGCCAGAGGGTGTTCAATAACAATTCTTCTCCTTTTCTCCTCCTCTGTCCAGATGGGATCAGTGTGACAGGTTTACCAATCTCTAGTCCGCTCAGGCAAGTCCTCAAACCCAGGGCCGAGACTAAAGCGGTGAGCAGCGAGTCTGGGAAGGCCGAGTACAGCCATGTTAAGGTAGGCAAACACTTCTCAGCAAACAGGAGATACACCCACACACTGGCAAGTGGCAGTGTTTGGAGAATACAGGTTCATTCTCACCCACCTTTATTTCGGCAAATGATTGGTATCTCAGTTAAGGATTCTGCAGAGACCTTTTGGTATCTCCCTCTAGAAATGGCACTGTGCTTATTGTGATGGTATCTCACAGTGGTTTAAGAAGGCCTCTGTTCGTTCAATCAGTCCTCAGAGCTCAGTGAAGGCATAGAGGAAAGATAGGAGGAGGATGCACCACCTGGAGCAGATCTGCAGGGGAAAGACTTACGTAACGATGTCTGATGGCCAGAAAGTTGCTGCATCACAAAACACCAAACTAGCTGAAGTGATGAAGCCTGCATTGTTACCTCTCAAAGCCGGAGGGAGGCTTTTATTTAGTGTGTGAATCATCATGAGAGAAAACAGTAATGTTTACCGTTAAGGTGGGCTGTCACAGCCTTTTCTTTCTCACTCTTCTGGACACTTTGACAGGATGATGACGAACGGATGAAAAAATGACTGTAGAACGTTAATTTTTCAGGGTCAAATAAAAAACTTAGATTTCAACAAGCAGCAGACGTATAACTTTGAAAATTTCTCATGTTTTCAGCTCATTTTAGATAGGAAATAAATATTAAAGAAATATATTTTGGAACTTGGCCTCATATATGCTTGTTATCAATAAATTAATTAATGAAGCTTTTTTTTTTTTTTTTACAAAGCAGAGTTTTGTCCTTTGCTAAGAGGATTTTTCTATAACCTAAAGAGTTAAACTATTTTTTTGCAATATGCTGAGTTAACAAAAACTTTTTCATTATATTTGAACAATTTATTAAATGTTCCAATTATATTTTGACAGTTTATTAAACTTAAAACAAAACTGGAACTGATTTGGTCCCTGAATGAATAAAAAAAAAGCAAAGTACTTATAATTCCCAACAAACAAAGATGAAAACTACCATTAAAAGACTAAAATACAGTGTCAGACTATTTGTTACTTTCATTTAATGGAGTCGATGCTAACTGTGATGGAACTCTTTTAGTGTAACTTTAAAGCAGGTTGCTCTAAGGGGAAAGTTAAACTGCTGTCTGCTTACCCATATTTACCCCATTGCTGTAAACCATTGCACCAACATATCCCAGTTCATATATGACCACAGCTTTATCTCCTCATGTCATTCAAAAGGTATAGAAACGGCACTGATCATTCTGCCTCGCACACAACAGCCAGTCATGGTCAAATGAAAACACTAAAGCAATATTAAGCTCATGACTTTAAAAACTTAACACAGCCTAACAACACACACAGCAAACCACACCAACTCCTACAGAAATGGGACCACCTGAAGTCGATTAACTTAAATTTATGTAGATTGAAGATGTTCTCTTGTTTATCAGCAAATTGCATTTTTATCTGATGGTGAAAGTATCTTCTGAAGGGAAGACGAGGGTCTTTAGTGTCATTTGAAAGACTTTCTTTGCTTCCTTGGATTTGACTGAGACATAGAGACTGAGAGCATAACATTCAACACAATATGATCTAGTTAAAGCTTAGAAAGCCAATCAGATTTAATTTTAAGCTCACTGTTTCACTGATATAAGTAGAGAAAAGTAATTGTGCTCTTTTTCGACTGTTTGTTTATAAAACTTATTTCATGAGAAAAAAGCCGACTGAGGTGCAAACCAGCAATCTGCACAGCTCTCACCATTTTCACCAAAACAAGACTATGTCTGATTTCTCAGGTTGGGAACAGAAATCTAGTTTTTATCACTCAGACACATTTTAGTTGGTAAGACCTTTCATTTTTCTTTTTTTCTGCATTCACACTGACTTTTTATTTCTTTCTTGTTTAAAAAGACCAAAGCACAGCACTTAATTAGGATCCTCACTTTCATGATTTTCTATCTCCAACCTTCTTACAAAACACAATTTAAAACTACTGAGTTCCTGTTTTTTGCCTATTTTTTGGCAAATGTTTCCTTTTTATGCAAACTTTTTGGTGTAAAATTGCCTCCCTGCCAGACAAATAAATCAAATGTTTTTTTTTTTGTTTGTTTCTTCATAGTGGGGAAAATGCATTTCTTTTAGCAAAGTTAAAGTAAACCTCAATAAAACTGAATTATCTTTTAAGAATTTTCCTTTTATTTTTCAGTTTCGTTAAAGAATTTCTTATCTTAAGGCAAATCAGATAAGTTGATGATTATCATCATTAGTTACAGACTGGATTATAAAGCCCTTATGTTTATAAGTTTACACTTATTACTAATATGTATACTTAAATACCTTTAGAAATATCACAATAATATCAAAGTATGAAACATGCATAGTAAAAGTAAACTGAAACTCCAGGATATACAGTGATAAAACGCCTTAGTTTTTCTTTTTGATGAGTTGAGTTTTCTCTCGAGTGAGTTGTTGGTTTTCTACAGATCCTCTGTGCTTGATAATGCATTACTTTCCTTTCCCAGTGGATGTATTACATATTTGACATCAACTACCTATGTTGTGAATTAAGTAGCCTTTGTTAGAGACGAACGAGGCATTTTAATGAGTTCTTAAGCTTACTGGGGGCAGAGTTGGACTGGCAGCGGTGGTTTTCAGAGCAGAGTGCAGCTTTGGAGCCAAGCTATATATAACTAAGCTAATTCCTTAAGGAGTTTAAAATCCACCTGAAGGCTGCATATAAAAAAAATACAAGCACCTTCACCTTTAATTTAAATTTCTGCAGTGGAAATTAGAAGGATTTCTCCTGTTGTGTTCTTCTGTAATCAGTATTCTGGGTGCATCTTAGGTTTTCTTGTTTTCCACAGTTTGACTTAAAACCACCGTGAGTGAGCCGGACAGATTAGTAGACATGAAACTACAAAGCTCTGTGAAGAAATGTCCTGCAGTACATTCATCTATTTGCACTTTGTCTACAGAACAAAAGATATTTGTATTGTTTTATGTAATCCTCTAAGTCAAGTAGGCTTCTGTTTTCCTAATGTTATTGGATCCTCAGTGTTTTTCCCTTTTAAAATAATTGCTTTACTTTGGAAGTTTTTATTGCTTACGGAAAAAGTTTAGGTGTTGCAGTGAAAATGTTTTTTTTTTTATACACCCTTTTAATATTCAATTCAATTCAGTTTATTTCTATAGCGCCAAGTCGCAACATGTCATCTCAAGGCACTTTACATTGATTCAACGTTTTCTATTGAAGTTAAACCAGTTGATTGCATCGACTCATTGACTCTTCAGCAATCCCTCACACTAAGCATGCTTGTAGTGACAGTGGAGAGGAAAAACTCCCTTTGAACAGGAAGAAACCTCCAGCAGAACCAGGCTCAGTGTGAGCGGCCATCTGCTGAGGCTGACTGGGGTTCAAGGAGACAGTCAGACAATCAGAATATGATTATTTTTTGTGAATTATGTCAAGGTCTATTTTTTTTTTTTAGGGAGTACAATAGATGCGTTTTAATTTCTGTGTCTGAGATGATTATATGATTCTTTTATAATTATCCCATGCTTTGATAGAACAGTTTCTGACTCATTCAGATGAGGACAGTTATTAAAATGTTTATACCTTTTATATTTTTCCTTTTTAGAAGACAATGTCACAGCAGGCAAAATGACCAACGCTTAATTGGTCCTCAAGCTGTAAACTATTAACCTGTAACAAATCTGTGCATGTCTGAGTTTGCACAGTATGTTTATTATGGAACCTTAGGCAAGCATAGACCTACTGATTAAATAATGTTGTTTTGTGCAAAAGCATTTTTTTTAGCATGTGAATGGGCTGATAATGGATCCTTTAGAGCATCGGTCGGCAACCTAAACTGTTCAAAGGGTCATATTGGACCAAAAAAAACTAATATTAACTAAGTTTTAAATAAGCCTTGTATGGCATCACAGGCTCTAAGTGTATTAGCCCACTATAAAAAAGGACTTTGTGGCCTTATATATATAATAAACATTCATGATTAAATGTTTATCCTGGACCAAATGTCACATCATGGGACTACTCTGCTCTACGAAATGTGGTGCTTTAAGTTTAAATTCCATTATAATAATAATGTATTATGTTTTGTTGCATTGATGAGATTATAGAAACACATTTGGTGTTAAATTTATTTTGAGGATTTGGGGAAAATAAATGGAAGAAAATTGACACACACCTGCATCAAGCAAAAAACAAAGAATAAAAATGAAGATATTAAATTTGTTTCCGTTTCCTGCCCGTTTGAGAAACCAGTTGGTCAAACCAATTATATTATCGTTGTATTTTAATTCAGTTTATTTATTTAGCGCCAATTCACAACACGTCATGTCAAGGCAAAAAAAAAAAAGGCACTTTACAATCCACCACTTCATGTGTGCATCAGGGGTCAGTTTTGTTCCACCCAAAATATCATAATTTTCCTTCCTATTAACCGTTTTTCCCTCCAACTTTTCCTCGTTATCTGTTGTTTCTCTCAGGCCTTTCCTGCTAAAGCAAACTTCTAGACTCTGAGTATTTATAATCAATCAAGAGTGATCTGCAATCAGTAAAGGTGGAACCAATGTGTTTATCTCACTGACCTTTCAATGCCCAATGCATGCATCTGCTTTAGAGTCCTCTCACAGCCGCGGAGTACCAGTGGGCTTAAAAAATTGGGATAATGTCGGAACAGGATGGATGAGATTTTTTTGTGTTTTCCAACATACAGTGCATACTGAAAGTATTCATGGCTCTACTTAGGATATAGCCTTATCCAAAACTGTATTAAATATAAACCTTAAAAAAACAAACAAAACAAAAAAACACACAATATGCGATTATGAGCATTTGGGAAACATAGCTTCTGCAAACTGTTTATATTGTTCATGCTACAGATGTTTTTACAGCTTAAATAAGCAGACCTGTTGTGAATTCACTTAATTGGACATTAGGAAAACACCAAACGTGAATTTAAAAGAATGTAGATCATGGTTTTCTGTAAGTTTCTGTCATGAAACGGGACAGATGGACCCAGTATTCAAGGTGAGGCAGTCAGTAGGAAAGTTCCAAATGTTTATTAACATAAAATAAACAGAAACAGAACATGAGCGTAGGGTGGTGGCTCATGGCGACTATCGGAGGGGGCGGGGCACCGCCCAATCACAGACACTCTGGTTGAGGGAGAAACACAGGTAAGGTAACCATGATCATCTGACAGGAGATGATTATCTGTGTGAGTCGCTTACTGGTTTGATAGTCCAGTCCAGCACCGTCACCAGTCCAAGTGCGAGGGGCCGATGGGCTTCCAACCAATTCAATTTAATTCAATTCAGTTTATTTATATAGCGCCAAATTCACAACACATGTCATCTCAAGGCACTTTACAGTTCAACCAGATCAAATTGATACAAAGTTTTCTATCTAAGGAAAACCAGTTGATTGCATTGACTCATTGACTCAAATACAATCCCCCACACTAAGCATGCTTGTAGCGACAGTGGAGAGGAAAAACTCCCTTTTAACAGGAAGAAACCTCCAGCAGAACCAGGCTCAGTGTGAGCGGCCATCTGCCGAGGCCGACTGGGGTTCAAGGAGACAGAAGCAGAGATACAAAAAGCAGCTGTAAAAGGCGGCCCCGTCCAGGAAACACACAGCCAGGCAGACGAGCTCCAAGGTAGCTCCCATGCCAGAGGACGAAGAAAGCACATCCACTCAGTCACGGTCAGAGAAACAGGACCACACTGGAAAACAGGCCGATCTCCAACATCTATAAACAAGGGTGTTGATAGAAGCAGCACAGCTGATGTTTCTTTCCAGGATGACGTCACAGCCAAACAGGAACAGACGAGGCAAAGCTACTCTGAGGAAAAGCAGAGAGAGCAGAAGGTTAGAGATTGAACTAACAGATTCTGCAGAATAGGAGAACAGAGAGAGAATGAAGCAGAATGATGAAATGGGGGTCCCTATGTCCTCCAAAAGTCTAAGCCTATAGCAGCATAACTATAGAGATAGCTCAGGATAACCTGAGCCACTCTAACTATAAGCTTTATCAAAAAGGAAAGTTTTAAGCCTAGCCTTAAAAGTAGACAGGGTGTCTGCCTCACGGACTAAAACTGGTAGTTGGTTCCACAGGAGAGGAGCCTGATAACTAAAAGATCTGCCTCCCATTCTACTTTTAGAAATTCTAGGAACCACTAGTAAACCTGCAGATTGAGAGCGAAGTGCTCTGTTAGGAACATAAGGAACAATCAGATCTCTGATATAAGATGGAGCTTGGCCATTTAAGGCTTTATATGTGAGAAGGAGGATTTTAAATTCTATTCTTGATTTAACAGGAAGCCAATGAAGAGAAGCCAGGATAGGCGAGATATGATCTCTCTTTTTAATTTTCATTAGAACTCTGGCTGCAGCATTTTGGATCAGCTGAAGGCTTTTAACTACAGTTTGTGGACTTCCTGATAGTAAAGAATTACAATAGTCCAGCCTTGAAGTAACAAATGCATGGACTAGTTTCTCAGCATCACCCCTGGACAGGATATTTCTAATTTTTGCAATGTTCCTCAGATGAAAGAAGGAAATTCTAGAAACCTCCTTGATATGGGACCTAAATGACAGGTCCTGATCAAAAACAACACCAAGATTTTTTACTTTATTATCTGAAATCAGTTTAATCCCATCCAAATGAAGTGACTGGCTAATCTGTTTCTTTTTCAGAGACTCTGGTCCAAAGACTATAACTTCTGTTTTGTCTGCATTCAGAAGCAGAAAGTTAAGAGTCATCCAGGTTTTTATGTCTTCAAGACATGCCTGTAATCTATGTAATGGGTTAGCTTCATCTGGATTTATAGACAGATATAGCTGGGTATCATCAGCATAACAGTGGAAATTAATCCCATGCTGTCTAATAATTCTACCAATTGGGAGCATGTATAAAGTAAAGAGAATTGGTCCTAGCACTGATCCCTGTGGTACTCCACAGGTAACCTTTGAGCGTGTTGAAGATCTATCATTAACATGAACAAACTGAATTCGATCAGATAGATAAGATTTAAACCAGTCTAGTGCTGTTCCTTTAATTCCAACAAAATATTCAAGTCTTTCTAAAAGAATATTATGGTCAACTGTATCAAATGCAGCACTAAGATCCAACAGGACGAGCACAGATACAAGTCCATTATCTGAGGCCATGAGAATATCATTAGTGACTTTCACCAGAGCTGTTTCAGTGCTATGATGAGCTCTAAAGCCAGACTGAAACTCTTCAAAAAGTTCATTATGGTGGAAGTGATCGCAAACTTGTTTGGCAACTACTTTCTCAAGAATTTTGGATAAGAAAGGAAGATTGGATATAGGTCTATAATTGACCAAGTCATCTGGGTCAAGAGACGGTTTCTTAAGCAGAGGTTTAATTACAGCAACCTTAAAAGCTTTAGGTACATATCCCTGTAACAGAGATAGATTAATCACATCTAAAATGGAGGAGGAGATCAAAGGGAATACCTCCTTAAATAACCTGGTTGGAACTGGATAACCTGGTTGGAACTGGATCTAACATACAAGTTGAAGGCTTTGTTGAAGGAACCAACGCAGCGTGTGTCAAATAAAGCGTCCCTAATGCTGCAGCCCAGAGAGCTAGCAGGAAGCCGCTCCAAGTCAGGGGAAGACGGATCAGGCAGGAACAGTAGAATCCTGGCTTCCAGGAATCCTCAGAGCACCCAGGCAAGTTCAGAAATCGACAAAGTTCAGAAGCGCGCCCAGAACAACACGCACAGATGGAGACGGGCAGACTCTGTGGTTGAGAGGAATCAGAGACAAGACGTTGGACCAGGATGAGCAGGACTTTAAACTGGTCTCCTTGGAGCCAGGCTTATAGGAATTAAAACTGTCCTGAGGGCTCACCGGAGAAGGACCAGAACTTGCGCTCCTCCCGCACGCTTAGCCAAAACCCTGAGGGCTCAGCAGGGAAGAACCGGGACATGACTAGAAGACAGAAGACAAACTTAAAGCCTCTCAATCCACTGGCTTTCAGGAGTCGGGACATAAACCATAGATTAAACCAAAATTACCAAACACACAAACTGAAAAAAGAAAAATGATCTGGCCCCGATCACTCGGGCTGAGACGAATATAAAGCAACAGACGTAGGTGGATAAGATGAGTGAGTGAAATGAATAATTAAGGTGAGCTATCAGACCAGATCATGACACCTAATGGCCCACTGTCCAGAAGTCAAATGAAACTAACATGGTTTTAATGGTGAAAGTTACATGTTTTCACTATATTCACACTGTACATCCACATTCTGGTTGAGAATTCTGCTCCATAGCACTCTGACCACAGACTGGGGCAATGACCCAAAGCGCACCAAAAATATTGCAAAGAAGGGGCTTCAGAGCAACTCTGAATGTCCTGGAGTCGCCCATCTCAAATACAGACAGGAATCCAATTTACCTACATTTGGTTTGATTGTTTTTTTTTTCATTTGTAATAAACTTCCAACAGTTTAAAAAACTCAGCATTTTCACATTTCCATTATTGTGCTTAGAATTAAGAGCAAAGAAAATCAATGTAATATAATTAGAAATAAAGCTGGAACATGACTAAACATAGAGGGAGTGCTGTGGATATTTTCCATATGCTCTGTCTTTACAACACTTTAATGACTCACCCTTTAGGAGTCTGTGGTACATCCAAAGCCTATTTCTCCTTTGTTGGAGAACAGATGGCCCTGAAGGTACTTTGGGTTTGGTTTTGAATCCTGCCTTCCTTATATCCACAATCCTTTCCATCGTATTGTGATATCTATGCAGAAGGCTGAAGCAGAGGCAGCTAGAGAGTTTTATGGGGACTTAGTACCCTAAATCTATCCTCTTAGGATTTTGTGTAACTGAGAGTTGGAGGGGAAAGAAGAAACCATAATCCTACCATTACAATTGCCCTCAGCCATCTGTAAAGATGCCCAGTTGTCTGTCCTGGTCATCCAGTTATCCCACTGTGGGCTTCAGCATCTTTGTTTAGGCAGGTTTCAGAGGAATCTATGCTACTGAACAGCCAGGCTTATGAAAACATACATAGAGATTATCTTAAAATGGCAAATGTCCAGAGTACGTTGAAGCTCCTTTTACTTTCCCTTCATAATCCCTCAGTTTCACAGTGCAGAGATTGTTGTCAGAATGTAGGAGAACATTCTCCTTTGAGGCAAATAACCTGAAAGTGAGAGATAAAAACAGAGCTGAGGCTTTTACGGTGATCCCCGCCCGGCAGAAACTCTTATGCTTCGCTCACTCCGCAGGCAGCTAGTTTACATGCAAAGTCAATGGTTGACCCGCATCAAGGCACAACAAAAAGTCCAGCAGCGCATTTTGAGCCACAGGAGCAGCGCCTCAGGAGCGTCTGAGCATCTTCAGAGGCAGCAGCTGCTGCTGGAGATGGAAAAATTAAACTTTTGCTGCTCAACGTGCCACATCAACCAATCAGAGAAGCTGATGTGGGAGCTGTCAGGGAGACAGACACAGCACTGCTGATGCAGAGCTCTATGATCACTCCTCTCAAACAGTTCATGGACGACAATTTTTGCTGCACAAACCAGCACAAACGGAGCTGAGTTAATTGACACCCATTTTGTCTGATTTGAAGAAGGTGGGGGGGGCTGGTTGACCTTTGATGACCTCTAGAAATATTTCTTTTTATCTTTAAAACCATAGCGGCACAAACGAAATTTTTTGCTGCACAAACATAGCACAAATGTTTGACACTAATTTTGTCTGATTTGAAGAAGGTGGGGGGGCCAACTTCACTCAGGTCAAGCTAAAGCATTACTTTTGATTATGAGAATTTCAGCAAGTACTTGAACAAAGATGCACTCCAATGTCAGGTTGTGCCAGTAAGAGATTTGGTTGAACTATCAGACCCTTGACCCTTAAACTGACTGAGGACAGCTGGTCTGATGTGGATGGGCTCTTATCTGTGCTTCACACTCTCAAAAATATCTCTGCTGCAATGTGTGAAGCATATAGAGTTTGAATCTTTAGGGCCTACCAGGTTACACCAATCTTCTGGAGAAAATAAGTTCACCAAAGTGTCTGGGTTTGAAGCAAGCTACGTCAGCACCTGTCTGCTGCAGATATCAGCGACGCAGGTGCAGGAACATACAACACATCTTCCCTGAAATCCAAGGCACAAACACATAGAGAAGAGGTCACGGATTAGTAGAACGCGGTTCGGATCCAAACCCATCTGCTGGCTAATCCGGACCCAACCTGATTTAAAACATTTATAAATTACCTCATGTTGTCCGACGACAGTGTCTAATTTCACTTGCACTGTATAGCCCTCCGGCACCAGCATACAGGTGATGCATATAAGCCAATGAGATACTTCAATCAGGGCTGTTGTCGCTAGCTACTTTTAGACACAGCAAGCCGGGCGATGGGTAACGATGGTGAGAAAACGTGAAAGAAAGTGTAGACTGCTGGAAGAACCGCAATGAAAGTGAAATGGCGTGCTCAAAGATGACCCTGCAAATTTTGAGTATGTTGGGGTCAACCTGCTGCTGTGAAGCAGGATTCTCCACCATGAACAGAATCAGAAATAAATATGGATCCAGGCTCAAAATGAGCTCCTTGATATGTGCTTTAGAATGGCTTTGTCTCCATTCAAACCCAGGTTTAAAGCCTTGCAGAGCAGCATTAAGCCCATTTCTCTCATTAAGCCATAAAAAAGAAAGAAAAAACAAACGGTGAGTTCAGGTGTTTTATAAAATATGGGAATCGGGAAATTTTCTATACACCAAACTGAACAATAGTTGTTCTCTAATTCAAAAAATATTTTAGTTTAGTTTATTTTAAATGGAAAAAATGTCAATTTTTATTTATTTTTTTATTTTATTTAAAAAGTCAATGTATAACATGGATGCATAAAAATAAAACAGATTATAATTTAATAAAAATGTCTCCGGACCTTTACTGTTTGTTGATTTTCTTTATTCGGACTCTGCTGATGTTCAATTGGTTACCCCTGGTATAGAGGCCCCTGATCTACTCAGATCCCAAACAATAAGGGCCAAATTGCTTCTTTATTAAAAAGAAAATCACTCTGAATTATTCCTCCTGCTCCTGCTTCCTGGAGAAATCCTTTGTCTCTAATGTTGTTATTTCTAGCTGGCCAAATATGTTGACATGTGCACAGAAGACTCTCCATCCCCCATTGTTTTATCTGGCCCTTTCTCATCGCAATAACTGCAGACATTTTTGCATGCGACTTTGCACCGGGCCTTTTTTAAAAGAAAATGCACATGCACATCCCTGTAAGCGCTCCCCAGAGGGAACGCCTATTAAACGTGTGCGAGAGCATGCAGAAGCCCATTTCTCCTCGTGCACACTCTGTTGATGTTTACATCGCTCAACAAGATTACTTTCCAAAAGGAGATTTGCAATTTTTCCACTATGTCAGGCTCACCAAGTGAAAATGGGGACGAGCACGTAGGACAGCTTTATGTAAACATATCACCAGAATGGTTGACAATTAGGACAACTCATTTTCATGATCCACCTGTAAAAAAAAAAATCCTCTACTATACCTTTAATTAACCCTTGCTGGTGAGCAGTGGGTTGGTAATGAAAGAAAAAAAAATCCCAATTGTTCTCTGATTTAGATGCTGTAAAGTCTGAAAATGGATGGTGTTACTAAAGTAAGAACTGAATTATCTCCCTTATCTAGTAAATTGTTTAAAGGAGGTCTAGAGATCTATGAAGCCTTTTAAAAGGAATGCATTGTCTTGACATGTGAGATTTATTCTAATTGCAAGACAATATGATTAAAAAACTTGTTTTGTTTTATCCTTTTATGTACCCTGGTAGTAACCTGACTCCGCCAGATGGATTTGCTCCGCATATCCATCTGGAAACCTTCCGTAGAAGTAATTTTGGGAAGGGGCGAAAATACTGGTAAGCTGATTGGCCTATGTTGGTGATAGACGGGCCAAATAAACCAATCAGATCAACGAAGCATATGACGTACTAACAGAGCGACGACGAAAACACAACCACAAGTTCAAACTCTTGCCGAAACCAGTCGGGAGAAGAGCAAAAACATCTTTTCCTCTGAGAAAAGCCTCCAGAGCAGTGTTTTGCTCTTCTTTCATTGAAGAAATACTCTGTAATTCTGATAAAACTTGCCCGATAGCCACGCTAACGCTAGTTTCATCGGCTGAAGCCGGCATGTTCTTTAGTCTGAACTGTTGCGCTTCTCGTTATTCAACCCGCCTCAAAGCCAACGCTGATTGGACGTTCGTTTGGTGAACGGCTCCAAATTTTCTTCAACGGAGAGTCTCCAGACTGATTAGCGAGTGAAATCTTGAGAGCTCGTGAGATCAGGATGGTCAGGTCTACCCTTGTAGATCCCTGTGAACATTTTGAGTTACTGTAACGATATAGGATTAAAATATATTATAATGCGTATATATATATATATATATATGTGATATTTCAGTTTTCTCTTTTAATATATTTTCTAAGAGTTCAAAATTTCTGTTTCGATCTGTCAAGATGGGGTGCTGAGTGTACATTCTTAAGAGATAAAATTAACTTTATTAATTTAGTAAATGGCTGCATTGAAACAAAGAGTGAAAAATTTAAAGGGGTCAGAATATATATATATATATATTTATATATATATATATATTTATATACATATAATTGTTAACATTTCTGAGCTGTGCATTTTTTCTATAGACCTTAAATTACCTTTTTTAAATGTTTATATATATTTGTTCATATTATCAGGTATCAGTAGTCATGCATTTCAGTACTGCTAAGAAGTACGTTAAGACCAAATCAAGGCGAAGCTGGTTATTACTGTATTCAACTTTGTTGGTTTGGGGTCCTATCAGGACGAGGCGCTCACACAGTTTTAATCAGACTTTGTTTACTTGTAATCCTAACACGTCCTTGTCTAAAGGTAATGAAATACATTAGACATTAATATGTTGGCAGCTTTTTTACAAAGACTTTTCTTTTAAAATATATTCCATTGTGTGACTTTATTTCAAACATGACTGAAAAAAATTCTATTTTAACATAAGAAAATCCATGTTAAATATTTTTAGAGGGATTAATCCCCTCACTGCGTGCAGGCAGAGTGGATTGTGTGTTACCTAAAGAGAAAGTGCCCCACACATGGAGCGCGTCCATGCAGAGTGATAAAGTTGGAGGGGCTTGTTATGGGAGGGAGGGCAGAGTTTCTTCAGGCCTAATCAAATCCAGTGGAGACAGAGGCAGAGTCGGCTGCCTTCCTCTCTGCTATTTTTAGCCTCAGCCCTGCCGGTGGCACTTCAGCTCTCTTCACACATGCACAACCAGACTCGTGGTGCAGATATTTATAACTGCCACAGCTGTCGGCAGAGAGTGTGAAACTCCAGCCAAACAGCCAAATGATTTTCTTATTCTTGGCTCCGGGTGGAACTATTTATTCTTTTTCTCTCTGCTTTGTCTTGTTCACCTCTAACTGTACATTCCACTTTAAGTATTGATCCATAAAGGATGTTCTTTAATGATTCAGCTGCTGATGTTGTGCCTCGAGAACAAGGACAACTTTGAAGTAAAAAAAAAAAAAAAAAAAGCACTTTTGTTTTTGACTTTTCCTGCCAGCTACGGCAGCGTGTCTGTCTCCTATCAGCCGACAACAAGCAGCCAGGAAATGTTCAGTAGACTGACAATGTGTTAAAGTTGTTTTCATTTAGATGCTTGTTTATCACCTAATTGAGGTTCTTGGCAAGTTTTTGGTTAATGTATGGAAACAGTAGAAATGAATAAATCAACAGATTTTTCATCAGATTTTAAGTGAATCAAATCCAGATATATATGTGTTGCTGGACTCAAATTTAAATTTTATCAGACCATATTGTCCCAAAAGTTAGATCATTTCTATAAAAAAAAATCCTGTCTTAAAATCTGTGGGGGTTTTTTTGTTTTCTTATGCAGGCCAGTAAGTTATACGTCAGCTTGTACTCCTAAATTCGGCCAATCATATATCAATGGTCATCTTTCAATACATTTTTTTTGGTAAGAGCATCTTGATTCATGTGTCGTAGCTAATATACGCAACGGTTGAAATACGAAATAGGAATAATTTCTTTTACAATTGAATTCTTTCTCAGTGTTCACAGGGATGGAGGTCTGTGTCGTCAGCGTCAGGGTTGCCGCCCTGGCCTCCTCTTCTACAACATCTTCGTCCCCGCTTTCCTCCTCTAAATAAAAAAATATATGACGGAGGAGACTCATCCACGACCTCCGACACTAAACTCTCCTCCTCTTGCATGTTTCCTCTGTCCATAGCGTTCCTTGACAGTGTCATTTCTAAGTCACCAATTTAGTGCTACTTGGTCCCAATGGTCCTTTTTCCTCTTAACAAGGAGCAGCCAGTTTGCTTGGTCTCGCAATGAATCGTGGGATAAACAAGGATAGAGAGGATACACAGAACCCATCCTTCAAATCGGGCAAAAAGAAGGACGCATTTTTAGGCTGCATAACAAAGAGTGTTGGAGTCCGATCAGACCTCAACGCAGCGCTGTGACATAATCGGCCTTCGGATCTGGCCTTCAGAGGACGGCGCTCATAAATTTCGAACGCAGCCACTTTTTCTCTTTCAACCCTCGCCAATTTTCAAAGACCCTCAGTGAGAAAGATGAGCGTCAATGACTGTCTGAAACTGTAGCTCACCACAGATATATGCCTGAAAGTGTGTATGCGCAAAAAAAGATAGCTAACTGACCGAACACGTAGGACGGCCTTACGTAAACATATCACCAGAATGATTGACAATTAGGAGGACAATTATTTAGATGATCCACCCTGAAATAAACAATCATCCTTTAGACCTTTAGGTATATACCGATACAGAACGTGCTGCACCCTCTGTGTTCGCCATTTCTAGACTGCTTTTCGGAGGGAAAGTCCACAGTATCGGTTCTTCTTAGGGAAGCTGCCGATCGAATAGATGAACTAGAACGCTGTAAGTTTAATATCCGACGTGTTTTATGGTCCTTTGAGTTTTGTTTAACTTTTACTTTTGAAAAAACAGCTTCAACTTCGACTGCTACTGAACAGGAACTGAGCGCTGCAGTTGCATCTAACCAACCAATAGGCTGCCATTGTAGCCTGAAGACACCGCCCCTCATTATCATATTAAAGCAGAAGCGAAGAGGGGAAAATAGAATGTGATAAATTAAAAAATAAGGAAATACTTAAAGAATAAGGGAAATTGGAAAATGGGAAAATAAATTTTTTTTCAAACAAATGGTAAATGAAAAATAGATAAAAGAAAAATTGGGAAATAAAAAAGGGAAATATGAGAAATTGATTAATGAAACCGGGAAATAGGAAATCGGGTTAATGGAAAAAGGAAATTGAAAAATGGTTAAATTAAAAAATAGATTAATGAAAAATGGGTAAATAAATAAAGGAATAAATGAAAAATGGACAAATGAAAAATAGATAAATGAAAAATAGATAAAACAGAAATTGAGAAATAGATAATCTGAAAAATAAAAAAATAAAAAAATTGGCTTAATGAAAAAGGGAAGTTGAAAAGTGGTTAAATGAAAATTAGATTAATGAAAAATGGGTAAATGGATAAAGGGATAAATGACAAATAGAAAAATGAAAAAGAGAAATTGGGAAATTGATAATATGAAAAATAAATAAATTAAAAATTGGTTTAATGAAAAAGCTAAATTATTTATTTAACAAATTTTTTATTTATTTCACTCATTTTCTTCATTTTTTGATTTATTTTACTCATTTTTTATTTATTTCACCCATTTATTTATTTATTTATTTAATTTTGGCTGAAATGGCTCTCCATACCCTTGAAGGATATATTACCTACTGGAAATTAAGTTGAAAGAATAAGTCAGGAAAAAAAGGTAAAAAGCTAATTGAAAAGTTCAAAAGTAAAGTTCAAAAGCTAATAAGCCTCATTAACGATTATATTTAGGTTTATGAACTAAAACAATGTAAGTGCCAGTATCAGCATTAATGCTTCTATGAGTGTTTTTCATGAATTTCTCATAGAAGCACTTTTGTTATTTTTCTTAACTACTCTTAACGTTTCTTGTTATTACATTGACATTCATTTTTGCTGTCAAAATATCCTTTTTTTTTTAATGTAACAAAGGTAATAAGGTCTTGTCCTGGATTCCAATAACACTATTGGCTTAAAATTTAGATTTTCAAAATATTTCACTGAATGCGAATTTATACTCGATGGCCGCAATAAAGCCATTTTAACTATTGTGCATGGGAAAACTGGAGATACATTGAGTATATTTGATATATCGCCCACTTATAATTTATAGTCCCTTATATCCCCGTCTTCCCGATTCTGATGCTTGTCTGAGTTTTAAGTAAGTTATCTTAAACACATCTAAACCCCTGAATGTATCTTTTGATGTATGATGCGTTAGTGAGTAGTTCCACATTAATACCTAATAAAGTAATGAATGTAAATATGTCATTTTGTGCTGTGGATCCCCAGTATTTAGTTTTAACATTTATTTTGTAAATCAAGTGGAAATTGAGTACAGAATGACTCTGCTGTGTGCAACCAAAGGTCGTCTGTTGGTGCCGAAGCTCACTTTGGTCATGAAGAAGAGGAAGACAGCTCCGTTTAAGTTGTGCTTTATTCTCCTCCATCTTCGGAGTGAGATGCACAGACAGAGACGGGTGTGGATCAAAGTGATGATTCAGTTCACCTATGATTATGCTTGTTTTATGCTCAGCCTTAGTGCCTTTGACTGGTATATCTTGATGGATGGCTTCAGCCTCAGGAGGCTGAACTAAACTTTTAATACACAAAAGGCAGAAAAGTCTTTGCTAAATTTCCCAAGAAGGTTGAAGCTCTGTGATCGTTATCCTTTGTGACCCATCCTGAGGTATCTGAAAGTGTATTATGACTTTTCAGGACCTGCAAGACATTGATCAAGACCTTTTTGAAACAGTAAGAAGACAGTTTGTGTTGCCAAGGTCACCTCTGTGCACTTCTCTGCTGTGCTGTTTAGCAACCTTTTTTTAAAGGGGGCGAGATGGACACATGGCTGCCTCGGTGAAAGATGTGGCCTTATTTAACTTAAGTGTCTGCACCGAAGCAACGGTTGGGACAATAAATGGACTGAATGTCCCATCCATCCTGTCTGAGTTGTGTAGCATGCAGCTATCTGTCGGACTCAGTTTGTTATTAGATTTTTGGCATCATGACCGAGTGTCTTTGTCCGGACTTGGCTGAGGAGTGCAAAAGAGAGAGAGAGGGTTGAATGTGAGATAATTAAAAGGAATCAAAATGCAACACCATTATTGTAATGTACACTGAAACATTTTCGCTGCAGCCTCTTCATTTGGCATTTTGTTTTGTAAAGTCGGCAGCTTCAAACCACAGCCAGATATTCAGGAAACAGGTGCTTCTTTTTCATTGCTAAGGTAATATGAAATCAATCACTTATGCCTCGGTTCTTGACGATACAAGGATCTTACTGAGCACAATGGAGAAAAGGATCTTCCTGTTCTGGTATAAAAAGCCTTCAATCCTAACGGATGTTTAATCTGTTTAAGAAGCTCAACATATCATTGATCTAATTGTCTACTTTGTTTATTTCTATTTAGCAGTATGCTATAGGGATGTGCAGATTAACTGAATCGATCCATTTCTAGCACCGGTTCTTATAAGATAAATGAGAATTTGTTCAAATATCAGGTTGAAATCTATTCATTTCTGCCGTGTTGAAATCTATAATTCTAATACTTTGGGCAAGAGTTTAATTTAGTTAATTTATGCTTGAAAATACATCACCCCTTTATGTCCCACAGTTGGGAAATTCATGTGAGTCAGAAAGCATGCTGGGAAATAAAGTTAAATTGATCTTTAAAAGAGAGAAATACAACTCAGAAAAAATAAAAACAGTACTATTATAAGAAGAAATGGCTTAGTTTGATAAATTCAGAACAATATCCTGTTTAATAAAGTTAAACACAGGAAAAAAAGCAACTGAGAGAGACAGAAAAATAGAAAATCTGTGCAAATAACACATGCCTGTAGAGAAGCATTGCACCAGCAAAAAAATGAGACAAAGTTCAGGATGAATTGGTATTAAAATGTTGTTTATAGGGTGTCAAACAAGTCCAGCCAAGCTAATAGCATGGCTTTATGCACTTAATGGGCCTATTGGAGGAGCAAAGTCTAACAGCTCCCTTGAGGAAAGATCTGCGATAGCGCTTCTTTGTGCACCTAAGGTGCTGCAGTCTCAAATGAGCTTTGTAGTAGCTCCATCTATGGGGAGAGAGAAACGATACAACAGTGATGTAATTGTTTCTTATTTGTGTGTGTTTTAAACCAGAAAAGATGGCTGAAGCCACTGCAGAGTCAAAGGAGGTCGCCAGGCGTGCCTCAATCGTTCAGGAAGAGCTCAGTCCCCTTAGCAGATAGAGTGTGCTCCGATCCTTCCTTTTAAAGAGGATTTGTTTTCTTATAAATATGATATTGTCTAGTTTCCATGTACACTTAACCCTATCGGATACATGCTTATATTTAAGTTGTTTACCTTTTTTTTAGTGGGGGGGTTTGCTCATTGATCTCTATGAAGCTCATTTTTGCCGTACCTGAGAAAAGTTTTGAAAGCTTCTGCTTGGTTTGCAGACCTGGAGGCCTGCCTGGCTGCCTCTTAGAGTTCTGGCAGTGAGTCAGAGTGCAGATTATTGACAAGTTTTTTTGGACAACAATACCAACAGGAGGCAGTTCACTGCTGCAACAACAGCCTGCATCTTATAATGCACCAAAAGGACATGTGACATGTCAAAGCATTGTCATACTGCCGCAGCACAACAGGCTCTTTCCTCCAACTGTTGGCCAAATGAGCGGGTCCATAAGCAAATCCCTAGAGGCATCCTAAATGTACTAAGTTCTCCTAATTACCATTTAGGTGAAAATGTGCAACTCTGATGCAGCAATCGGCAAAAACAACAGTTGGTGCACTTAGCTGCTCCATAGGATTCAAGAAAACATAAAATCCTGTGACTTTTCAGTAAAACACTGAGTTTTACTACAGTTGAAGCTAAATTTATGCAAATACATACTGTGTGAATGAGTATGAAAGCAAAAAGAAGTAAAAAAACAAGCTACTGTAAATACAGTAAAATGTTTTACATAAAGTGCTTCTCAAGAGCAACGCAGAAATGGTAGTTTTTTTCCGGAACGAGTCTGAGGACTCTGTGCCTCAAAGATACAGAGATAAAGTTTCCCGAGCCTCTGAGACGCCACCTGCTCTCCATCAGTTATAAAGGAAAAGTACAGTCAACAAGGAATCAATGGATCGTTATCTATACCTAAAACTAATACGTTCGCAGTATTTCAAGGAATTTAGTGTTAATCAGTCAAAAACTAAAAACAATCATTTTTGTCGCGATCACCGAGTCCAGGAGCGGCCATTTTTGCCCAGATATAGTAACACCTCACTCCTGACATCTTCCAGCAGTGACGTCACAGTGCGGTAAGCCTAGAGCCATTCTCCCCGCTTTACAAAGAAATACATTATTTACAACAATTATTGAAGATTTCCAAAGGACTTCAGAGGATTAAGGCCAACGAAAAAAGAAAAAAAAGTGAACTGATTTTTAAATTTTATTTCAGTATAATATGGGAAAAAAGTCAGAATTCTAACTTTAATCTCAGAAGTTTTTACTTTTATTCTCAGAATTCTGACTTAAATCACAGAATTCTGACTTTTTTCTCCCAATTCTTACTTTTTTCTCAGAATTCTGACTTCAGTGTCAGAATTTTAAATTAATTCTTACAGCTAACAAACATGTTAGCATCAAGCCGTAGCCATGTCTACGGACTAAACGAGCTCTTTTCTTTTAATGACCTTCTGGTCTTCCATTAAAGAAATAGCATCAACGGGGACCCTTCATTTCGTCATTTTCCACTAATGTGTTACTGGCCCTCCCAAACAACTCACATCTTTGCCAGTGAAGCTAAGCGCTCCCACAGCTCTTCCTTCGTAGTGCCCATCTACATTAAGATCCAAAAAAAATTTAAATTTAATTGAAATTAAAGTCAGAATTCTCTCTTTTTTCCCACTGAAATAATATTTAAAAATCAGTTAACTTTTTTCATTTCTTCAGTGGCCCTAATCTTCTTTCGGTACTGGAGTGCAAAATTCCTCTGGCTGCTTGTTGTATTAAATAAAACCCTGATACAGCTCTCCCTCTTCTTATATCCATCTGCTGCAGAAGGCTGATTTTACTAAGATCCCAAGACTAATTTCACAGTAAAGGTTTTATATAAATCATATAAACCTGCTTTTTTAAAGTGTCCAACTGTCCACCTACTAAATGTACAGCTTATTTCTTTTAACATGCAAATTTGTACTCTTCTATAGAGATTTAGAGTAACGGTTGATCAAAAGTTGTGGTAAAATGCTGGATTTTTGGAAGCTCAGGTTGCAGAAATTTGTGGTTGTTGAAACGAGCAGAAAATTAAGTATTTCTTCATGCATACAGGATTGTAATCCATGTGTGAAATCCAGAAAAGTGGTGGGAGCACGGCACAGTATGCTGCTGCAGACTGGGCTGGTGTGTGTCACCCTTTAGCTGCTCCACAGTTAGCATGCTGTAAAATGCAGCAGACCTTCAGTAAGGCATTGTTTGAGTTAGGTGTGTCAGTGTGTTTTATAGTGTAAGAATGATAATTTGCCTGCTTGCTCATGCATTTACAATGTAATTTACAGCTTTTCACAGCTTAGATTGTGTGGCTTTTACCTTTTGATTGTTCTGTCAGTTCAGGATGTTTCAGCTCTCTGTGCTTGACTGGCTTTGGGGTGACAGCACTGATCCTCAAGATGGAACAAGTTCATAAACTACTTCGGTTCTATTCAAGAATATTTTACTGAACTCAAAGGGAAATTAATTATCTGAACTGTGTTTATTTCTGTTAATTTTTTTATTTTCCTAAAAAAACATTAACAGATGTAAGGAGCTGCTCTCTGATTCATTTGAGTAATGAATTCATTTCAATCTTCTATAACCTTTGCAAACAATGGGTTTAACTAAAAAATTAAAATTACTAAATATTTATACACCTTTTTTGTAACATGTCTGTTTTTCAGTTGAAATATAAAAGGTAAATATGACATAATGGATTGAAATAAAGTGCAGGAAGCATTTTTTCATGGTTGTTTTTTTTTTCTTACATCACAAAAATGTGGGTTTAACAGGAGTTTCTTTTGAAAGCCACAATTTATCTAATATTGGTTTACATGGATTAAATAGACTTTAAACTTGTGTAAATACCAGCATTTGGTAAAAAACCGTAATGGTTTGGCTAAAAAAAGTTTGTCTCATTAATTTGAGTTAATCACATCTAATTGGTTGCAATAGGTTAATAACGAGAAATATTATATGACCCTTTTTGTTTGATTAAAAGACACTTATCACATCAACGTTAATGTCATGTTTGCTTTTAAGAAATAAACAACTATCTATGCATTTTTCAGAATTAGGTCATACAGTAGGTGCTATGCTGTATTATCAGATCATCATGGCCCTGCTGTTACCAATCAATGAATTGTAATGACTTTGTTACTACAGATTTTTAACATGAGATTATGCTGTGTATAAATGTACACATACGCACCACAAAAGGCATTTTGAAATGAATACAGGGTCAGTGGGAAGTCATAAAACCATTACCTCGTCTTGTCAGGACAAATATGCAGTTAAAATAATTTCAAATGTTCATTATTTAAATTAATGACATATGCAAATGAAGGGGTAACCTTTACTGTAAGGTTGTGCGATTGGTCGAATCTCCAACCATCAGCGTAAACTCAGCCAATGAACAATCAGTGATTGTTCTTTTTTTGTAATGTCCATCCTGTGCATGTGTGGATATGTGGATCTTCTTAATATTGTGACCCTTCTAGCTCCATATATATATATACTAGTGCTGTCAATCCATTAAATTTTTTTAATCGCGATTAATCGCATCAATGCCTGAGTTAACTCGCGATTAATCGCATTTTAATCGCAAATTTTTTTTATGATTGAAAATCATTTAAATACTCTCGATGACATACAAAAAATACATACAGGCTAGGTTTGTGCCAATGTTCTTTTTTAAAAATGAAAACAGGTCACAAACACTGATTTATGCCATAGAAACATATAGCAAGAAGATGGCATGTAGCAAAATATAACAAATATGTAGCCAAAAAAAAGGCCCTGAAAACAGGCTGATGTAAAAGACAGTCTTTACAGTTAATACAGTCTTTTGAACAAAGACAAGCATTTTACCCTACTGCTATAAAATGTAGTACAGTTAACATTAGATGTTAATTAACCAAGATAATAATGAACAATTTTCAATCAATACATCAAAATCAATAGACCGACATCACTAGATGGAGGTAGTCTATGCTCTAGAAAGTTACTTTTCAGCCTCTTAATAAAAATGAGAACACACACACACCCACCCACCCACACACACACACACGATACCGACCTGTGGCGTACACAGACAGCAAGAGTGCCGTAGCAGATTCCCTTTCACCTCAGTAATCTGTTTTCTCAGCGTATTTCAGGTTGCTACTAGTTACCAGACACTCAACTTGTTTGTTGGTGGTGGGGCTTAAAGAAAAGGCACTAGCGTCACCCAGTGTATGAGCGTCTTTTTCCCTTGAGGAGCTCCGCTCTCGAAGCCTATGGAAAATGCATAGACTGGGGGAAAATAGCCCCGCCTTCCCGCAGGCTGCAGCGGGATGTACTTGGAAAATTGTACCATAAAACCACATAGCGTTAATCTCACGTAAAAAAAATTATCGCCGTTAAAATGATAATAACGCGATAATTTTGACAGCACTAATATATACATATATACATATATATGTATATATATTTTTATATACATATATATACACACACACACACGTATATACATGTATGTATATGTATGTATATATATCTGTATGTGTATATATGCGTATGCATATATATGTATGTATGTGTATATATATATATATATATTAGGGATGGAACGGTTTATGAAAACCGTCCGAACCGTTCGGTTTGACTGTCTCGGTTTGATTCGCGTGTGTTGCGTTCGGTTCATGCGCTGCTCCTTTTTCTCATAGGGGAAGCGTTTACACTCCAGAGCAGAAGGTGGCGGTACTGCGACCAAAGCCAACCACAAGTAGTAAGCAAGAAGAAGAAGCTAAGCCGTAGCAGCTACTACTGTTTACTGTTTATGCTCTAAAAACATTCTAAATGACTTCGTTGCGAGTAAATTCTGGATGCTACCCACTCAGGACACTTGGAATACATTGGACGAGCAGTATGGAGGAATATTGACACATTTTTGAGGACTTTTATGGACCTTTCTGCCTCGGGCACCATAGACCTCCATTATTTGAATGTCAGCAGACAGCAAGAAGCCTCCCAGATCTCCAGATGCATTTGAGATATCAAAAAAGTACTCCAGAGTGTTGTTCAGCATGGGGGTGAGTAGAAAATGAAGGCTAATCATGTTTTGGGTGTACTATTCCTTTAAATACTGACAAAAAATTAACTAAAGTGACCAGAAAAGTGACCAAAATAAATATAACAAATAAATAAATGCCCCCCCACCGCCGCCGCCCCCGCTTCCTGCTTTAACCTGAGTTATTACTTTGAAGTTTCTGGCCCCTCAGCATTTTTCTCTCAATTGTTAGAACTACGTGGGAAACTGCCCAGAACTGAATATATATATATATATATATATATATATTTTTTTTTTTTTCCCGAAATTCCCGAAGATTCCTCGGAGGCGATGCAGAGCCGTGCCGGGGCCTACACAGCTCGTACTCCTGCGGGTGTGAGCGGCTGAGATGATTTAAAAAAAAAAAAAAGTTGGTTGTGTTATCAGACTTGGTTTTCACTGGTTCCCGACACATTTTACAGATGACTGTGGTTTGTTTTTGGTCCGACTTGCCATGACCGAAATACTGGCGAACTACAAAAACCCTTCTTTGGAACAATTTCCTCCGCCTCTCCTTGCTGCATCTTCATGTGCTCTGTGTTGTGGTTTGAGAGGGTGGTGCTTGGTGACGGCGTGCCTGGGTCCGCGATTGTGATTGGTTGGGAGGAAGCAGTGACTAGCATAAACCTACATGCTAGGCTACAATGAGAAGGAAGGAAAACTGCTTTTCTTTATCGAACTTTTATCGACACTGTTTTTTTCTATTGCGCCACACGTCTATCGATCGATATATATCGTTATTGAATTATCGCCCAGCCCTAGTATATATATATATATATATATATATATATATATATATATATATATATATATATATATATATATATACATATGTGTATATGTATATCATGAAAGCTGTATTCAGACCATCAAGTAAAGTTAAATGAAAATTCTAAGCCACAAAAAAAATCACATAAGGCTTTATTAAAAAGATTATTACAACAGAAGGGACCTAAAAACATATATATGTGATCTAAGTAGTTTTTCTGGATATAGTTGCAGTCAGCTTATGTGTCTTTAAATATCCATAAAGCATTCTGATGTATTTTTCTTGTTTATGCTGTTTTTTTCTGGTATTATTAAAAGCTTTATAGAGGAGTTTTATTGGGATATCATGCCCAATGATCATTTGCTCCCAATAAACATCTGCATTGCAAAGGTATTCCTCAACATAATTTAGACTGGAATGTATTGACTTTTCCTACTATCTTTTACCTTTGTGGATATTTAAATTGACATCCCGGAACATCTTTCATCACACATTTCTCACGGTTGGAAAGGTTTGCTCACACACTATGAAATCTTCCTTCCTAATTGCCACTTCAGAGGCAAATCTCAGCAGTGCTGAGTGTGACATTATAAACTGTGTGGGCAGAAATGTCAGAACCATCATTAAAAGCTCTGGCTCTGGGATGCTCTGAATATTCCTCGGGTTTTTAGAAAGCTTTGCTGCAGGTGAAGGTGTTGTGCCGTGCTGATATGCACTGTTTGGTAGTCAGCAGTGTTTTGCTCTCTGGTCTTGATGACTGTGCTTGTTACTGAGCATTTTTAGATGCTCTAAAGCGTCACTTCAGTTTCTCTATATTGTACCCATTCTTCAGCATCCGATAATATCAAGTCATTTCACTGCTGCAGATCTCTCATTAGTCCTCCTGAAATCTTCTTTTATGAATCATTAATTGCAAAATAGCACAGCAGAAACACAACAGAGCCATGATGTCCACACTTGGATGCTCTCCTTAGCTGTTTAAATAGGAAAAAAACACAGATTAACAGAATCAATCTCTGCAGCAACTGCAGTGACTATGCACAGTCTAGTAGTGGTTTTATTGTTCCTTCACCTTTTCCATATTTTGTCATCTTGCCTCCATGATGACAATTGAAGGATTGAAATTTTCGAAAATAGACCAACACAAACGTGTTGCAGTAGAATTTTAATGCTGTAGTTGTAAGAATCATGCTGCAAATAAAAAGTCAGAGAAAGTTATGTTTACATTTCCATTCACCTCTGTTTACTCCATGTTGTTTATTTATATAGCCTCAATTCAACACACACCATCTTAAAGGAATAGTACACCCAAAACATGATTAGCCTTCATTTTCTACTCACCCCCATGCTGAACAACACCCTGGAGTACTTTTTTGATATCTCAAATGCATCTGGAGATCTGGGAGGCTTCTTGCTGTCTGCTGACATTCAAATAATGGAGGTCTAAGGTGACCGAGACAGAAAGGTCCATAAAAGTCCACAAAAAACGTGTCAATATTCCTCCATACTGCTCGTCCAATGTATTCCAAGTGTCCTGAGTGGGTAGCATCCAGAATTTACTCGAAACGAAGTCATTTAGAATGTTTTTAGAGCATAAACAGTAGTGTATAGGATTTCCTGAAAGCGCGCACATGCGCGCTCACGACGCTACGGAAGCCGGCAGACCAAGCCAGATGAAAGTGCGCATTCAGCGTCTGCTCTGCCAATAATACAAGCGTAGAAGAAGAAATGTGCTGTTTACCTGTGCAAAGAAAGAAACAACGAAAGAAAAATGTCTGAGGACTTCAGTGTTGAGGAAGAGCATGAGTTCTTTGCCGAGCTGAATGCGCTGGTTTGGTCTGCCGGCTTCCGTAGCGTCGTGAGCGCGCATGTGGTGCTGTAGGAGATCTTAGAAAAACAGTTCCAGCAAGCTATGTTTTTGAACATACACAACCATGCCTCTCCCTTCAGACCGCCCCTTGAAACAACACCTTCAAAAACATGAATGCGCATGCGGTCTGCAGTGCGTTGCTGATCTGGGAGCCGGCAGGGAGACAGGCAGCACTGATGATGCAGGTCACTATGATCACTCCTCTGAAACACTTTATTAACGCCTAAATTAACCTAAAATGCCAAAATCTGCCGGCAAAGCATGGTTGCTTTTATTATCCTGGTGCCTGCAGTTTGGATGGAAAACGCCTTCCAGCCGCCGCGGCAAACCACGAGGAGGCAACCGGGCCAGAGGCTGCTGTTGAATGGGATGTGACAGTGTACCATTGGTGTATGGGGCTCTGAGCGGCTCAGACAGAAATAATAATTGAAGGCAGGATGGTAATCTGGTTGAACTGACTGCACTGATGATGTTTTCAGGTAGACTTTCTCACTTCAAATAGATTCAAACTAATTTTTACCCACTGATCACAGTAAATATAGCTGCCATTGTTCCAGGCAAAGAAAGGATAGGGTAGCTCCGCCCATCGCTCATAAGACCCAGTTTTTTCACCTCGCAGCCAGAGCAGCAGAGATGCTTCAGCCGTGCATCAGAACTAAACTTTTACAAGCATCAAAAATGAAGCAGCACGCATGTTTTTGCTGCTTTAGGTGTGAACGTAGCATAAAATTGGCTAGCTTCCAGCCATGGCGTCCTGCACAAGCATTAGAGAATGAATTCGTCCATGTGTCAGGGTATGCGCACAGGGGGGACAAGCGGATGATCATGATTGACTTGTCATTTAACCAATCATGTTTAACCGACCGTCTTTTGTGATTGGTTGGGGATATTCATTGATTTATCACTTTAGCGGGGTCCATTTATTTTAGTTTCACTTCCAGACCTTCGATTTCACTGCTTGCTAAGCGGCTGTGGGGATTTCTTTAGGCCACATGATAAAAAATACATCAGAAAAGATCGCCTACTGCACCTTTAATGCTTTCTACATTCTATGTTTTTATGTCCAAGTGCCTTTAGCGACTGTGGTGGATTATGAGTGATTCAAAACTTTGTATACAGTGACACATAGTAGTAGCAGTGTTATGCTGTGGGGATGCTTTTGTTCAGCACACACTGGGAAGCTGTAAGAAAAAAAATTTTAAAAGCATTAATTTTCACAGTTTTCAGATTTTGAAGTGAACTTATTTTAGTTACATTAATCTTATTTTGGTATTTTTCTGAGTTTTCCTATTTCTGTTTGGCCTTTATTTCAATGTTTTCATTTCAATAAAATATACAAAACAAGAAAGAAAAGAATATTGTCAATTTTAACATGTCTCCCACATCAAAGTTTAAATGGCTTCATTAGTTGTATTGTAATTATTTCCCCCTTGGCTTGTGGAAATGATGCTGTTGCCTAGCTACCACTATTGAGAGCACTCTGAAAGTCTTTAACAATGCTGATGCTAAAATTGTTTTAAGAAGAAATCTGCGGCAGACAAGGCTTTGAAATGCTTCAAAGTATTGATGGTTCTGATTCTGGAAAAGAGGGAGAAACAGGTGATGACAAGATGTCAATAGGAAGCGGCCCAGACTGATCTGAAGATGTTAACCCTCCCCCAGCTAGAAGGAGATGTGTCAGTCACCCTGCAGACGGTAGAGAAATGTCTTTTCAAGCTTTGGATAATAGTGACATTATCAGCTAAAGCGCAATGATCAGTAAACTAACACACTTGGATCTATACATTACCTCCAGATTCAGCAGAGGGTCAGTCCGCCCAGCTCACAGTCTTTCCTAAAAGTAAAAAGTAATGTGTGGGAATTCCAAAAAAGTAAAAAAAAAAACAATCCACAAGAATTTGTTTCCAAGTTTTAAAACTTTTCGCTTCCCATCCAGGAAGGTTTTTTATTCAAAATTTCAGAAATAGCATTGAGTTTGAGGCTTTATAGAGTGGACCAAAACAATCCACTCTATAAAGCTTGAAAACGTCTTCAAACTTGGAAACAAAGTCTAATGGTTTATTTTTTACTTTTTTTGAATGGCTATGACCTGGATGACTAAGAATCTTCACCAGCATGTGTAGGAACTGTACAGATGATGTGCTTGTGACGTTAAAAAAACAATTTGATCCATTTTCTCATCTTGCAAATATATATATATATTTTTTTACCATTCAACTTATTAATTCAAGTCAATCAATGTATCTTAATAATTTAAATATATATATAATAAAATGTATCATTTGTGTAGCAAGCCATTTTTATTCTTTAAATTTGCTGTTTTATTTTTAATATGCTCTATAAATAACAATGGCATACGTTGCAAACTTGGATAGAATCATAATTAAGACCCCTATATTGGGTCTGCATATTCATTAGGGGTGAGTATTGGCATGGGTGTTTAGATACGATACGTGTCACGATGATTTGGGACACAGTATGATATTATAACGATATTGAAATATTGCTATATATTGTAATATTTTTCCCAAGATAAGAAAGCAAGTGCTGTATTAGTGTTTCTTTAGAAGATATTGATCATTTAGTTATTTTGGTATCCATGTTGTTTGGGTTTTGAGTCAGTCTACGCCTTCCACAGGAAATGGGCTACACAGCGCTATCTACCAGATAAGTGATGCAGAGGTAGCCCATTTTCCTTCATTGTTTTAGGTAAAAATGTTTTGTTTTTAAAAATCATTATTAGGAAATTAAATATTGATATTATATTGGGCAGCCGAAATTAAGAAATATCTCCAAATTTATTATCCCCCGCACGCCTAATATTCATAGAGGGCTAATATAGAACACTAAATCTATTTTAGTCTATATATAATCGTTAATCCACCTTTGGAACTGACTCCAAGTTGGAGTTCAAATAGTTCCACAGTTCTAGGAGTCCTGGTGTTTGAAAGGCTTTAGACCGGGTCAGATATCTTCCCTGACTCAGCAACTCCACTGTAACCAAGTTAAAGTCCTATTCAGAATCAGAATTCAGTTTATTGCCAAGTAGGTTTGCACTTACAAGGAATTTGACTTGTCGTTGATGGTGCAGGCAAATTCGATAGATATACAGAATACAGAATCTATAGCTATATACAATATAAAACATACAATATACTAAATACAATATAAAGTACACAGCTATAGACTATATACACAGTAGACTGTGTGTTAATGTAACGCAGGAGGCCTGGAGATGCTATGTTGGTGTAGCTTCTAGGTCCTGAATGGGGGAGGGAGAGAGGCAGTGTCAGTATCATGGGGGTCTCTGAGCCTGGTTGATGAGGCTGGTAGCGGATGGGAAGAAACTGTTCTGGTGGCGTGAGGTTTTGGTCTTGATGGACTGCACCCTCCTGCCAGAGTACAAATTCTCAGAGTTCAGTCTTTTTAGCCTTTTTCACAACCTTGATAAAATTGCTCCAATGTTAAATTTGTGTCAAGACAAATGATTAAAAACAATACCTACAGATACCCCTACATGACTACATTTAGCTTGGTCTGTTCTGACTGATGAAAGAAATATTTCTAAAGAGAAATGCTAACAGAAGGGGCTTTATAAAACAACCGGGTGGTTTTATTGTTCTCCTTTTTAATCATGCTCTACTTTGCTTCTTTCTGTCAAATGAAATCCCATTAAAAACACAGTGAAGTTTGGGTCTGTAACATAAAAGAATGTAGAAAGGTTCCAATATTCCAGGTGACTTTGTGTGTGGCTATACTTGCCAACATGTGGACCAACGTTCTGTTCATCCAAACAGCTGTACTGCATGAGGACAAAGTTTTCCCTCTTTTTGATTGGAAACCCTTGGCTTATCGGCTGATTGCCTCAGTGACCGACTGCTACGAGAGCCGGCTCAAACCCGCACCTGATCAACATACAGCCTCCGATTGCTGTCTGTATTTTCTCAATGTCTTTCTGAAGCCAGCGCTACCAGGGGATTTAATAGCTCTCCTGGCGAGCTGCTCACTACTCAGCAACAAGGCAGATGCAGCCCAGGAAGGGGTCAAGTTGCATTTTACGGATGATTAGGCCCACAGATTTTCATTTCATCTCCTTATCAGAGTACGGTCTCTCTCTCTGAAGAGTTGCTGTTTAACCACCTGTGCAAGTTTGGAGGAGGAAAACTTCCTGATTGCAATACTCTGGTGTGCTGTTGGAAACTTAATGATGAAACAATTTTTTTTTTTTAGAAAAGGAGACGGTTAAATCAATATTATGTCCTTATGTTAAAAAGAAGCAAATAACTGGAGAATATACCAATATACTGACAGAAGATAATCCTGCTTGAAAATATTATGTGTTCAGTAGATATGGTTGAAAAATGTTGGACAATACATTTTTTTTTGAAAAAAATAAAAAAGGACAGCAAAACCAGACACAGTTGGATTACCTCATTAGATCCTTTTTTGGGCAGTAAATGACATATTCCTTGGTTTCCACCAGAAAAGTTAGTTAATCTCAGCGGTTTGTTTCATTTTTTAGAGCCTCCGCCCAGCTGTCACTCTGATGTTTTATCTTTGATTCCTGTGAAGAGGCCCGTGGCTCTGCCAGGATCTCCTCAGCAAGATGTGTCCGGATCTTTATCTTCGTGCCATTTGTTCACAAGTCGTGCAACGGAGCGAGGACACTCCTGCCTGTCAGTGGGCTCTCCAATTGTCAAACATTTGTGTGGGTAAATGCGATAGACAGCCTTTGGTGACATTCTTGAAGTGGCATAGAGGAATCACATAGGGCTCTGTGGCCTTTCAGGTAAAGGCTGCTTCATTTTTAGTGTCAGGGCTGCAAAAGCTTATTGGACTTTATGTAGTTTAAGTGAAACCCTAACGTATAAGATTTGTCTTCCTTTTTTGTCCTTTATTACCATAAGTTAGTTGATAAAAACAGCTTCAGCAACCAATGGATTTGGTTTTCTCTATTTCTAGGTGAGGCTTAATTTCTTTGGACACAGAAATATGTGTTATCATTGTCATTTTTGTTGTTTCATCTAATTTCGGTAGAGAAATTCAAAACCTGAGACTTACCCACACCATCTTTTAGAATCAGCATTAACGTGACTTCCTGCTGTCATCAATATTAATCTGTGCAGAAATAGAACAGATTGTTGGACTTCAGCTCTGGGTAAATTTTTTATTGACCATGTTTCCTGAGAAGGAAACAAAGTTGAAACTATGTCAAATTAAAGCTATATATTCTAGCCTTTAGAAATGAGTCCAACACAAAAAGAGACATTTTTTTAAGAAATGGTGTTTGTAGGAATTGCTTATCAAAATGAATATTTAAAAAAACTAAAAAGATAATAGAAATCAGTGAACTACATCAATAGACGGTTAAAGTCTTTATCATACATCTATTGCGGGTGTGTTCAGGTGCTGTTTGCCTTTAGCTTACTCCAAGCAGTGCCACCTCATTACAGGAGGAGCTATTTTTAGCTCTGTGTGATTGAAAAAGGGTCCAGAGGGGTTGAAGAAAACCAAAAAAAAAGGGGGGGGGGGGGGGGGGGGGGGCGAAGAAAACAGGGGCTGTTCTGGCTTTTGACACTGCATCAGAGACGATGATGCTGAGCTGATTTCTGTTCCTCAACAGGATCAGTTTTTAACGCCAGGACTCCCAGAGCTCTGATACTACTAGAACTCCCACTGGCCGTCAGATTGCCGGGTGACATTTTTTCCCAATGGAACGCATGAGTAGTGATGATGTCATCATAACACTAGTTATCTATATATTGTATTCATCTATTAGTAAGATTCTGTTTATAACGGTATTCTTTTCTATACTTATTCAGTAGAACCCATGTCCTGTATTTATAGAACCATTATTTATCCTGCACTTGCTGCTATTGCACTTCTGGTTAGACCTAAACTGCATTTCTTTGCCTTGTACCTGTACCTGTGCAATGACAATAAAGTTGAATCTAATCTAATCAACTGAGATGGTTCTAGTGTGCCATTGTGGATATGTAAACCTTAAAATAGGTCTAATATATATTTTTCAAAGGCTGTATTGTATGCTATTATCATTTGTGTTCTAAATTTGAATAAAAAAATAAATAAGGAAAATAAGACAGTTTTATTACACAGGTTCAAAGTTTGGAATCAAATTTTTATTTACAGAAATTGATTGATTACTACCGAATATTTCCCACGCACTACCTTTTCACATTTATGACTGCAAGAGACAGGCAAGAGATTTTTTTTTCTATTTCGAGAATAAGGTCGTAACATTGCGAGAGTAAAGTCATAAAATTATGAGAATAAAGTTGTAACATTATGAGAATAAAGTCGCAACGAGAATAGTTATAAAAATTATGAGAATAAAGTAATAAAATTACGAAGATAAAGTTATAACATTACGAGAATAAAGTCGAAGCATTACAAGAATAAAGTTGTACCATTACGAGAATGAAGTTGTAACATTACAAAAATAAAGTCGTAACGTCACGAGAATAAAGTCACAACGCGAATAGTCATAAAATTACGAGAATAAAGTCGTAACGTTATAAGAATAAAGTCGCAACGAGAATAGTTATAGAATTATGAGAATAAAATAATAAAATTACAAAAATAAAGTTTTAACATTTTGAGAATAAAGTCGTAGCATTACGAGAATAAAGATGTACCATTACGAGAATGAAGTTGTAACATTAGGAGAATAAAGACGTAACATCACAAGAAAAAAGTCGTAACATCATGACAATAAAGTGGTAACATTACAAGAATAAAGTGGTAACATTGCTAGAATGAGGTCGTAACACGACGAGAATAAAGTCGCAACGACAATAGCTGACAATCGTCCAATTATGAGAATGAAGTTGTAAAATTAGGAGAATAACATAATATTACGACAATAAAGTCGTCATATTACAATAAAAAAGTGACAACAAAAATAGCCATAAATGTAAGGCTACAACTTCCCTCCAACTTTAAATAGGCGTTGGAGGCATGCCGGTAAATTTGTGTGTTAACAATATTCAATTAAGCGTTCTCAAAAAAAAAAAAAGGACTCCAGGACAATCATAATTGTAGTCAAAGGAGCAAAGCGCAGGATCCTTTTACCAGAAGATCTAAAGTTGATGTGAGAAATAAAAAACTTGTTAAAAGAACGAGGCTATGAAGATTGGAAATCGCCATCTGGACAACATAAATAATAACTTAATTTTGTTTTCTTTCGATCAAAAAGCCAAACTAGGTCTTTGGCTAGAAACCCATTCGTATGTGACATCAGTTACCTAAAGCTGAATGTTTACTGGTGTGTCCCTCTAAAAATGAAAACATCAGAGGAAAATATTGGTTGTTTTTTTTCACTAATTCAATGTCTCTTATTTTTATTATCATTTATATTTTCTGTAACTGAAAGCAGGAGATGAATTTAGTGTGTGCACATCAGCCTGGAGTGAGATGAAACATCCATACAAAGAGGAACAACAGCAGTGAACTTATTACCTCAGCTTTGCGATTCCCATTACAGCACCAGATGCCCTGCTGTGTGCATCGACGTATGACGCTTAATGCCTGCTTTTTTTAATGTGCGTTACTTCTCTGAAGTCAGTGAGGAACCAGAGAGCGGACCCTTCTGTGAGCTGACAGACTTTAGGACGTCACAATCAGCAGGAGAGCTTGTTTTTACAGAAGCAACGTCCTGTCGGGCACATAAAATGCTCAACAGCTTAAATCACATCTAACACCAACTATCGGCCTGACCCTGATTTTGTCCTGTTAGGAGAACAAAATGTTTCAATTAAAGGGACTGGTAGATTGCTGATTCACCAAATGTAATGTATGAAATCTGTGAGTCATCAGCTACTGGTACGACACTAATGATAACATCATTAGAAATGTTTGCTTTTTTTAATAGTTGTTATAAATATCAGGAGAGACCTCAATAAATCAAACTTGCTGGATGCAAAGGCTGAATGTGAAAAAGATAATTCCCCGTCTAAACATTTGCCACTGCTGCTGAAGGTCCTGAAGGGAAGCAGTGGAGTCGATCTGCAACAGCTGCACTCCAAAGACATTCATGCTGAGCTGGAAGCAGAATGAAAGAACAGCATGTTGGTTTCAACCTCATTTAATTAGACCCACTGTATTCGCTCTGATTTCTTAAAAGAGACACTAGGTGGATTGATGTGTTTCTTTCATCTGTAGGTAATAACGTTTTCTCACCATGTGCTAAGTTAGAAAGGGCCGCTGAGATGTTGCATCATAAGGGCAGAGTGGAATATTTCTGTGCATTAAAACATTTCAATAACTTGACTTTTTTTTGTTTTTGTCATATAAAGAAAATGTGAACTCACACCCATTGCGACTCAACAGGCAGTGTTATGAAGTTAAAATGACATCTTTCAGCATTGAACTCAAAGCCTTAAAGTCGTAGGGAAGCGGCTGTTCCAACGGTTACAGTCCCGAATTCTCCCCAGTGGTGCACAACTTTACACAAGTGAAAGTGATTGGTTGTTTATCAAGGGGGTGGGATTGTTGTGGTGGAAGGTTCGCAAGCAAGTTTGATTGTAGCCGGTTTCTTGGAAGCATCGTTGCTAACCAGTTAGCAACTTAGTGCTAGTAGGTTCCCAATGGGAAATTCCATTGGGACCAAGTAGCACTAAATTGGTGAATTAGTATCGACACTGTCAAGGAACGCTATGGACAGAGGAAACATGCAAGAGAAGGAGAGTTTTGTGTCGGAGGTCGTGGATGAGTCTCCTCCATTATACATTTTTTATTTAGAGGAGGAAAGCGGGGATGGAGATGTTGTGGAAAAGGACGCCAGGGCGGCAGAAGCTTGGTTTGGTGTAGAAGGCTTACAGCCGTTCATGTTTGAGCCCTTGCCTCGCAACGCTGCCAGTTCTGTTAGCTCTACACCTGCTGAAGACACAGACGTCCATCCCCGTGAACACTGGGGCGGAACTCAGTGGGAAAGGAAATTATTCTTATTTCTTGTTTCAACCTTTGCGTATATTTGCTGTGACATATGAATGAAGTTGCTATGACTGAAAAAATTTGATTGACAGATGACTGTTGATATATTATTGGCCGAATTTAGGTGTTCATGCTGACGTATAACTAACTGGCCTGCATAAGATAACGAAAAACCCGACAGATTTTAAGACAGGATTTATTTTAAATAGAAATTTATAAAGCATACATTTATATACATGTTTAAGCCAGAAAGATTTGACATTTAAATATGACTTCTCTACGACTTTAACACTAGAAATCCCAAGGCTGTCATTTTGATGATTCTTAGATTTTAAAGGGAAAGAAATTTATTTACATTAATCATATGTTGGTCATGTTAACTGACTATTCCAGTTACAATATTTCATTCATTTTCACGTATTTTTAAAAATAATACCTTGATCTCCGACACGGCTCTATTAATTGCATTGTTAATTTTTCCTGCATTGATTGACAGTTCATTCCGTTGCCTAGCAACCAACATTCTACCTATAACTATTTGGCTAAATCAGAAAAATGGCTTTCAGAAGAAATCTAACAGCGAAAAAGGCTTTATAAATGCTTCAAAATATTGATAGTGTTTCGGGCGGAGAGGGAGAGACCGCTGAGGACGTCCAGGTAGGAAGCCGCTCAGATTATATATATATATATATATATATATATATATATATATATACACACACAAACCCATTCATTCCCCCTCATATATACTTTAACCCTCACTAGTACTGTTTGATAAAATGTCTCTGAGGAAGTAGTATTTTCATTACACACTGTCTGCACACTTTAATATGGTGAGGCGAAAAGTCAATCCCACTGAATGCTGGAACCAGGCTGTGGAAACAAAGCTTTATAGAAAAGAAGCTCATGCTTTTTCCAAGAGTTGCCTCAGTAAACTTCCCTTTAATCCTCCAACAGCTCCTCTCCTCTTTCTATTATGCCCTTCTATTTCCGCTAGTCAAGTTAGCGTATGTGATTGGGTTGATTTTATTCTGAAATTCTCCAGGACTCTTTTGTTCTGTCTAATGTCTGACTTTTCCTTTTTGGTACAATTTTCTTCTTTTGGAAACTTTTGTTGGGCCTTTATTCTAATGAAAGAGACTTGTGGTTACCGCACCGCAGCAGGGTGAGCCTGGTCTAAACATAACACCATTTAAACTTTCCTTTGGAAACTGCTGAGAACGGTTAGAGCACGGTAACAGAGATAACTGAGATAACTGTACTTTTGTTTGCATAATTCCCACCTTGGGAGCCAATAGGAGGTGAGGAACAGTTCTAGCGTGATGTGTAAATGGTTGTAAGAACCATGCTTGGAACTGTTATCTGATCCACAATCGATACGAACTCGGCGCGGATCGGTTTCAGAGCGGCAGTGTAAACTGGGCATTAGTTCCCTGACACATCTGGCTTTTAGAGACCTTTCAATTTTTTCTATAGGACTCTGTTGTTTACAGATGTTTGTTTATAGATATGTTTATAGATATATAGATGTAGTCCTGTTTCTCTGACTGTAACTGGCTGGATGTGCTCTCTTCATCCTCTGACATGGGAGCTGGCTCAGAGCTCGTCTGCCTGGCTGTGTGTTTCCTGGACAGGCCCGCCTTTTAAAGCTGCTTTTTGTATCTCTACTTCTGTCTTCTTGAACCCCAGTCGGCCTCGGCAGATGGACGCTCACACTGAGCCTGGATCTGCTGGAGGTTTCTTCCTGTTAAAAGGGAGTTTTTCCTCTCCACTGTCGCTACAAGCATGCTTAGTGTGAGGGATTGGATTAAATCAATGAGTCGACGCAATCAACTGGTTTTCCTTAGATAGGAAGCTTTGAATCAATCTGACTGGATGATCTGGTGAACTTTGAAGTGCCTTGAGATGACGTGTTTTCAATTGGCGCTATATAGATAAACTGAATTGAATTGAATTGTATTGTTAGAGGCTTATGGAGGGATTTTAACCAGCTTTCCTTAAGCCTAACCTTTTTTATACAAGTTCAGAAACCTGCAGGAGAGACCCAGTTGTTTCTAAGTACCAGTAGTTTCACTCTTACATTGAATTTCATTTAAATAAGAGGTGCTTCCCTTATTTAATGTTCCATCCAGTTTAGGTAATGCATAAGTATAAGTGGCAGTATACTAGTCCCACTGCATGTTTTCCATACGGTGTCAAAATCGTGCCAAAAACCAGAAGAGTGTTTTAAGCAATCACTCTAGTGCAATTATTAATCACAACCGTGCCTTTAATAACCAAAAGTGGGCATAGCTGTGATCACGTGCATGTATGGTTATTTGAGCGCTCTTGAATGTAGCACCGCTTGCAGAAAAAAACGCCCACTTTCCCCATGTTTGCTCTTCCAGAAAAATGATGTTCCCTCGCTCTATTTAAGGTTTTTTTCTGTCAATCGGGGTGAGTTGCTGTTCTGATGGATTTGATTGACCGGATTTTCAGCTCCTATTCGGTGACTTTTTGAATCAAGTAACATCCCCTTCGCCTTTTTTCTGACACCCTCTGACCTTGCACACTGCAGTGTGTATTCAGGCCATTTTTTTTTTATTGAGTATATGTTGCATTTTGACCACAGTAACGTAATTTATTATTACCATTTTCAGACAATTTACAGTAAGAAATAAGGGTAAATATAATGCTTGTTAATGGTAAACATTGTTTAGTGCATTTCTATTTATGTTCAAATTATTTAAATCAAATCGGAACAAGAAATTTAAATTAATGTTTACCATTCACTTTTTATATGATACACATTTGTTAGTATTTCTAAAATTGATTTAATTATTGTTATTATTTGATCATTTCTGAAATTGGAATTGTTTTATTTATTATTATTTGTTCTTTTGATTCATTTATATTATTTGTTAATTTGATGTATTTATTTTATTTTTTTGTTACTATTATTATTGTCTGAAATAAATAAATATTCATTCATTCATTCATTTTGATTCAGATACCCCACACCCCCTTTATCCCAGTACTATGGTTAAAAAAATAAAATTCTAGGGGAAACCCTGAAGTTTATTATTGCTGATGTTGTACGGTATAAAAATACACATAGATTGTCAAATACAGCTCTGCACTTTTTCAAATAAAGGGATTTGGTTTACAATGATAATAATCATAAGTCTGGAACGTTGTTCTATGTCTGCTATTCTCCTGCCATTACACTGCAGTAAGGCTGGGAGTCAGTTTGCTTCGCCTCCCACTGCCCACAAAAGGGTACAAAGAGCAAAAATAATCAGGAAATAGGTGAAATTTGTTCTGGAAAGGAACAGCCAGTGCTTCCATCAGCAATATCTGCAGAGATGATATACACGACCCTGGAAAAAACCCCAAAAACTGAGTCCTGGATGGTCTCTTTGACTTCCTCCAGCCCTATTGCCTGAGTCAGCTACTGTTCCCTACTATGAACTGCCACTTTTAATTTCCCCCTACCTCGCCCACTTGGCTGCTCACTCCTTCCCCCCTCCTCAGAACGCCTCTTAGAACCGCTGAGTGATTCCCTGTGTCCATTTCCCCCCCATTACGGTGGAAAGCAGCCAGAACAATCTCACCTAGCCCACCCCGCTGCCACCCTATGCCTTTTAAACCCTTTTAGGAAGCTACATGTGGATTCTGAATCGTCTGTTTTCCATTATTATACTTCCATTTCATTAAACAGCACAATAGCAGCTTGCAGCACATTTATTATTCTGCTTTTATGCTTTTTCTTATGAATCAAACTCCTAAACTATGCGGTTTGTGCTGATTGAACAGCGAGGTGGAACATGCTGCATATGAACTCTGACTGCCTTCTCTTTCTTTAATAAGCTCCTCATCAGTTTCACATCAGCCTGAAGTAACTTCCTTTCCTTCCTCTGCTCTTTTGCAGACTTTGGAGGCCGTGCTGAACTTCAAGTACTCCGGAGGAGCAGGCAAAATGGAGGGCTACTACAGAGAGCTGTCACTGGGCGTCCATGTAGACATAGAGCCTTCTGTGTTTTTTACCAGAGTCAGCGCCCTTCCTGCTACCAGGTAAAAATAAACACATTATCCTCTACAGGTTAACAGGATCTGAGTGTTAAAAAGTGAATCTTTTAGTAGGTTTGACAGGAAATGTATTGTTTGAATCATTTATTACTCTATATTATAAACAGCACTGATTGGTATTCATCAAGATTGTTATTTTTAATTAAGGGTCTTTGTAGCTATTTATTATCTACTGGGATGATTATGGAGAAGTTGCTTTAAATGTGCTTGTTAATTGGTAAAAACTCTAGGTTTTAATTAGAGATGGACCAGTACAGGTTTTTCTGTTAAGGCTCATACCAATACCAATAATTTTGACATCAGTCTCAACCAGAGGTCACAGATTAGTGGACCAGGGTCTGGATGCGGACCCACCTGCTGGCTGATCTGGACCCAACCTGATTTAAAACATTTATAAATTACCGCATGTTGTCTGACGGCAGTGTCTAACTTAACTTGGGCCGCTTCTCTTGTTAATACGGTAAAGCCCTCCAGAGCGTCCGGCACCAGGCTGCACGTGATCCAAATTTTCCAATGAGCTGCTGTCAGTCTGGGTTGCTGCTGCTGCTACCTTTAGACAAAGCAGGCAAACCTGTGGCAAGCCGGGCGATGGGAAAGAAGGAGAAGATGATGAGAAAAGAAGGCAGAGAAAGTGTGGACTGCTGGAAGAACTGCGGTGAACTGGTGACAGAAAAGTGAAATGTGCTCAAAGATGACCCTGCACATTTAGAGGATGTTTGGCTCAACCTGCTGCTGTGAAGCAGGATTCTCCACCATGAACAGAATCAAAAATAAATATTGATCCAGTCTCAAAATTTAGAATGGCTTTGTCTCCATTCAAACCCAGGTTTAAAGCCTTGCAGGGCAGCATAAAGCCCACTGCCAACATTAAGACAGAAAAAAGAAAGGAAAAAAAAAACGGTGAGTTCATATCTGCGTTAACTGCGACACACATGGAGACAACCTGGTTTCTGAGCATAAACCATGATTTACAAACAGAAACTAAAGCTCTTCAAACCTGTACTGAGGACATCAAAGAAGTTGACCAGTGAGGCTGTGGAGGATCTTCAAGAATGTCTGGATTCTACTGACTAGGATGGATTCAGAGCTGCTACCAACAGTCCCAGGGATTTCACAGAGGCTGTGACATTATACATCAACTTCTGTGAGGACTACTGTGTTCCATCGCAAACCAGGGTGAGTTAAAATAACGACAAACCCTGGTTCACAGCCCAACTCAGAAGGTTAAGGTTGGATAAGGAAGAGGCCTTCAAGAGTGGGGACAAATGCAGATTAAAATGCTAGTTCAGCGAGGCTGTTCTCTGAGAAGCTCCAACCACTTTTCAGCCAAATGACTCTGCATCTGTCTGGAAAGGGCACAGACAAATTACAAGCCGGAACCCCCACACCCCCAGTGTTCACAGACATTTTTAACACCTCACTGGCGATGTGTCACATGCCAACCTGCCTCAAATCCTCCACTATTATCCCTGTTCCCAAGAAGCCAAGGGCCAGAGGACTTAATGACTTCAGACCCGTCGCCCTGACCTCTATGGTTATGAAGTCCTTTGAGCGCCTTGTGCTTTCACAACTAAAGGAGATAACTGACCCCCTCCTGGACACCCTGCAGTTTGCCTACCGAGCCAACAGGTCTGCAGACTGAAGACTACGCTTCCAATTTGGCCCTTCACTAGATTATTGTATCTCAGAGCTGGGACACAATAATCCCAGCTCTGCTTCAGGAGAAGCTCTCCCAGTTGAGTGTGCCTGACTCCACCTGCAGGTGGATTACAGTCTTCAGTCTGTAAAGCTTTTGAAGTACATGGACGACCCCACTCTCATTGAACTCATATCTGATGGTGACGAGTCCACCTATAGGTGGGAGGTTGACCAACTGGGAACCTCGTGCAGGGAGAACAACTTGGAGCTCAACGCTCTAAAAACAGAGGAGAAGGTTGTAGACTTCAGGAAGAACTCAGCCCCAGCTATCCCCATCAACCTCTGTGACTCCACACAGAGGTGCTATCATCTCACAGCACCTAAAGTGGGAGCTGAGCATCAACTCCCTCACCAAGAATGCCTAAGAGAGGATGTACTTCCTGCAGCAGCTGAAAAAAATCAACCTGCCAAGGACAATGATAGGGCACTTCTACTCCTGCATCATTGAGTCCATCACCTCCTCTGTCATCATCTGGTACGCTGGTGCCACCGCCAGGGACAAAAGCAGTCTGCAGGGTGTCATCCAGTCTGCAGAGAAGATGATTGGCTGCCATCTTTCATCTCTCCAGGAACTCTACGCTTACACTCTAATGCTACGTTCACACCAAACGCAGCAAGAGCAGCAAAAACGCGTCTGCTGCTTCATTTTTGATGCTTGTACAAGTTTAGTTGTGACGCGCAGCAGGAGCAGCAAAGCTGCTTCAGTTGCATGTTGGAAAAGTGGGTCTGTTGGGCGGAGCTACTCTATCTTTTCTTTGCCCGGCAGCAGTATTTGCTGTGATCAGTGGGAATAAAGTAGTTTTAATATGTTTTTAAGTGAGAAAGTCCCCATTAAAACTTCATCAGTGCATTCAGTTCATCCAGTTTACCATCCTGCCTTCAAATATTGTTTCGCTGTCGGAGCCGCTCAGATCCCCACACATCGGCGGTGTGCTGTCAGTAGGAATCCCATTCAACAGCAGCCTCTGGCCCGGTCGCCTCCTCGCGACAGGCACCAGGATAATAAAAGCAAACATGCTTTGCCAGCAGGTTTCTACATTTTAAGTTAATTTAGGCGTTAATAAATTGTTTCAGAGGAGTGATCACAGCGCTCTGTAACATCAGCGATGTGTCTGTCTCGCTGCCAGTTCCCAGATCAGCTTCTCTGATTGGATGATGCGACGTGTTGAGCCGCAAAAGTTCAATTTTTCCATCGTGAGATGCTTAAACGCTCTCGACGGGCTGCTTCAGCTGCTTTAGCTGCGCCTGCTGCTCAAAACGCGCTGTGGGACCTTTTGCTGAACCTAGACTCGCGTCAACCATTGACTTTGCATGTAAACTCACTGCTCCTGCTGCTCCTGCTGTGTTCGGTGTGAACAAAGCATAAGGCATATTTCAGTCACTTCCCTCTGGTAGTAGGCTGCGGTCCATCAGGACCATAACCTCAAGAACAGTTTCTTCCCAGCCTTATCAACAAGGCCCAGGTGACCCCCCGTGACACTAGACACGGCCTCTCTCCCTCCCACATTCAGGACCTAGAAGCTGCACCAAAAAGCATCTCCAGACCTCGTGTTACATTAACACACAGTCTACTGTGTATATAGTCTATAGCTGTGTACTAGATATTGTATTTAGTATATTGTATGTTTTATATTGTATATAGCTATAGATTCTGTATTCTGTATATCTATCGAATTTGTCTGCACCATCAACACCAAGTCAAATTCCTTGGAAGTGCAAACCTACTTGGCAATAAATCTGATTTAGAACTTTGTAATTAAGGGATATATTCTTAAACTGAGTGGATATTTTAGTTTTATGTAGCCACATACCCACCTAAAAACATATTTAAAGTTTATTTTGTGTCACAGAAATCTTAAAAAGCAGGTGTTGATTATAATTATATCAAAATGAACAAAGGTATTTTTATACGATCAGAAAATAAGAGGTCCATGCAGTGGAGAGATTAAAATAATTTAACACTACACTGAAAATTAACTTATGGAGGAATGTCTGGTTTGACATTTTGACTGTTTCTAAAAAGTTTTTTTCAACATCACTTTATCCCTTTTGCTTTTACTAAAATAAAATGATTATGAAATAGATCTAAAACAACCTGTTATTCAAGGTTAAAACTTTCTAAGTTTAAACAACATAACTATAGAGATCTTGTCTGTTAAAACTCACCTTTCTCTCAGCTTACCGTACCTTTTAAAACCTCAACTGTCATGAAAACTTGAAGAAAAAGAGACAGATTGCAGTGATTAGCTGAAGTTTTAGTCATGTATTTTGGCTTGGTGTTAATAGTTAGACTGTGCCATCCCCCCTGTCATTCCCCCCGTCTCCCTCACCTCCACTGCTCTTCTGGCATTTTCTGCCTCACTACTTTGACACACAGTATCTGTTGGAAGTCAGCCAAGGCTCCACACATTTCAGATGTGTTGAAACTGAAGGCTTCAGAGGTTTGGTTAGACTACCTGCAGATTTGAAAACTCATCCTGATTCCCCCCAAAAACTTTGTGTTTCTCAGCATCACATATTGACTCTGTGGGCTTTTACAGACCCATAGTGACCTGTCTGAGGACAAACTTCTCAGAAATCGCTCATTGTAGACAAATTCTAAAAATACAGTTGTCTCAGGTACAGACTTAAATCTCTGAATCAGTTGCAGAAAGCAATGAGTACCAAGTATCTGTAGGAAAAGCAAATGGATTTCTGACTGCAGAATCCTTATACAGTATTTTATGTGATAGACGAACCCAAAGTTCGACATTTCTGTTATGAGGATAAATGTTTTTTTCAAATATTTTTTTGTACAAATAAGGATATGAAAAGTTTGACTAGCATACAATACATATTTACCTGCTTTTAAACCTACTACCTTAAATAGCATTGATTGCAACAGAGTGCCCTAAAACATCAGCGAATTGGAACTGATAAACACAGTTTGTATGTGTTTTGATGGAATAATATCAAACAGTAGTAAAACACATGTCATCTCAAGACACTTTACAATTCAACCAGATCAAACAGTCAAATTGATTCAAAGTTTTCTATCTGAGGAAAACGCCCTTTTAACACGAAGAAACCTCCAGCAGAACCAGACTCAGTATGAGCGCCCATTTGCAGAAGCCGACCTGGGTACAAGGAGACAGAAGCAGACATAGAAAAAGAAGCAGAGATACAAAAGTAAACTGTAAACCAGCTCCACAGGCAAATGATGAAAAAGGGGTCCCTATGTCCTCCAGCAGTCTAAGCCTATAGCAGCATAACTATAGAGATAGCTCGGGAGCAGCAGACAGATGAGAGGTGGAGTGTTGGAGAGGTTTGAATCAGAGCTATATCTGCATCTACGTACAGCAGGGGTCTTCAAGATTTTCCAGGCCAAGGACCCCCAAACTGATGGCCAGATCGAGCGAGGACCCCCTATTTATATATATTGCATGAAATTGTGTAATATCAAACTGGTCCTATAGTCAGTCTATTTCATATAGTGTCATGTAACGATAGTAATTTCCCCCTGGGATTATTAAAGTCTGATTCTGATTCCTTGTTGATGGGACAGGTGTTGTGAATGAAACGGTGCCCAGCTTGAAAGAGCTCCTGTGTGCATTGATGACTGAAAGATATCTTCTGCCTCCATTTATCTGTTTATTACAGTGTGTTGAATTCATGTTAATGTGGATTTAAAGACATTTCAATTAATGGGAAAAAAAATTCCAGGGGGGAATATAAAAAAAAAGTCTAATCAACCAAAACTTTTGCGACCCCCATGCAGTACCTCTGAGGACCCCCTAGGGGTCGCGGACCCCCTGTTGAAGACCTCTGATCTACAGGGTACTGTTTAATCCATCATCCGAAAAGGGAAAGTATATTTATAAACTGGAAACTCAGCAAGACAGAGACATCCATCTAAATATGGGGGAAAGTTTGTTGCAATACTGCAGCATGCATCGCTGTGTGAACAACAAGGGCGACGTCTGTGTGACAATATTTTATTTAAGTTTATGGAAACTAAACAACTTATTTTTACTGAATGTATATTACATAGAAACAAATATTTATTAATTAAAGTGTGCAGATCCCTTTGACACCAGAAATGAATAAGAAGATAGATTTATTGTTTTTTTAGTTTGAGTTAATTATTAACTTAACTTAACTTTTGAGAACTGTTTAGAAATATTAAGAAATATTTCAGTAGCAGTAGTCTGCCTTGCATTTTTAAAGTCGTAGGGAAATCATATTTAAATTTCAAATATTAAACATGTATATAAATGTACTCTTTACCAGACGATATTGTCCCAAAATTTAGAAAATTTCTGTTTTTCAAAATAATCCTGTCTGGAAATCTGTGGGTTTTTTCGTTATCTGATGCAGGTCAGTTCATTATAAATTTGGCCAATCATATATCAACATGTCATCTTTCAATCACATTTTTTTCCGTCATAGCATCTTGATTCATATGTCGCACCTAATATACGCAACAGCTGAAATAAAAATCATTTAGTCTTTATTACTTTCCCATTGAGTTCCGTCCCAGTGTTCACAGGGATGGACGTCTGTGTCTTCGGCAGGCGTAGAGCTAACAGAACTGGCAGCGTTGCGAGGCAAGGGCTCAAACATGTACGGCTGTAAGCCTTCTACACCAAACCAAGCTTCTGCCGCACTGGCGTCCTCTTCCACAACATCTTCGTCCCTGCTTTCTTCCTCTAAATAAAAAATGTATCACGGAGGAGACTTATCCACAACCTCCGACACTAAACTCTCCTCCTCTTGCATGTTTCCTCTGTCCATAGCGTTCCTTGACAGTGTCGTTTCTAATTCACCAATTTAGTGCTACTTGGTCCCAATATAATTTCTCATTGTTAACCTACTAGCACTAAGTTGCTAACTGGTTAGCAAGATCCTTCTGAGACACCGGCCACAATCAAACTTGCTTGCGAACCTTCCATCACAACAATCCCGCCCCCTTGAGAAACGACAAATCACATTCACTTTATTCACTCATGTAAAGTAGTGCACCACTTAGCAGAATTTCGAAATGGAACGGTCGGAACAGCCGCTTCTCTACGACTTTAAAAGCGGAGCGCAGTGAGGTGTCCTCACTCTTTTCTGTTTCTAATGTTCTTTTCATATTCACCCCTTTTGTATCACAATTTGCAGTGGCATACCCATGTTATTAGGTTTAGTACTTAAAAACATGCAGCATTTGGCATTGTTCCCTTTGTGGGTTGCCATCATGCTCGATATCGATACCAAGCGAAACATTTGATCGTTGATACAGTTTTTGATACTATGGAATTAAAAAATGCCAAATATTTTAATTTATTAAAATAAAAAACTAACTTTTTTTAATCTTAAATTGGAATATGCTTTCCCAACTGAATCACAGATCCTTTAAGTTAAATAAATATTCATACAATTGCAAAACAACCTTGATATAACACTATTTGAAGAGGTTTTAGAGTTGTTTAAGGCATAACTCTATCATGTTAAAATAATCTGAATATCTAAAATTAGCAACAGCCAAGCTATTCAAACACTTTTTCTTAGTGTCAGTACCATGCCTATTTATTAATGTGTCCAGATACAGCGTTTGAGTATCAATATGTTTGACAACTCTGATATCTAGTGCAAAATATTCAAATATGCCAATTTATGTAAGGAATGCTGAATGCTGGCGTACCATAAAGAATACATTATGAACAGTTTAGTTTGTGCCTTCAACTCGTTGCCCATAGGAAGACGTAACTTTGATATAACAAAACCAAATATCTTCGGAACAGGTTTAAATGACACTAAACTCATATGGGTGAGTAGAACATGATGTAATAACGTAAAATCAAGGGGCCACTGTAAAAAAAAAAAACAAACAAAAAAAACGGTGTTCCCCTTTAAGTAAATAATGGCAGCAGATGGCAACAGCGTAGAATGCGCTGATCATGCCCGGTGCAAAAATGATTTTCTCATTGAAAAAGGACCAAGTTAACAATGACATATTTTGCATTATTTTAACATGAACATTTAGTCCTTTGGTGTTTTCTGTTCTTTTATCAAATGTGACTAAGCCAATTAAACCCTCTTTTTCTTTGTAGATTCTTGCTTACAGTAATTAATCATTTGACAAATTTAACAATAACATTTCAGGTATTACTGTGCCACATCATGCAGCTTATTTAGAAGCAAGTTTAGGTTTTTGTGTACAGCGTTATATTGCATTATTATATAGTTTAATTTTTTAGACTATTCAGTCATATAGACTTTTCAGACATATATACAGTATATATAAACACACAAACACACACACACACACACACACATATATATGTATTTATATATATATATATATATATATATATATATATATATATATATATATATATATAGCGCAGTCCTAGGAACATCCTCTAAATGCTAACTCCAACATGTTTGGAGTTAGCGTTAAAAATGTTTGAATATGTCCAGGTACTCTGCAGCTTTGGACCACAGGATATCTTCTCGGCTAGTCTCCATTTCCTCTAACGTCAAATTCACACAGCAGTGTTTCTTAAGGCATTTTTAGATCCATTTTGATCATTTGCTTAGCCTCACAGCCCCATCTTTAAAGTTGGAGCTAAAGCATAGTTATCTGACCAGCATTGGCTTCCGAGGCTAAAAATATCCCACCATTGACAGCACCCTAAATCCTACGGTGCTGATTAAGCCCTTTACATTTGGTGTGTTGGGAATACATCAATATGTTTTTGTGCCGTGGTCAGGGCTGCAAAATCAGCACTTATCGATCAAGGTTTGCAGCATTGACTGAGGCGTGGGCCCCAGATTATGGATGTTTTTATTTTTAGATCCTCAAGAGGTGTGGCAGCTTTTTACGGCCCTTTAATAATAGCATCCTATAGCGAATAACCGCCCAGTTTTGACAGCCCAGTCTGATGGATTTCTATTGATTTAACGGGTGGATGTAGAAGATAATCAGGATGTGGGTCTTCACACATGTAGAGGTGGTTTATTGTGGTAGATTATTTAAGTTTTCTCCTTCTGTTAGTCGGCAGGAATGGTCATGTTTATGAACAGCTGCCTTACAAAGATCCATTTTGGTTTGGTGCAAATTTAAGCTGTCAGATGTTCATAACTAAACGGCACATGCAGTAACGTTTTCAGAGCTTCATTGAAGGGACATGCGGTACTGATATATCACTGATGGATGATTTGCTATTGTACTGTATTATCATAAAAGCTGGTTCAATATGTTTTCTGCCAGAGACTCTGGGGATAATTTGGCTTCTTCTCCGCCTCACTCTGTTATCAGGGAGTAATGTAAGAGTTCAGGCCATAATGGAGACAAATAGTGTGAAACGCTATTGGCGGTTTTGAATTATTTAGTTAGCTTAGATCTCTGCCTTGCTTTGTAGCAAGATAGAATACTTATCAAAATGACTGAGTTAATGCTGACTCAAAAGCATCATCAGCTTTCATCTCTGCTGCAGACCCTGTGACGGCTCTGAAGTTCACTCCTGTGCAGCCTAATTTGACCTCATTAAGGTCCTTTCACTCTACACCCTAATCAAAAAGTGTATTGCACATAGCCTGTGTCCAATTTCTCTGTCTGCTCCTTTAGTTTATCTTGGGTACTTAGTGCATGAGTAATGATGCTTTGTGGTTTAATTGATCACCTCTACTAAGCATCCTAGCCAATAAATTAGCAGCTCGCCCTGCTGACGTCCGTTAATCAGGCCTGCAGACAAAGACACCAAGGCAGTTAAGAAAAAGCGGGTAGCCCTTTAAGGATATGCTCTTTTAATTGCTGTAGCAGTTTATTAGAGACTTGGGTACGCTCAGCTAAAGCCGCCATGGACTCTGGGATTTAGAAGCTCAAGAGGTTGTTAGGAAGGTGATCAATGGAAGAAGACATTTGATCATTTCCTTACTGTTGATTTTCACTTTAATGTTGATACTCTAATATAAGTTTTGGTAGATTTGGGTCAGCACATGATACAAAATATATTATTAGTGTTTGTGAAGGTACAATTTCAGAATTGTTTTTTTCCAAACATTCTCCATCGCAACATCTGTATGGTCCAAAGTCATTTATAATAGTATAAAGGAACAGGGCAAAATCAACTTGAGTTTTTTTGTTGGTGCATTGAGTTGCTCCATGTTCTCCCTTCCTCACTATTTCATTAAATGGTTACTAGTGTGTATTTACGTCAAACTTACTAAACAAAGGTAGAGCTTAAGATACCATGAATGGACGCATCGGCCAATGAAAGAAACAATGCTAAAACCATCCAAAAATATGGACTGGCTGTTGTATCGATCTATCGCTTCATAGAGCTTCATTTTATTGCATGAATATATTATGTCTACTCTAGGTTTCCTGCAGACTATCAAGGAATCTGAAAAAAAAAAAAAAAGTTTTTACAAGATTGCAAGATAACTAAATACAACAGAAAGGCTTAAAGATCAATGTATTTAAGCAATGTATAATATGTAATTAATGTTTAATACCCTGTGAAATAACCTGTTCTTTATATTTGATACCCAGTGCAATACCCATCTACCAAATACCCATATAAATACCCTGCCTTTAAAATAAACTTCAACATATATATATATATACTTATATATGTTTGTGTACCTTCTTCTTTTTGACTATTTGAGCTGATGTAACAAGTACATTTCTCCACTCTGAGATCAATAAAGTCAATGAATCTAACGGAGGGCCTGTTTTTAGCTTTGTAACTTTATACTGTTGGCTTATTGTCTACAGATTGCTTCCTTTTTTTTTATTTCTTAGAACTCAAGTTTGAATATTAGCCATAATCTGTTCATCATTTTAGCTAGAAAGGGAGGAAAAAAGGGGCACATGGCTTATTCTTTTTGCGAAACACTGAGGACCATTTCCTGATGAGAGCAAACATCTCTAGAAGTTCCTGCTGTGAACAGCCGATGGTGAGAGAGGTCTGACTAATGAGAAAAAGTTTCAAAAGGTTGTTGAAAACAGCAGATGCAAGAAATCTACTGAACTTCAAACTGAGCCTGAGCCATGGGCAAAGGTGGAAGAAGCAGACCATTATGAGAAGAAAGGCAAGAAAAGGTTGTACAAATATTTAGACTGTCTTTGATAAATTCCAACTCCATATTCCACCGTTTATCAGATTGTGAGGTTCTTAGAGAGTTTAGTTGGTCCCTTTATGCAGTAAAATAAACGTGGGGACAAAGAATAAACCACTTCATTCAACTCTAATGGAGATTCTCTGTCTCATGTTTAAGTTTTGTTCGTCAAGCAATAAGGATCACAGGCGGTGGATGATCTACCCTGGATGCTCTTCGAGTAAAAAAACAGATGTTTTTGGAGGAGGATGGAGGAGGCCTCACCACGGTCGGCCTCCTCCATCCCCTCTCGCATCTAGACATTGAGGGTTGAGGGTTGTCGAAGGGGGGGGTGTGCTGGCACCGTCTATCTCCTGGAGGGGGGGTGGAGTGTGCCGGACACCCCCTCTTGGTACTCCCAGTTTTAATTGCATCTGAGAGCAACAAGCAACAACACCACATTCGAGCGGGCGCAGTGAGGATCGGGGTCTTCTCACACCCCTGTTCTCTGGCTGCCGCCTGGAGTTTGGGGCCTGGAGGAAGAGCAGGCCACCTGGTCCGTGGTTTTGGCTGGGGCTGGCTGCGGGGCCTAGGTGGCCTGCCGGTTGCGGGGCTGTCACCTCTGCTCTCCCCAAAGAAGGTTGGATGGAGGGGCATGAAGTGCCTGGTTGAAGGTTTTTTTTTTTCTTTCTTTTTTTTCTTTTTTTCCGGGGGGGGGCGGTATCGTGTGCGGGGTGGGGGGCCGGGCTTGAAGCAGGAAAGAGATGGGTTGGTGTCGCGGTGTCGCCGCTCCCCTCCCCTCACGTCCGGATTTTAGGTTCACTTATGGGGTCATCCGATAGTCCCGGGACCAACCACTGGTGTCACCGGGTTTTTGGTCCTGGTATTATTGGATGTGAGTGTTATGTGTGAATGTGTGTCCGCGTTGTTATTTTCTTTATTTATTATTATTATTTTATTCTATTTTTTTTTTTTTTTTTTCTGTGGTACGAGTGGGGGCACTAGGGAGGGGAGGCATGATTGAGATGGTGGGTTTTTTTTTTCTTTTTTTTTTTTTTTCCCAGGTTGGGGTCTCAACCGCACCCTCTCCCAAATACATCTCAAGTCTCCGCTAAGTCCGGGGCCCATTCCCCCCGCTGGCTGGCGTCGGGGCTCACCGGTGCACTGGTGGAGCTGGGGGTGGATACCCGGGGGACTGCTGGCTCATTCCTGGCGGCCTCTCCGCTGGCCCCGGCCGGCCGGGGCTTTGCTGGGGCTCCTTTCTGGGGATCGGGTGCCCTTGGGGCCTCGGATCCCTGGGGCCTGGGACTGGATCCGCTTCGGGGTGGGGCTGGCTGTTGTTCGGGGATTTTCGGTGCCGGTGCCTTCGCTACGATGCTGGTTCCTGGGCGGTATTTCTTTCCTATGCCGGTTCTGTGGTATCGGTTCGGGGGGGGCAGCTGCACGCCTTGATGGGGTGCGGGTCTTGGGTCCTGTTTTGGGCTCCGGTTTTTCCGCTCGCACTTCTCCTCTTGCCTATTTATTTTAATTGTAATTATTAATTTATTTACCTATTTATTTATTTATTTAGCTGCTCTGGCCGCGTGTCAGGGCCTGGTGCGGGCGGCGGGGGGGGGGGCGGCGGACGTGGCTTTGCTGCTTTGGCTTCGTCCGGTGGGGGGGCGGCGTGGTTCGCTCCGCTCTGGCTTTGTGCTGCCCCTCGGGCTGCTGGGGGGGGAACGGTTGCGCCGGCTGCGGTCTGCTCTTCTTGCGGTATTGCGCCGGGCGCCTTTTCTGCTCTCGGGCTGATTCTGTGCGCGGTGTGTTTCGTTGCGTGCTGTTGGCATCGGTCTTGGTGGGGTGGGGCTGCGCTTTTGGCCGGGGGGGCGTTTTTGGGGGGGTCCCGTGGCGCTCGCGGCCGGTTCGCGGCGGATGCGCGTGGGCCCCGGGCGGGGCCGCCTGAGTGTTTTTCCTGGGTGGTGCGGTCGCGGTGGGTGTTGCGGCCGGTCGCCGGGGCTTGGTGCCGGGGGGCGGGGCGTGTTTCGGTGCTCTGTGGGGCTGGGGCGTTTCGGTCGGCGCCGTGGGGGGGCTGGTGTTCGGCGCCCGGCCCTACTTCGGGGTGGCCGGCTGCCGGCGGGGCCCGCGGACTCGTCCCCGCGGCTCCCCGGGGCGCCGGCATGGCGGTGGCTGGGGGGCTTCTTTGTGGCTGTCTCTCCTCCTACCTTGGTGGGGGTCTGATTTCCGGGGCTGGCCCCTCCTTGGTGCCTTCGCTTCTGGGGTCCCTTTGGGCGCCTGGGGCTTTGGGTCTCCCGGCGCTGGACTCGGTGCTCTGGGGGGTGTGCCTCTCCGGCTCTCCACAACCACTATTGAGCATTTTTTCTATGGTTAAAACTTTACATGCACAAGTTCACCCTCACAAACAACTACAGGTGCTAGGCTTCAGGTACTTAGAGATTCACTTCCAAACAGAAACCCCACATTCATATCTTCAGGTAACACAGAGTACATGTCAGACTTAATATTATTACTTTAGCGATAGTTTCAAGGTGTTTGCTTTATTGTATATTTCGTACCATGTCTTTTGGTTGTGCTGTTCTTTTTTTTTTTTTTCTCATCTCATTGCAGGTGATGAAGCAGACTGAAAATGTTTTGTCATTGTCTCCTTCCTATCTCCTCTTTCTTTCATCTTTTGTCCTTTTTTCTTTTTTCTTTTTCCTTCTTCTTCTTCTGTTTTTCTGCTCTACTTACATTGCAGTGTCCATATGAACTGTAAAACTCCCTGCATAATTATAATAAAGCAATTTATATACATGAAACAAGTGGAGCAGTATGGCAATTGTGATACCGCTACACTTGTGAAAGTAAAATCTGTTGGGCTCCTTTTGGCATCAAGACAATTATTCTTATTGCCACCTTGCCAGACAGGACACTGTGAAAAAAAAAAAAAACAAAAAAAAAAAAAACAGATGTTGCAGGACCCCAGCCGTTCAAGGATTTGAGTTTAAGACCCCTCCTGTGGTAGAAAGGGACTAACAGATGAAACATAGTGGTAGATTGTTTCTTATTGTACTGAAGTTGGTCCAGACTATTTCCTGGTGCATTATTCTATTAATTTGATGAACTGTAGGTTTCCCACTTTAGTTTAAATTACTGTAAACTGATCTTGCTTAACATACCTCTGATACATCAATCAGTCTTCCTGGGGCTGCTCAGTGTAGCAGTGGCAGCAAGAAGGTAGCAGGTTTGATACCCGACACAGGGTCTTTTTTTGAAGGAGAGCGGTGACCTAGTGGTTAGGGCATAGAATCCTGAGGTTCTGAGTTCAAGCCCCACTCCCACAGACTGCCACTCTGGGTCTGCCGATGGCTCTTGGGGCGCCCCGCAATGGCAACCGACTGCTACCCATGGGGATAGGTTAAATGCTGAGGTAAATTTATGGGGAATGTTGACCTAGTGGTTAAGGCAGTGCTCTGAGAAGGTTCCAAGTACCCGGTTCATTCCCCACAGCTTGAGCAAGACCCTTAACCCAACACTGCTCCTCCAGCGCCACACAATGGCAGCCCACTGCTCTGCAAGGGCATGGGTTGAATGCAGAGATACAGGGGAGTGGTGCCCTAGTGGTTAGGGCATAGAGCTCGGAATCCTGAGGTTGTGAGTTCGAAACCCACTCCCACAGACTGCCACTTTGGGTCCCTTAGCAAAGACCCTTAACCCCAAACTGCTCCCTGGACACCGCAAATGGCAGCCCACTGCTCCGCAAGGGGATGGGTTTAATGCACAGAGGGAATTTTTTGCGCTATACTTTAGACAGTTTACTGACAATAAAAAAATTTGAGATTTTATTGTGGTATATTGTGATTTATATAATCTCTACTAAAAGGAGCAGAAGAAAACAAAAACAAATGAGGTGGAATTTAGAAATAGATAAAAATGTTGGCCCTTGTTTTTCTTGAACTAGATAGTTGAAATAGAGGGAGCTACAGGATTTCCCCCAATACCAATTTCTTAAGAACAACTGTATTTTCTTCTTCTCATCATGACTGGATAAATCGTTTTCTTTAACCTAATGGACTTCTGTCGTCCCTGTCAGTGAATACAGTCAACAACAGCCCAAAAATCTTTACTTTGTCGCCATCTGTAGAATCATATAGGAATCTAACAGTCAGGTCGAGGTTTTGTGGTAAGATGGACTTGAGGTGTGAATTTCCTAACAACCACATTTTTATTAAGTACTTTATATAAAAAGTATATTTTCTTAAGCCACTTTCTGCTAAAAGAACTTTAAACTGCAACCATGAAAACTTTTTTTCTACTTCTAAAATTCTCCTTTTGTTAAAAATGTGAATGCAAAAAAATTGTTTAATTAATTGCAAACATTTTGTATGCATCACATTATATAAATGTAGAGAACGTCTGTACTTTTGCTTCATCCATAAAAAGTTTTGTTATGCTAAATAACACATTTTTACTGTACATTTAAACCTTTATGAGAAATTCTAGTCAATTATGTTATTATGCATAGTGTCATAACCGTCCTTTAAATCTCTAGAAACTGTCCCTGTGAAGGTAATAAAGACAAAACAAATAGCTATAACAGAGGACATGGATTAGTGGACTGGGGTCCGCATCCGATCCCACCTGCTGGCTAATCTGGACCCCACCTGATATAAAACATTTATAAATTACCGCATGTTGACGGCAGTGTCTAACCCTGAAATCCCACATCTTCCATCTCCGCCCCGCCCCGCCCCTCTGCACTCCAGACCTCCTTCCCAAAGCAAAGCCTACAGCCTTCGCTGTTTCTCCAATCTTGTTCCGCTCCGACTTCCTCGGAGCTCAAGGAGATCATGCGCAATATTATTATTATTAAATGCAGGCACAAATCATGCGGAAATGAGCGCTGAATTTAATATGATATATTAAAAAATTCCCCACCATCATCCAGCCCGCATATGATCAGTTTCTGCCCAAATATTTTTTTTTTTTTTTTTATTTTTGCTACAGTGATAACTAGGATCATACATAGTTTGTATGAACTATGTTCTCTGCTTCCAAACTCAGCATCTCTTCATCCATGCCTAAGATGAGAAGTGTCTTTTGAAGTTGTGAGAGGCGCTCCTTAGTGTTTTGACTGGATTTGATGAAAATTTTAAGCCTCTTAGTATAAAATAGATATTTTGATCGAGATGAGAAATCTGCTTCCTGGTATGTTGAAGTACCAATAGTTTGCATCCAATAATTTAACAACAAATGCTCTTAGTTTTTGGGAATATATAAGGTCACAAATGAGCCTGGAATGGCTTTAGAATGGCTTTGTCTCCATTCAAACCCAGGTCAAACCTGGGTTTGAATGGCCTTGCAGGGCAGCCTTAAGCCCACTGCTCTCATTAAACCATTAAAAAAAACAAAAACAAAAAAAAACGGTCAGTTCAGGTGTTTTATAAAATATGTGATTCAGGAAATATTCTATATACCAAACTTAACAATTGTTGTTCTCTACTTCAAAAAACACTTTACATTTTAAAATGGAAACATTTTCTATTATTTTTTACATTTTTTTTAATTCAAAAATTCAATGTATAACATAGATGCATAATGCCTCATTTCATTTCAGTGTTAAATTTGGTTTAAAGTAACAGATTTTTTTAGTTTTTTAATGGTTCGTAGTCTATTTAAACGAAATGTGTTTCAGGAGATCTCTCTTAAGATGTTATTGCTTTGATAAGAGGAATTATTCTTTCATGTTTTTTTTTCTGTGATAAAGGAAAACACCGAGAACTATTGGAAACTGATTATGGTATAACTTTTTAAAAAGTGCAGTAAAATTTCATGATTATTTGTCCTTGTTTTTTTGTTTTTGCTTTTTTAAATTTGTGTGGCTATTATACAGAAAAATACAAATATATGAAAAAAACGACTTGGTTCTCACAAAAAAAAAAAAAAAAGGAAGGTGCACTGGCTGCAATCGATGCTCTGTTACCTGTTTTTTGTTTTCAAACACGCATCCTTTTATCCGTCATTACTGCTGGACAGAGACACCTACTTTGGGGCTAAAATTAACCCAACACGTTGATCTGAATCACAAATTGGCCCTCTTATGATCTACATGAGAAAAGCAGGCCTGGGAGGATGTGCAGATGACCTGCTCCACATAGGTCTTCAGATTTAATGAAAGCACAGCCACCTTTGATGTTCTGACAAGGACTGAGAGTACTTTACACTCTGTCTTTGCTTGATCTCATGGGCTCGCTGTGTGCATGGTGCTGTTTATTTTTAGACAATAAGTATAGCCAGATGCATAAACACCAGCTATAGTTTATGTAAGCAGAACACTAATTTTTGTGGATAAATAGTTCTACTTGTCTAATTTAAGCCTTTTCAAAATTGAGGCAAAGCACCAGTTTATGCTCTGCAGTGAGTGTTTCTGTCTGTGTTCACAGCACCCGGCAATGCCATCTTCTTCTTGACATCTTCAACCCGACAGAACATGAGCTCACTGTCAGCGCCAAGAACAGCAAGGACCTGGTGCTCCATCCCAGCGAGTGTCAGAGGTGAGTTTAAAGTCTGCATATCCACCAGAAAAAAATTTGAAAATACCTCAAATAATTCAAAACTCATAGGGGGAAGAAAACAAACAAATTAAGGCTCTCCTTCCCATATTAACATTGTATTGCTATGAATGGACACTATTATACTGAGTAAGTTGTATACACATAAGAAACACTCCTGATCTTCTAAGAACCCAGATAAGGAGCGCTAAAATGGTTGTGCAAAACTAAAGTTGCATGTGTAATTAGTGGGCTTGTTGCTGGTGATCTACTAAGGTTGGTTGTGCAATTGATAACAGATGCAAACAGCCCTTTTAAATGAGGATGTCGCATGTGCTACATGCTTTCATCATGGGGGTTTTGGGAAAGCAGGGTAGATTTATTTTCCCCATTCCAAAACAGCCGTAGTTTGCAACGGCACTGGGCACAGATGGCATTTTTTCAAAACAAAATATTATCTGATATCCCAAATTTTATGACACAAAGGTACATAGTCACAAGATATACCTACACCAATAAGATCTAAAACCAGTCGATTGTGACGATGTAAGGCTCTTTATTTTAAGCACCCTGATAGTGTTTTGTACTATTTTGTACTGTTGTACTGTTTTGTACCAGTAGCACTATTAGCAAGGACGTATACTCATGTGTCTATCAACTTCACAGCGACATCAGAATGCTTCCTTAGCTCTAGCTTTAGTGTTGTCCAATGGTCAAAGGTTTTTTTTTTTTGCCTTAACTCTGTATTGGACTTTTCACGTTTTTTCACAACTACACTGAGAGTTCCACACTCACTCCCTTCAATGCTTCAGCTTGTTGACCAGTTGTACACATTTGCAGTGACGTAATTCCTGGTTCCAGGTGGCGCAGCGGTTACTGCTCATGACCCATGTACAGAGGCCTTAGTCCTCAACATGCCTGACCTGAGTTCAAATCCAACCTGTGGTCCTTTGTTGCATGTCTCTCCCCCTCTCTCATACCCCCTTACCTGTCAGCCTACTGTCAGAAATGCGAACCACTAGTGCCGTTAAAACTCAAAAAAAGTAAAAAAAAAAAAAATGTATTGCTAGTGGTTAGTATTTAAAGATGTGCTCCCAGTATTTTGCAAGTTCTGATGATAATGGTATGTTCTCCACATACATAAAGGCCAGCGATAGACTGCGGGTTCTGTTTTGCTCATGCCACAGATGTAATAATGCAGATCAGCTTTGCCCACATGATCATCTTCACATGTTTTTATTACCCCCGAAGCAGTGGGTGTTAAAATCTACCTCTAAAATGTATTATTAATGATTTGCTTGTTTCAGTTGGAGATGTACCTATGCATCTGTTATAGTTTCAGGATCTGGGCTGATTTTCAAGATCAATTTAGATTGGAAATGTTTTGTTTTGTTCTATATATCTTATGATACAGTGGTTCTATGTCCAATCTGTTAGTCAGTAGAAAATCTAACGGCTCATAAGCAGTCAGCTCTTTCCATTGATAAATGCATTGGTTGTAGTCACCAGTGACTACTTCTTACATTCAATCTATTCTATCAGCAGTCTCTAAATATCAAACGGCTTCTTGTCAGATACCAAACACTAAGTGACTTCGATCAGGATATCTGGTGAAAAACATGTTGACATTCAAAAGTGTAAAATTTGCCATTTGGGTTTTCCTTTTAATTGAAATTGCTCACTGGAGCAATCCCAATACACACACTGGTCACTTTATTAGGTACAACTTTGCATTTCTGGCAATATAGCATTGAGAATCGACATCCTGCTGCTGGTTAACACACCAGGGACCATCATGGCTGTTACCATAAGGTCCCACTTGGTAATTATGTTTGAAACTAAAAAAATGACATTTTTGGAAGAAAAAAACAAACAACAAAATGAAATGCAATGGGCACAAATAAAGAAAGGGGGGTGAGGACATACAAATTTAGGGTAGAGAAAGAGAAAAAAAGAGAGAATAATGGAGGAAAATTACAGAATAACTCCTAGAAGTCTGAAGACTGACCAAGGCAATAGAGGGAGCATCCCATGGACAGAATTAATATAGTTATAAAAACATTGGAAGCAAAACCTATGAAGATTAAAACCTGACTGTTGACACAAGTAGAGACTGAGTGGCTGACTTGGCAGTGACTTGTCAGGATCCTTTATGAAGTCAGTTAGGCAAATAAAAATACATAACCAGTAGCCTAACAATGTCTCCAGTGTACTCCAGAAGGTGAAGATTTGCATTTGTGCTGATAACAATCCAGCAGCAGCTGCTTGGTTTCAGGATGTCAACATAAACTGTTTCTCTGGAGACTTTGTGGAACCTTTGGAGATTTCTGCCACTTTAAATATTCTGAAGGTAAAAACGTGCCACAACTCTGCCGTACCTAACAAAGTGGCCAATGACGTTGTGAAACACTTCTATTCTAAAGGAAAGTTCTGTGTCTACACCTTGAAGATTTCTCTCTCCAGTTCTTTTTCCTGAAAAGAGATCACTCGGGGCAAATTCTTTAAATAACACTTGATAATGTATATGTATTATATAACCATGAGACATGACAACAGATTTTTATAGAAATCATAATCTTACTCAGACTGGATAACTTTTTTTTCCTTCAGTGTCCTGTCTGGCAATGTGGCAATAAGAATAATTGTCATGATGCCAAAAAGAGCCTAATAGGTGGAGCAGTACGGCTATCGCCATAGTGTTCCGCTTGATTTATGCTTATAAATAGCTTTATTATAATTCATTTAGGGAATATTACCGATTATATGGACACTGCAATGTAAGTAGAACAGGAAAGGAAAAACAGAAAAAGGAGAAAGATGAAAGAAAGAGGAGATAAAAGGAAAACAGTGATAAAATGTCTTCAGTCTGCTTCATCACCGGCAAGAGAGATGTAAAAAAAAAGTACAGCACAACCAACAGATATAGTATTAGAGATACAATAAAGTAGCACCTTGGTACTATCACTGAAGTATAATTAATTAATTAATCTGACATGTATACTGTGGTAGCTGGCGATAAGAATATGGGCTTTCTGTGTGGAAGTGAATCTCTAAGTACGTGGAACCAAGCACCTGTAGTTGTTTGTGAGAGTGCCCTTGTGCATGTAAAGTTTATCCAAAGGAAAAATGCTCAATAGTGGTTGTGAAGAGCCAAGGATGCGCCCCTCTAGAGCACGGAGGCAAGCGCTGGGGGACCCAAAGCCCCAGATGTCCAAAGGGATCCCAAGAGCAAAGGCGCAGATCAGAGAAGTTGCTTAGGGTTACAGAAGGCAGCTGCTTACCAGCCAGGCTCACTTCTCGGGAAGTGTCCCCAATTAACAGTTAAAGAAGCATCTTATACAACTCCAGTCTGCCACATCATTACATCATATACGTTTGCAGATGAGAAGACATCCATGACTCCAGCCTTATCAAAATATTTTACTTTGTTCTTAGCTGAAGGACGCGGCTCTCATTCCATTCCCAAATATTTGAAGAATTAAGATTATAACTGTATATCCAGATCGAAGGGCTGGCCTAATTCGATAAACCACTGCGGACAAAAAACATCAGTTCTGACAGGCAACAGGCAACTAATATTAATGTGTAATAAACTCACACATCATCAGTGATAATTATCCTAACATAATGTTTATATTTTTTGTACTTTTATAAATTTATCATTCCAAATCATTAAAAACGTTTCTGAGTTATTAGACTTTTATTTTTACTTATATTTTTACCTGGCTACAATTCTTGCATAAGGCAGCTTAAAGTAGCAAAGCTATCAAAGCACTAAGTCTACCTTTTACAGAATACAAGTCCCATATTCCTCCATGTCCTGTAGATTCTCCTGCAAATCATCTGTCTGAAGAAACTTGATGTTCCACTATGGACACCTAAATTATTTTCATTTTCTCTGCTGTACCATTTTTTCCCCCTCAAATTAGACTTTCAGGTAGATGATTGCTTCTTTTCCTCCAATATGTCTGATAGCTTTCTGTCATTACCTTGGAATCAGTTCACTCAGGTTAACACTTACAAACAACCCTTATATTTTCTGCAATGAATGAAAAAAAAAATCATTTCTCTTTACCTTTAAAACCTTTTTTACCCTCTCTTGGTACTGGTTGGTACATCATGAGTGTAATGTTTAAGTGGCGCTCGGTAGGAGCTTTAATGGCTATATGGGCGTTCATTTTAGTTGAAGAACCCCATGTTTGCACGTCTGTAACCGACAACCCAATTCCAGCTAAAGTGTTTTTCTTTTTTACTTCCTTATTATTCCTTTGTGCAGTTAAAACAAAAGTTAGGCTATGTCTGACCTCGGCTCTGCTTTATCTGAAACACAACTCACTAGCATATTTCCAGAATGTTTTTTAAGTTATCTACAGTCTGATCTTCCTTTAATAACTGTTTTGAATTGCATCCATTTGCAAAGTTCATTTTAATTGTTTCTTTTATACATAAATTGTTTTTGCTTAATTAGGCTCTAGAAGACTCTTATTTTTCTTTTTCTTTTTTACAATCATTGTAAGATTAGCAATAGGAAAAAAACTGTAAAAAAAAGTAATGTTTAGTTTGACAAACTTAGAAAAAGGTAAAAAAAAACAATGTCTGCCCTGTGATGTGGGGTGTTAAACTAATTCAGTTTACTGACAATGGAAATATTTTACGCTTTTCAAATCATATTTTTTTCATATTTAATTTTATGAATTGTTTCTCAGATTACATTGTTTTCACTCCAAATCCAATGCAAACACTCTCCATTGATCTCCAAAACGTTGCTTATGTCCATGCAGAACATTTGAATTTTCCTTGCTCCTAAGTGAAGAGAAATTATCTATAAAACACAATCAGAAAGGGAGATATTTGGGGGAAAAAAGGAAAGATAAAAATAAATGCAAAAATAAAACTTAAAACAGCTGTAACAAGTTACATAATTTGAAAATATTGCCTGGTTCTGCTTGAGGTTTCTTCCTGTTAAAAGGGAGTTTTTCCTCTCCACTGTCGCTACAAGCATGCTTAGTGTGAGGGATTGCATTCGAGTCAATGAGTCGATGAAATCAACTGGTTTTCCTTAGATAGAAAACTTTGAATCAATCTGACTGGATGATCTGGTTGATTGTAAAGTGCCTTGAGATGACGTATGTTGTGAATTGGCGCTATAGAAATAAACTGAACTGAATTGAAAAAATACAGTCTGAAAAAACAGCAAAATAACTCCTAAAACTTTTTTTTAACCAACAAGTTTCTTATAGTTTCATTTCTGGACTGAATCTTTTCTTATTTGAAATATTATTATTTTATTAATATGATTTTTATCAATAATGCAACACAATTCCCTCCATAACAGAAAACACTGTGGGAAAACACCCATGATAATCAATCAGAACCTTTTCACTGCCAGCCTGAAGTCAGGAGAACATGCAATATTTAATATTCAATTCATGTCAGCCTATAAAATAACTACATTAGATTGTTTTTCACTTTTATTGGAGATGCTGAACTTATCCTTCATGCTGGGATGGAAACATTGTTGATCCTTGTTTGTGGGAAAAAAATAAAGTAGGTTTTTTATAAGCTAATAACCTTTATTCATCTATCCTTCATATTTTTCTGTAGTTCGATGGAGACATGGCTGCTCATATGCAGATGCATGGTCTCTTTTGTTGTTTCTGTGAATTTCCCTCCACCCCTCCCTTTCACTCACTTATTACAGTGGAAATGGCAAATTATGATTCCAGTCAGCACTGCCTCTACGATGCATTCTTGGCCACGAGCGGAGGTGCACTCATGGTGACTAACAGGCATTTCTCCACTGGGGTGGGTGGGTTTTATTTGAGGGGAATTAGGGGGTGGAAAGGCATCTTTTCAAACAGAGCCAAGCAGATCATCACTCAGCTCTCTTAAAAATAACCTTTCCTTTGCAAAATGTTGTCTGTTCTGATCAAAACGCTTGCCAGCAATTTATTACAGTAATTGTTTCAAGCAGTTTGAGTTAATAAGTCTCCTGAACAAATTATTTGAAGCAGTTTTATGCGTTTGTTAGTTATACCTGATTCAGTTGTAACTTAAAAAGCTTGTCGGCACATATTAATTTACATTAACTACATGTGCCAAAGTTTCACGGTTTGAAATGATAACCGGTGGAGTGACAACAGAAACGATAAAGATGTCCAAACTGTGGGAATAATTGGCCTGTAAATTCATTGTCATCTAAAGTTATTGTATGTGATATAAATCTCACCAAAAACTGTTTTGATCACAAAACCGTTCTGACTTATATTCCAAGGAGACAGCTATGATAAACTCTAGTAGAATCATAAACATTATCACTTTAAGTGCTTTCAAAAGTGTAAATCGTCAACAACATAAACATTGTTCATTTGTAACATGCTTATTTTTGATTTTGGCAAATAAACTTAAATACTTGCTATTTTTATTGGGATGGCCTGTTTTTCTTTTTTTTTTTTTTTTTTTCCAAGTACACTTCAAAATTCACTTTACCCTCACTTTAAGCACATTGATAAAATGAGTATTTTTGCCTTCAAAATAAGATAATTTAGTTACGTATTCATATTTTAAACATAAATCCTCTTATTCCATTGACGAGTAGTTGTACTTATCTGAACAAATTAAAGGGAACTACACTTTTTCCAATTTAAAAGTATTTTTCTTATATTTCAATTTTGGCAGTGTGATCGATTTGCCTTTTACAATATTAGATAAGTATAAAAAACTGATAAGCTGGTAAATTTTTGTCAGAATTTGTTTCTCTTGAATTTCTAAGAGCATATATTTTTAAATGGAGCGAAAGCATGATTTAAATGCTAATGTTTTTATGTTCTCACACTCAAATGTTTGGTTCTTTACAGATTTGCTCTGCTCCTCTTTAAGCACAGCTTTCTGCTCCCAAATGTTTGCCGTGTTTTTGAATCCATGCATTTCCTGGACCAAAACCCTCTGCTCATGTCTTCTCTCCTCATCTGTCCCTCTGGAGTGAATTCTTTGACAGTAAAAGGCACATCTTTAAAAAAAGGAGTCCATATAAAGTTATATCTCTATTTGTTTGGACAACATTTTACGCCACTGTTTACTGCAGAGGATACAAAAAGAAAGAAACACACCTTAGAGCTCAGGTTTTATCTCCACAGAGGTATTCAGGAGGTGTTGGATGCATTAAATCCAAGCACAGATTCATACTTTTCATGATGAGCAGAACCACTCTGTGTTTGGTGCAACGTTTTGAGCAAATGCAATACGAATCATGCTGTGGTTTTAAAATTTGTGCTTTTGTTTGGAAGGAAAAATTCCATCTTACTCTTGACTTGCTATTCCATAACTGCGATTTTTGTGTCTTGCAAAATGTCCAAACAGGTAAATCTGACTGGAAAGCCTCTGGCTTGGGAATATTTATGATATATTCTAAGAGAAAAAAGAAAATTATAGTACGATTCAATTTTTTTTTATAATTTTCAAAAATGTTGGTAAAATCTTCCACTATACCTTTAAGATTTGCTTCGCAGCCATCAGTCAATTCGTTATTTTAGTGGTTTCACTGCTGCTCGAGTCTATGTCTAACACTTGGTTTACTATTTCTGTTAGAAAGCACGTTTTTCAAAAATCATGAAGCTGCTACATTTGGTTTAACTGCAGTTGTTAAAGTTTGTTATTCAGCTTCACTCAATCATAGACCCATTTGCTGTCATGCTTGATCTCTTCTTTGGGTCGCTCTAGCTGTCTACAGGCGAGAGGAGGGGTCCACCCTGGACAGGTCGCCAGACTATCGCAGGGCAACACAGAGACAAACAACCATTCACTCACACCTAAGGAGAATTTAGAGAAGCCAATTACCCTAACAGTCATGTTTTGGACTGTGGGAGGAAGCCTGAGTACCCAGAGAGAACCCACGCATGCTCAGGGAGAACATGCAAACTCCATCTAAAAAGACCCTGTGGATTCGAACCTGGAACCTTCTTGCTGTCATGCATCAGCATCTATCAAAGATGCTGATGTTAAATAGTTGGTTCCCTCCCCGCTTGGTACATCAGAGGTACAGTAGAATATCTCAGTGGTCCTAAACAGAGTCTGGATTGAAGCTGTGAAACAGGCTTTGGTTTCATCACCACTGTGGAATCACTGCTAATTGATTAGATCTTAGACTGTGTCAGTATTATTTCCCCTTATATTGCTTTGTCAATCTTCTTTAGTATGTAAATCCAGATTTTCCTCTCAGTATTTATTACAAAATCATCTGTTATCTCGTTTTCTTGTTTTTTTTTTTTACACAGTTTCCAGCAGAGCTTCACAATAGATTTTTTTTCTAAGGTTTCATGCTGTTTCCATTTACCACCCACTGTTCTCCCTGTGAAACATGTCGACCCACTTGACTCAAGTACCCTCAAAAACTGTAGTAAATAAGAGCACCATGTTTGCTTTACACTGCTGCTCTGGTCCTGTTGGATTTCGGAAAAGTGTGTCTAATAGCATTTATAGAAAATAAGCTACTCATTCTTCTTATTTTTCAGGAACAAACTATTTATTTCAGAATTTAAAGAGAACATTTTTACTATGTTTTCTTTAACTATTTAATAACAGGGCACAACAAAGTAACCTGAGAGCACTTAAATGGAAAGTAAAAGATTTATATTTAGTCTGGTTCATTTCAGTGGCTACAGTCATGATGACATCAGAACCAAAGAATGAAGAGGTTGATCCAAATATAACACGATCTCAAATAATCTCCATGATCTGGACGCAGTATTTAAAAAGCTTTATGCTGTAGCATGTACACAGCTTTTTCATTGCGCCACTCCGCCTCCTGGTCAGTTATCCCTTAATAAAATACATTTAATTCCGAGAGAGTTCCTTTTAAAGTTGTAGGGAAATCATGTTTAAATGTCAAATCATTCTGGCTTAAAGATGTATATAAATGTACTCATTATCAGACCACATTGTCCCAGAAGTTAGAAAATGTCTAAAAAAAAAAAATCCTGTCTTAAAATCTGTGTTTTTTTCATTATCTTATGCAGGCCAGTTATTTATACGTCAGCCTGAACACCTAAATCTAGCCAACCATATATCAACGGTCATCTGTCAATCTAATTTTTCGGGCATAGCACCTTGATTCATATGTCACAGCTAAAATATGTAACGGTTGAAATAACAAATAAGAATAATTTCCTTTCTCATTGAGTTCCGTCCCAGTGTTCACGGGGATGGACGTCTGTGTCTTCGGCAGGCGTAGAGCTAACAGAACTGCCAGCGTTGCGAGGCAAGGGCTCAAACATGTACGGCTGGAAGCCTTCTACACCAAACCAAGCTTCTGCCGCCCTGGCGTCCTCTTCCACAACATCTTCATCCCCGCTTTCCTCCTCTAAATAAAAAATGTATGACGGAGGAGACTCATCCACGACCTCCGACACTAAACTCTCCTCCTCTTGCATGTTTCCGCTGTCCATAGTGTTCCTTGACAGTGTCGTTTCTAAGTCACCAATTTAGTGCTACTTGGTCCCAATGGAATTTCCTATTGGGAACCTACTAGCACTAAGTTGCTAACTGGTTAGCAAGATGCTTCCAAGATAGCGGCCACAATCAAACTTGTTGCGAACCTTCCACCACAACAATCCCGCCCCCTTGATAAACGACCAATCACATTCAGTTTATTCACTCGCGTAAAGTCAGGCACCACTCGTGGGAATTCGGTAATGCAACAGTTGGAACAGCCGTTTCTCTTTGACTTTAAAGAGGCATAGTTTTGTAATATGGCTACTGTATAAAAAGAAGACCATAAACCATTTGATCATAATAGAATAAGCTTATATAGAGAGCGTCCATCCTAATAGTGTTTGGTCCTTTTTGAGATTAACTCAGCTTAATTCAGTTTATTTCTATAGCTCCAATTCACAACACATGTCATTGCAAGGCACGTTACAATTCAACCAGATCATCCAGTCAATTTGATTAAAGTTTTCTATCTAAGGAAAACCAGTTGATTGCATCGACTCATTGACTCGAATACAATCCCTCACACTAAGTATGCTTGTAGCGACAGTGGAGAGGAAAAACTCCCTTTTAACAGGATGAAACCTCCAGCAGAACCAGGCTCAGTGTGAGCGGCCATCTGCTGAGGCTGACTGGGGTTCAAGGAGACAGAAGCAGAGATAGAAAAAGAAGCAGAGATACAAAATGCAACTGTAAGCCAGCTCCACAGTGATCCCGAATTACGGGGCTCTTACGCAGGTGCACTATCTGCTGACATCACCGCAGAACTCATCAGAAAACCAAAAGACGATCTTTGACGCAGTTATAGCATTTGTTATTTTCCTGTTTAGCCTCGTATCTCATGATGATAATTGAAACGTAAAGTTAAGGAATATAAAAGTACCAGCATCTTACCACAGCTGCTCCGTTATGCTGTGGAAATGAAAGAGGAATTAAAGATGCTAATTCCTCAATCATGCCTTCTCAGCATCCACAGTCCAGTTTGACTCTAACTCTGACACGGTTCAGTACAGACACACCTCATTCAGACTACGCTCTGATTTTACATGCAGGAGCACAGACTCAAACATCGCCTCCAACACTGTGCACGTCTCCACACCAAACGGCCCTGCCATTTCCTATTTTCTTCTCCCTCCATGATAAATGAGATGTCAAGCGCAAGATGTTTTTTGGTGTCTTAATCCAGGACTTGTGAAGCTCAGGTTTCCATATGACAGACGCAGAAATGAATCCGTCAGTCATTTGCGTATTCCGCCTTCAATAAATGAATAATTGTCTTTGCTAAGTTCTGTTTTCATTTCTTTTAAAAAATATATATAAAATGAAAAGCTTCCATAAGTGGAGCGGATTACATATTTATTCTGCTTAACAAAGGGAGCTGATGGTCATATTTATAGCATTTCAATGAATTATTGGTTGTTTTCAGAATAAGTTTAGTTTGTCAAGTTTTTTTTTGTTCCATTGCTGTAAAAGCAGCATCCAGGTGAGTGACAGAGTACTTCTTTCATCTCCTTCTATTTTTACAAGGTCTTTATCCTCCTCATGATGTCCTTTAATGGCACCTGACAGCGCAAATGGTCACTTTGATGTTCAGGAGAGCAACAGGGTTCCTAAAGACTGCTGCGACACAACCACAAAGTCCAAACCCTCTTTTTTTTCTTACATCTTACCTTTGAACAGAGTAGAATGGAGAAGATAATGTTTCCCATCTTCTCTCTCATCAATATCCTGCAAAAAGATGAGATTAAAGGAAATATTCTCTGAAATATGATTATGATTCAGTGGTTAACGTCATATATTATTGTTTTTATAACTTTTTATTTCTGGTTATTGTTGGCTTGTAGCTTACCAATGTATTTGAACTTTCTGATGTAAAAAAAATCTGTTATAAAAAGAAAAAGCAAATATTCATGGTGCTACATGTGTATGTTTACACAAAACCCAGACATTTAAGGTAGTTGAGTGAAAAGTTGTTTTGAGAATATGGAGTGAATTTTGAACCATTATTTTTCCAAACAGAAAACATATTTATTTATATTTAGTAAATGGAAAATAATGATTTATTTTTTAATTGTATTTAACATTTTTTTTCTTATAGATTTTATATTTGAAAATTTAGTTTTCCACATTACTCGGGAGTGAGGGGTAAATATACGTTTCTATTGGTCTGCGTAGAAGTTAGCAACAAACTCTTTATCGGCTAATATGCGCAACGTAAGCGAGCATTTACATCGGGCTTGAATTGCAGAGAACGTTATCTGTAAAACACCAAAGAATGAGCTTCTTAGAATACAATCTGAAAAAATGGAAATTAAAAAAACGGAACAATAAAATATACATAAAAGGTTAATAAAAAAAAAAAGAAAATATATATATATATATAAAAAGCGTAAAAATTATTCAATAAAATTCTGGAAATTTTGCAAAGTTTCTTTAAAAAACTTTTTATTTTTATTTTGAAAATATCACTGTTTAGTTTCTGGATTGTTTTATTTGATTCTAATTTCAATTTACAAAATGTGTTCTTTGCTTTCAACATTAATGGCACCAAATTGACTCCATATTAGCGTAGCAGAGGGGCCAGCAGTCTACGCCCTCCATCAGGCCATCAGGAAGCAAGTCAGCAAAGCAGGACATGATTAGAAGAGGCTGAAAGTCTAGCTTAATGTCTGCAGGCCTGAGAGTTCTCTAAGGTTTTAGTTTTATATTGCATTTCAGTTTCCTATTTTTTCTCTTATCTTATGGATGTGTGTGAACTGTGTGTGTTGTTCTGTTTAGTTTACGTAGTTTATCCTTTCTGTTTGGACTTTCCCTTTTTAGTTTTTTTCATTACTTCAGGAATCGTGTGTTTCTGTCTTTTCTTAGCCTGGTTTAAGTTTTGTTATTGTGGTTTTGCCATATATGCTCATATTTTAGGTATTTTTCATACTTTCTAGTTTATCTGCACCAGGGAGCCTTATCACAGATCCTTCCTCCCAGCAGCTGTAAGACTCTATATCCACCACTGTTCACAACAACCTCAATAAAGTTGTTACATTCATGCTGATTTTACACAGTTTCTACCTTAGTTAAATAACATGCTGCTATTTTCAATAATCCATTACTGTAAAAACGTCCATCGCTGTATATTGGTTATTTATTCTCCAGTTGCACAGTTTTTATATCGTTTATCTTTTAACTGTTCACAAATATGTTATTCTTATACATTTTTCTAAGATCTATATTTGTGCACTGGAAAAATTATCTAGAAATACGTTAAAATTTCCTAAATTAAGTGTCTTTACCCTTAATTTGAGTTGGTAAATGGGAGGAGATAGTTTGCCAATGGAATGAGTAATTTTACTCTTAAAATAAGATAATTAAATAATATGCACTTTAAATAAGACAATGCAATTGTGTTTTCCTATTTTAAGTGGAAATTGTCTGGTTCCATTAGCAAAATGCTCTTTTACCTCCTCAATCCAAAAACAAATGCACTAATTTTAAGAAAAAATGACTTATCTAGAGTTCTATTATTTTCCAGTGTGTGACCATTTTTTTCTATAATCTTTTTACAGCTATAAACACCAGAACTTCCCTATTGTGGGACCATAAGATATTTTCTATTCTATTTTTTTGTCCTTTTTCTCTCATTCATCCTAGTTTAGTTCTATCATGTCTGATTTGACTGTTTTTCCAGTAATTCTACACTAGATCAGTTCTGTTTTTTGTTATCTTCTTGTCAGTGTAATTTGATCAGGTTAAGTAGGTAATATATATATATATATATTTTTTTTTTCCCCCACCTAATATACATTTCAGTTTACCTGCTAATCAGCCTTTGTTTTCTCCTCTCCACAACACTTATATCAGTTTGCTTTCACCCTTCAGGGGTAAATACAGGAGCTATGCCAAGAGTTATCTTTCTGCCATGCCTCTTTTATAAATCCGTGTTCTGGATGTAATCCATTTTCCTTTTTTAAGAATTAAAACTCTCAACTCACTGCTGTGCCTCAGTCTTGCTATCTGCACTTGGGTCCTGCTCCACCCTGCAAACTCCTAATGGTGTAATAAGTTCTTGTTTTACTTGTGAGGGTTTACGTGCACTACAGCAATACAGCTGCCAAGAAGTTAACCTGAGGCCACCGATTGTCATTAACTTCAGAAGTGAGTCTGCAGTTAAGCCCCTTTCAACTGACATTTATGTATTTTTATCATTTATTTTTAAGTGTAATAAGATCCATTGGAATAATCATCTAGATCCCACTTTAGAAACAGTAGAGCCTGAACTTATAGAATAAAGCAGCGCTGCTGTCTGGGGGGGAGACGCAGAGAGGGCGACGCTGATGTCTGATCTGCCCTGAAGGTGAATAAAAGTTCCCAACCAAACACTCTGAAGAAAGAATGAATAGCTTTGTGACCCAGAGATATAAACCTGATTTCAGATGATTGTAGCAGATAACACGGATGAGACACGTTTTTTTGACCTGATCTCTGGGTCACGGCAGAGAGCAGCTGTCCAGGGAAACAACAGGCAGGATTTGGGTAAATTGAGAGCAGGATCAGCTGAGTCTGTGGATCTGATTTAGGTTATTAGATACAGCATATAATTAAAAAAACTTATGTTTTTTTTTTTCTCTTCACTACAAAAACTATCTAGAAATAAGTAAAAATATCTTGAATGAAGTATATTTCCCCTTAATTTGAGCAGATAAATAAGATGATCTGCCAATAGAATGAGTAGTTTTGCCCTTAAAATAAGATAATTAGATGATATGCACTTGAAATAAGACAATGTAATTGTTTTTTCTTATTTTAAATGTAAATTGTCTTGTTCCATTGGTAAAGTGTCTCACTTACCACCTAAATCCAAGAACAAATGCACTTATTTTAAGAAAATATGACTTATTTAGACTGCAATTTTTTGCAGTGTTCCCATCAGTCTGCTCTCCTCACATTTTGGTTCTACTGAGCTCCCCACCCTTAAAAGATACAAAAAGGCAAACCAGGTCGGAAAACAGCAGTAATGGAAACTCTTCCTGCTGGTTTTACCTCCTGAAACCAAGAATAATAAAGATGTTAGTATTATGGTTGGTTTTTCTGTCATAGATGGCTTCCTTCACGCCCCTCTCAAAGCTACTTTAGCTGCTGTATAAAACCTCGAACCCAATGCTATTCTTGACTTTATGAATTGAAAAAGCTTCCTAGATGGGAAGCGAAACGTCTTCAAACTTGGAAACAAAGTCCAGTGGATTATTTTTAACTCATTTTCAAACCGACTGAGAATCTTTGCCAACTTATAATTGTGAAATTTCATTTTTTTGCGGAGAGTCAGGCGAAGAAGCAGCCTTGGATGAATTTACCTGACAGAGTCGGCTTTTGTAAAGTGGATAGGACAAACGATAGTCTAATCAGGGCGTACAGACGCAGGAAACAACAACAGATGTTGAGGTTCATCACACTGCTAAGCAGAATCATCACTGGAAATCGTGTGGCACGACCAGAGGTGTCAAGTAACGAAGTACAAATACTTTGTTACTGTACTTAAGTACATTTTTTAGGTATCTGTACTTTACTCCATTACTTATTTTCCTTCCACTTCTGACTTCTACTCATTACATTTTCACACAAGTATCTGTATTTTCTATTCCTTACATTTTCAGAACAAATGTTACTCGTTACTCTTGGCTTTGGTTTAATGTTTATATGCAGATCATTGGTTCCATCCACATCTAGTGAAAACTAGTGTAATTTGATGAGTCGTATAACGCAAACACTCATTAGTTAATCATCAGGAAATTTTTAGAAGCCAGCAGATGTTCATCAAACTGCAAACGTGAACTGTCTATGCCATGCTACAATGTCGGATTCAGAAAAAGATGTTGAAATGTCTGAAAGGTCGGACCAACAAGACCTCCCTCATCCTTGGCCCTATCTCAAAGAATTTTTCAAAATAGTCGAAAAATTGAGCTTTCAATTCATATAGTGGCATCTGGCTGTTTTTTTTAAAGGTTACTTTATACTTTTATACCTTAAGTAGTTTTTGGAGCACATACTTTTTCACTTTTACTTGAGTAAAGAGGTCAAGTTGATACTTCAACTTTTACCAGAGTGTTTTTAAACTGCAGTATCTATACTTCAACTTAAGTAACAAATGTGTGTACTTTTGACACCACTTGGCACGATAGGGAAGCTAGTATTTTTATGATTAGCTGAAAATTCATGCTTACGGAGGCTGACTGTAAGGGGATGCCGCAGTCTCCTCATGAGCTCCTTGTTCTCTGAGAACTGAGCCAGAACTGAACCGTGATGAGCCCTACTGATGAACTAGTATCATGTTAGCGTGGTTTAGTTGTGTCTGGCACGGTCCGGTTCTGTATTCCATTTAAACTCAACAGTGAAATCTTAACTAGTGACGGTTTCAAAAGCGTAGTGTAAATGGGGTGTGTGTATATATATATATATATATATATATATATATATATATATATATATACATCTATATACCCCGTGACTGAGTTCTCAAAAATATCTGCATTTGCATCAGCAGGTACTGATATAAAAAAAAATGCATGACCACGGCTTATAGGGATGGAACGGTTTATGAAAACCGTCCGAACCGTGCGGTTCGACTGTCTCGGTTCGGTTCGCGTGTGTTTCGTTCGGTTCATGCGCTGCTCCTTTTTCTCATAGGCGAAGCGTTTACACTCCAGAGCAGAAGGTGGCGGTACTGCAACCAAAGCCAACCACCAGTAGTAAACAAGAAGAAGAAGAAGCGAAGCAGCGTAGCCGGGTGTAGCAGAAAAAAATCAGTTGTTGTGGAGAAGTGTGTCGGAATGGCGAGTGGGAAAGAACAGGAGCTGGAAGACGCGCCAGCAGCACTTTATAGGTCTGCTGTATGGGACCACTTTGCATTTAGAGTGACCTACGATGACGGCGGAAAGAAAGTTGTGGATAAAAGTGCAACAGTGTGCAAGCATTGTGCAACACGTTTTGTTTATGCTAACAGCAACATGACCAACATGTCAGGCTAGCCCCGAAATCCCACATCCGTCAGTGCTCCGCCCCGCTGCGCTCCAGACCGACTGCTCAAAGCAAAGCCTACAGCCTCCACTGTGGCTCCCGTCCGCTCCGCTCTGAGTTCCTTGGAGATTGTAGAGAGCATGCGCGAGATGATTAAATTCAAAGCAGCAAAACATGCAGAAATGATCCAGGGTTTCCGCGGATCATTAAAAATATTTACAATTATTACATTTTATTTTTTCATTACTTTCATTAATTTTTATGGGATCAACATATACCGAACCGAAAACCGTGACCACGAAACCGTGAATCGAACCGAACTGTGGATTTTGTGAACCGTTCCACCCCTAACGGCTTATAAATTGCTTTTCGTTTATATTTGCTGATGCTCCTGACTTTGTTCCTGGAGCTTTCTCCTTAAAAGCTGTTGAACTGTTAAGCATCAGATTTTTCCTCTCTACTCTATTATTTGGGCTTTCTTCTCAATGTTTGACTCCATTAGCACGATCTTAACGACTTTACTCCGCACCCAGCCCTCTGTATGAGCAGTTGTTAGAAATAGCCAGTAGCAAGTCCTGCTGTCCATTACAAAGGACAGTAAATAAAACTTCCATTTTGACAGTCAGGAAATTTGATTATTAGTGGCAGATTTGTGTCTTCTTTAAATAATCTATCACTTATCTCCACTACTGCCAGAAATGACATGCATGTGCTCTGTTAGGCCAACCCCGCCACAAGTGTGGCATGAGTGGAAACCCCAAGATGTTCTTTTTACAGGACAGTGGGACAGCCAAAGTTTGCAGTCATATTTGCATCACAGCTCCAAACATCATGTCCTTTACAGCAGACATAACAAATCATTGGGTCTCAGGAGGCAAAGTAGAACCCATGATAAAGGGCAATAGTTTGCTAATGTGATGCAAGTCTTGAAGACTTTAACTTTGTTGGTAAATCCAAACTTGTTGCTGCAGCTGTTTATTGTAGGTAAACATATAAGAGGAGCGGTTCTTGCTTTATTGAAAACAAATTCAGCCATAGATTTCATTAATTGTTGCCATCTACTGACAAGGTGCTGCTAATGACATCAAAATAAAAATTAACCATTAGCTGTAAACAGACCTATCCCCCAGTTTTAGGTCGTTGTTTTCCCTCAAAAATTAATGAAACATATTTCAAATGAGAAATGATCTCCTTGTTTTCTCTTATTAAAGGAATAGTACACCCAAAACATGATTAGCCTTCATTTTCTACTCACCCCCATGCTGAACAACACTCTGGAGTACTTTTTTGATATCTCAAATGCATCTGGAGATCTGGGAGGCTTCTTGCTGTCTGCTGACATTCAAATAATGGAGGTCTATGGTGCCCCAGACAGAAAGGTCCATAAAAGTCCACAAAAAACGTGTCAATATTCCTCCATACTGCTCGTCCAATGTATTCCAAGTGTCCTGAGTGGGTAGCGTCCAGAATTTACTCGAAACGAAGTCATTTAGAATGTTTTTAGAGCATAAACAGTAGTGTATAGGATTTCCTGAAAGCGCGCACCTGCGCGTTCACGACGCTACGGAAGCTATGGACCTTTCTGCCTCGGGCGCTGGACACCTCCATTATTTGAATGTCAGCAGACAGCAAGAAGCCTCCCAGATCTCCAGATGCATTTGAGATATCAAAAAAGTACTCCAGAGTGTTGTTCAGCATGGGGGTGAGTAGAAAATGAAGGCTAATCATGTTTTGGGTGTACTATTCCTTTAAGGGAAAAGCAGCAGTATTCACTCCTTCCTTTCTATTTTTGCCCCTAAGATGATACACATTCATTTAGAATATTTCTATTAGACGTCTTATTTACAATGAAAATAATTGTATTATACAGGTGCTGGTCATAAAATTAGAATATCATGAAAAAGTAGATTGATTTCAGTAATTCCATTTAAAAAGTGAAACTTGTATATTATATTCATACATTACATACAAACTCATATATTTCAGATGTTTATTTTGTTTAATTTTGATGATTACAAATGACAACAAATGAAAATCTCAAATTCATCATATCAGAAAATTAGAATATTACTGAAGACCAATAAAAACAAAGGATTTATAGAAATGTTGGCCAACTGAAAAGTATGAACATGAAAAGTATGAGCATGTACAGCACTCAGTATTTAGTTGGGCCTCCTTTGGCCTGTATTACTGCAGCAATGCGGCGTGGCATGGAGTCGATCAGTCTGTGGCACTGCTCAGGTGTTATGATAGCCCAGGTTGCTCTAATAGTGGCTTTTAGCTCTTCTGAATTGTTGGGTCTGGTGTATTGCATCTTCTTCTTCACAATACCCCATAGATTTTCTATGGGGTTAAGGTCAGGAGAGTTTGCTGGCCAATTAAGAACAGGGATACCATGGTCCTTCAACCAGGTACTGGTAGCTTTGGCACTGTGTGCAGGTGCCAAGTCCTGTTGGAAAATGAAATCTGCATCTCCAAAAAGTTGGTCAGCTGCAGGAAGCATGAAGTGCTCTAAAACTTCCTGGTAAGTGGCTGCGTTGACCCTTTACCTCAGAAAACACAATGGACCAACACCAGCAGATGACATGGCACCCCAAACCATCACTGACTGTGGAAACTTTACACTGGACTTCAAGCAACGTGGATGAAGTGCCTCTCTTCTTTTCCTCCAGACTCTGGGACCTTGATTTCCAAAGGAAATGCAAAATTTACTTTCATCAGAGAACATGACTTTGGACCACTCACCAGCAGTCCAGTCCTGTTTCTCTTTAGCCCAGGCAAGACGCTTCTGACGCTGTCTGTGGTTCAAGAGTGGCTTGACACAAGGAATGCGACAGCAGAAACCCATGTCTTTCATACGTCTGTGTGTGGTGGTTCTTGAAGCACTCACTCCAGCTGCAGTCCACTCTTTGTGAATCTCCCCCACATTTTTGAATGGGTTTTGTTTCACAATCCTCTCCAGGGTGCGGTTATCTCTCTTGCTTGTACACTTTTTTCGACCACATCTTTTCCTTCCCTTCGCCTCTCTATTAATGTGCTTGGACACTGAGCTCTGTGAACAGCCAGCCTCTTTAGCGATGACCTTTTGTGTCTTGCCCTCCTTGTGCAAGGTGTCGATGGTCGTCTTTTGGACAACTGTCAAGTCAGCAGTCTTCCCCATGATTGTGTAGCCTATAGAACTAGACTGAAAGACCATTTAAAGGCTTTTGCAGGTGGTTTGAGTTAATTAGCTGATTAGAGTGTGGCACCAGGGGCCATCAATTTTGAACCTTTTCACAATATTCTAATTTTCTGATATGATGAATTTGAGATTTTCATTTGTTGTCATTTGTAATCATCAAAATTAAACAAAATAAACATCTGAAATATATGAGTTTGTATGTAATGTATGAATATAATATACAAGTTTCACTTTTTAAATGGAATTACTGAAATCAATCTACTTTTTCATGATATTCTAATTTTATGACCAGCACCTGTATGTTTTACATATACTCCAATATCATCTACATACACTATATTGCCAAAAGTATTTGCTCACCTGCCTTGACTCACATATGAGCTTAAGTGACATCCCGTTCCTAATCCATAGGGTTCAATATGACGTCGGTCCACCCTTTGCAGCTAGAACAGCTTCAACTCTTCTGGGAAGGCTGTCCACAAGGTTTAGGAGTGTGTTTATGGGAATTTTTGACCATTCTTCCAGAAGCGCATTTGTGAGGTCGCACACTGATGTTGGACGAGAAGGCCTGGCTCTCAGTCTCCGCTCTAATTCATCCCAAAGGTGTTCTATCGGGTTGAGGTCAGGACTCTGTGCAGGCCAGTCAAGTTCATCCACACCAGACTCTGTCATCCATGTCTTTATGGACCTTGCTTTGTGCACTGGTGCACAGTAATGTTGGAAGAGGAAGGGGCCAGCTCCAAACTGTTCCCACAAAGTTGGGAGCATGGAATTGTCCAAAATGTCTTGGTATGCTGAAGCATTCAGAGTTCCTTTCACTGGAACTAAGGGGCCAAGCCCAGCTCCTGAAAAACAACCCCACACCATAATCCCCCCTCCACCAAACTTTACACTTGGCACAATGCAGTCAGACAAGTACCGTTCTCCTGGCAACCGCCAAACCCAGACCCGTCCATCAGATTGCCAGATGGAGAAGCGCGATTCGTCACTCCAGAGAACGCGTCTCCACTGCTCTAGAGTCCAGTGGCGGCGTGCTTTACACCACCGCATCCGACGCTTTGCATTGCACTTGGTGATGTATGGCTTGGATGCAGCTGCTCGACCATGGAAACCCATTCCATGAAGCTCTCTGCGCACTGTTCTTGAGCTAATCTGAAGGCCACATGAAGTTTGGAGGTCTGTAGTGATTGACTCTGCAGAAAGTTGGCGACCTCTTCGCACTATGCGCGTCAGCATCCGCTGACCCTGCTCCGTCAGTTTACGTGGCCTACCACTTCGTGGCTGAGTTGCTGTCGTTCCCAAACACTTCCATTTTCTTATAATACAGCTGACAGTTGACTGTGGAATATTTAGGAGCGAGGAAATTTCACGACTGGATTTGTTGCACAGGTGGCATCCTATCACAGTTCCACGCTGGAATTCACTGAGCTCCTGAGAGCGACCCATTCTTTCACAAATGTTTGTAAAAACAGTCTGCATGCCTAGGTGCTTGAATTTATACACCTGTGGCCATGGAAGTGATTGAAACACCTGATTCCAATAATTTGGATGGGTGAGCAAATACTTTTGGCAATATAGTGTATGTTTGTGCCTCGGTTTTTCCCAAAGGCTCTTTTTTAGTTCTGTTATGTTTTGTATTACATAGTGGCTTTAAAAGGCAATACAAAAGCAGTGATGTGATTTTTTTATTTATTTCACCGGTAACCTAAAAGCTTGGTTTATATAATTGGGGAATGCTTGATAACGTCAGCATTTGTGTTTCTTGGCAAATAATCAAGTTTCTGTAAGTTTCTCATGTGGAACAGATGTTCCGGAGAGACAAAGACGGGGGAAAGTTTTAATATAACTTTTATACACTGGCCCTTATAAAATACAGTTTTGTTCAGAATACGAACATTGAAAAATATGAACCAGATGTCTGTAACTTTATGGTTTGTAAGAAATACATTTCAAAATTGATAAATAATTAACTAGAAGGACTACTGTAATAGTAGGAAACCCAACAGCTTCTCCAGACATGAGAGTGACTAATTGAAAGGGGAAAGGAAGGAACATGGCCGTCTCAGAGGACCTTTTCCTCTCTGTCTCTCTCTGCACACAGATATTACATTCAATGACTTTCATTCCTCATGTTTGTCGACCAATTCATTTATTTTTAGACATAGAGACTCTTTTATTTGACTTTTTAACCCAGTCTGCCTTCATTTGAAACGTATGTTTTTGAAATGAATATTAACGTTAGCGTAGCCAACATTGATATTTCATAGGATGCCATGTGCTCACATTTTGCCTGCATTGAAGTAGGTGCCTAAAAAAACAGCCAACTTAAGTCACCAAGTTCATAAAGAGAAAAGCGAGTACAAAGAGTGGATTTATGGTCTGATAATAATTCAACTCAGTTTATTTCTATAGCTCCAATTCACAACACAAGTCATCTCAAGGCACTTTACAGTTCACCAGATCATACAGTCAAATGGATCAAAAGTTTTCTATCTAAGGAAAACCAGTTTATTGCATCGACTCATTGACTCGAAGCATGCTTGTAGCGACAGTGGAGAGGAAAAACTACCTATTAACAGGAAGAAACCTCCAGCAGAACTAGTGTTTCACCGATACCAGTATCGGGTGGCGCCCCATTCCACCACTAAAATGGTGTCATCGATATCGCCGAGTACCAACAAATAGGGCACTGATACCATTTTGAGAGCCAAAAATTTATTCAGCTATTGTCACCCATTCCAGGTAGTAAATAAAAAGTTCTACTGGATTCACTTTGTATTAGTATTTTACCTGCTTAACAAAGGTAGGCAGCAGCTTGACAAAGCAATGATGGCAATTATTTTACATCCAAGTAGTATGCAGTTCTTCATATATACACACACACATCAGTTTCAAACAGATGGAATCGGTATGGTATCGGCCGATACTTCAGAGCCAGGTATCGGGGCCAAAAAATGGCATTGGCGCAATACTAAGCAGGACCAGGCGGCCCCGTCCAGGAGACACATAGCCAGGCAGGCGAGCTCCGAGCCAGCTCCCATGTCAGAGGATCAAGAGAGCACATACAGTTGGTCACAGTAAGAAAAACAGGACTACACTGGAAAACAGGCCGATATCCAACATCAATAAATAAAGGTGTTGATGGCAGCAGCTCAGCTGATATTTCTAAGATGAAGCTACTATGAGATAAAGCAGAGAGCGCAGAACGTTAGAAATTGAACTAACAGATTCTGCAGAATGGAAGAATATAGGTAGAATGAAGCAGAATGATGAAAAAGGGGTCCCTATGTCCTCAAGACATCTAAGCCTATAGCAGCATTACTATAGTATGATAATAGTGTCAGGGCAGTATTATCACCATTGCTTGATTTGTTCTGTCATAGTGCTGCAATCATCAGTAGCATTATTTTATAAAATGAAGAGCCTCCTGTTCTTCTCCATATGGTTATTCTAAATGCCATAGTTCAGACTTTTCATTGGCTGTCTTTATGCTCAAGGGGACTCATTAGGTGGTTCGTCCTGATAGTCAGTACCTTTCCATCACTGTGAGCAAAACAACTGCAGCCAGTTGTATTTTTTTGGCCCTTTTTGCTCGCACAGCATGACACAGGAAAGCTGCTCTTCTACAGGCCGTCACACTCATTAAAAAAGACACCCCATGATAATACTAGGAAGTACTCCAAAACCACAGCGGACACTCCTTCCTCCTGTCTTATGCTGCCAGTGCTAATGTTTCACATGGAAACCTCACAGCATTACTGGGAGTAAAATGGACTAACATGACTCCAAGCAGAAATGAATACAAATAAAATATTTAAAGGCAGCAGTCTGCAACTCATGGCAATCGTTTTGGAACCAGGGTTTTTGATACGGATGTTTTACTTTTTGTCTCTTGTCAAATAAAATAGAAGAAAATAGTCTTCATTTCTACAACAAATTGCTGCAAAGAAAGTTCTTGTTATAAGAGCTTTAATATTTAGATTTAGGAATGCCAGTTTCACTAAATGACAAGTATAGCAAGCCAATAAAAAAAGGAAAAGAGATTATAAATTAAAGAAGGCATGGACAAGTTTTCTCACATCAGGCTCTTTCACGGTCTAATAACCCTAAATAAACACACAGCAGCTTCAAACTTAGGCTTTAGACAGACTTTATTTGTCACTGTGTACACACAGAGTGTATACAAAAAGAAATTTCATTCAGACCAGCTCTCAAGACGTTAACATTTTTTAAAGTGCAGCCTTGATAAAGGTAAGCAGTAGTGATAATGTAAACATACGACTGTTACAGTTCCAACATTCAGGTTTTTTTTTCATAACCCCATTTTATACAACATTCAGCAGTCTAATGGAAGTGGGGAGAGAAGATGTTGTGGAATCTGCTGGACCTGCAGCGGATGCTTCCAAGTCTCTTCCCAGAGGGAAGTAGGGAGAACAGTCCATGGTGGGGGGGTGAGGGGTCATTTATGATGTTTCAGGCTCGGGACACACAGCGCTGCGATGAAATGTCTTTAATGGAGGGAAGAGGAGCCACAATAATCTCCTCTGCTGTTCTCACCACTCTTCTCACTTTCTTCCAGTCTGAGGCGCTGCAGCCTCCACACCACACAGTGAGACAGCTGGTCAGAACGCTCTCTATGGTGCTTCTGTAGAAGGTAGTGAGGATGGGTGGGGGCAGGTGGGCTCTCCTCATCCTCTGCAAGAAGTACCTGCACTTCTGTGCCCTTTTGATCAGTGAGGTGGTGTTTATATTCCAGGTGAGGTTGTCTGTGGTGTTCACCCCCAGGATTTTGGTGCTGTTGACCACCTCTACAGCTGAGCTTTTAATAGACTTAGACTCCCTTTATTGTCATTGCACAAAAAACACAAGGTGAATCTTGACAACGAAATGTCGATTACTTGGCTACCAGCTTAGCAGAGCTAAGACCATATTCCTGCAAAATAAATATGTTTTCTATGAGTAAGAGCTAGTTATATACAGGGTAAGAGTGTTTATATATACATATATATTGCACTGAGTTATTGAAGAAGTAACTTCAATGAATAAGTATTGCACTGAATTAATGAATATTGCACTGAAGAGTTATTGAAAATTGAAACATTAAATTGAAGACAAAACTAAACAAAGGTGCGTGTATTGTCCATGTCCATGGGGGGAGGAGTGTTATGTGGCATTAAGCAGTCTGATGGCTAGGGGGAAGAAACTGTTCAGTAGTCTGGTCGTTCTGCAGTAGAAGCTCCGGAACCTTCTGCCAGACACCAGGGGGGAAAACAGTCCATGGTTGGAGTAGGTGGGGTCGGAGAGGATCTGGTGAGCCCGGGATAGGCAGCGCCTGTCCGCGATGTTCTTGATGCAGGGGAGTGGCGGCCCTGTGATCTTCTCCCCTGTCCTCACCACCCTCTGTAGAGACTTCCAGTCAGAGGCCCTGCAGCTCCCAGACCAGATGGAGATGTAGCTGGTCAGCAGGCTCTCGTTGGTCCTTCTGTAGAAGGTCTGAAGGATGGGGGCGGGAGGGATGCTCTCTTCATCCGACGCAGGAAGTGCAGGTGATGAGCAGTGGAGCGTGGTTAGGGCGGTCCTTCCTGAAGTCCAAGATGATCTCCTTGGTCTTCTTCACGTTCAGGATCAGGCTGTTATTTCTGCACCAGTCCACCAGCTGCTTCACCTCCTCTCTGTAGTCCAGGTCGTCTTTGTCTCTGATGAGGCCCAGCACCGTGGTGTCGTCTGCAAACTTCACGATGTGATTGGTGGTGAACTTCGGGACACAGTCATATGTCATCAGGGTGAACAGCAGGGGGCTCAGGACGCAGCCCTGAGGGGAGCCTGTCCTTAGACTGATGACATCAGAGGTGTTCTGTCCAACCTGGACTGATTGAGGTCTGTTGGTGAGGAAGTCTAGCAGCCAATTGAGGAGGGGTGTATTGAAGCCCAGCTGTTCCAGTTTGCCCAATAGATGTAGTGGGATGACTGTTGAAAGCTGAACTGAAGTCCAGGAACAGCATCTGCATGTGGGTGATCTTCTCCTCCAGGTGTGCCAGGCTCAGGTGGAAAGCAGCAGAGACGGCGTCCTCAGTGGAGCGGTTCCATTGGTAGGCGAACTGGAAAGGGTCGAATGTAGGAGGCAGACTGAGGATGATGTGTTCTTTGGCCTTTCGAAGCACCTCATCATGATTGGAGTCAGTGCGACAGGCCGGTGATCATTTAGTGAGGTGACCTGAGGCTTCTTTGGGACTGGAATAATGGAGGCAGACTTGAAGCATGCTGGCACTATGGATTGATCCAGCAAGCTGTTAAAAATGTCTCTGAGGACACCAGCCAGCTGATCTGCACACTCCTTATACACCTGCCCAGGTATTTTATCCTTGGATTTACTCTCCTGAGAGTTTTCCTTACTTCAGTTACGTCCAGGTTTAGTGCCTCCCCCCCTGGTGTGGAAACAGAATCACTGTATTTTATTTTGCCTATAAAACAGGCAAATAATCATAAATATTGAACATCATTGAGATCCGGGATTCAGCTTATCAAATAAATGAATGAATTCCCTTTTTTTTCTTCCAGCTTTTATTGTCATTACTCTGTCACAAGCAACAAAACAAATTGAACCCATCCCCTTGGGGAGCAGTGGGCTGCCATTGTGCAGTGCTAAGAGAGCAGTGTGGGGTCCGTTGGAGGGGGGCTTGAACTCAGAACCTCAAGATTTCAAGCCCTGACCATCAGGCCGCCACTCCCCCCATCCTAAAGGTGATCAATCCCATCCATCCTCTAACTATCATATGAAGTGTCCATTTCCTTAAAACATTTTCTCTGGTATCAAAATGATCTTAACATTAACATGAAGGCATAACTGTATATATATAAATGTATATTTTACCCATAAAAAAGTAGTATATCATTAATTTACTGTGCAATCTGTATTAAATACTGAGCAGAATGCTTTCTTAAACATTATTAAACAAGACAAAAAATATAACAAATAAGGAACCTTAAGGTTACTGAATAAAGAAAGATAATTAAAGTATGTGAAACATTTATGATCTCCACTGTACAGAGCTGTAGATCTATAAATAAAAGAGAATGTCACGCTGACATACTGTCAGGCTATTTACCACTTAGTTTCAATAAAGTGGACGCCAACTGTGATCAGTTTTCAGTCTGATCCAACAGTCAGTGCTGGGAGACAGTTTGTGCTATTAGCAGAGCTTTTACAGAGGTGATTCTGGCTCTCAGAGGAATTTTTAAACCTGGCTCTATCAAAATATAGCAAAAGCCTTCTCCATTTATCGTGCTAATTGATAGCACGCCTTTTCTATCATGTTTCAAATATGTTGTGTATTGACCTCAACTTTCCTATCATCACATCCTCATCTTATGGGCGTGGCAGATAAGTTACACTGCTCCACCATGCAGCACAGCTAATTGAGGGCTATTTAGGTGAGAAGTTAACATGTTTATCCAGTATTTATATTTAGAAACAGAAATACATAAAATGAATTCTGCATACATATTGCCTGTAAACAGTGGAAGTAATCCCAGAGCGGACTCCATTCATGTCCCGCCTTTAGCCTGCTTCCACTCTGGCAAATACCGGTGAGGCTCTGCTTTAGGATAAACAGTGGCGCACCCTGCTGGGCTGCTGTTGCGCTACATCACTAAAACAAATTCCTTCTTAAAGGAATAGTACACCCAAAACATGATTAGCCTTCATTTTCTACTCACCCCCATGCTGAACAACACTCTGGAGTACTTTTTTGATATCTCAAATGCATCTGGAGATCTGGGAGGCTTCTTGCTGTCTGTTGACATTCAAATAATGGAGGTCTATGGCGCCCGAGGCAGAAAGGTCCATAAAAGTCCACAAAAAACGTGTCAATATTCCTCCATACTGCTCGTCCTATGTATTTCAAGTGTCCTGAGTTGGTAGTGTCCATAATTTACTCGAAACGAAGTCATTTAGAATGTTTTTAGAGCATAAACAGTAGTGTATAGGATTTCCTAAAAGCTTGGTCTGCCGCGGTTTCCGTAGACTCATGAACTCGCAGGCGCGCGCTTGTAGGAAAGTAGAAAATTAAGGCTAATCATGTTTTGGGTGTACTATTCCTTTAAGGGCTGGTTATACTGCATTGTGTCGCAGTGAGCTTGTCGCAGATATTTTTGATTAATGCCTAATATCGAAGCGTAGTCTGCGCTGTGTTATTCCACGCCACAAAGCAAGAAGGACAATCAGGAAAAGCTGTGGGTCTAGATACGGCCGAGGCGGTGAGAAAGTGGGGGCAAGTTTGTGCAATAACGAAGAGCTTGGATCCAGGTGGAAAAAGCGTCCCAGCATTCTAGCTGGGCCATCTTCCCTCGACGTTTTCCACAATGGCGGTCATACTAACAAAAAAAGCCACTAAGGTACCAAACAGGAAATCCGCGTAGTGTAAAGCGATGTAGATTTGACCAATCAGAGGCCTCCTGTCTGCGTCACTGAATGCACCAAGGTGTCTGCGGAAGGGGCGGGGGAATGTCTGCGTTCATTGCAACACACGTAGACGACCTTATTTCTGAGCATAAACCAGCCTTAAGTGGACGTTAACAGTTAATCGGATGGAACAATTTTTAATCTAACATTATTTGACAATTAAACCCAAGTTTATTTTTTTCACATCCCTAATTCAAATGCAACAACAATGAAACAGAAAGGCAACCATTTTTCCTACACTGTAAACCCAAATTGGTTACTAGAACTCAAATATTTTGAGGCAATTAGTTTTCACAATAATTCTTTCATTGATCAACTTAAAATCTAAAGTTTTAAGAAAAAAACTTTTTTTTTTAACAAAGTTGAACCTCTCTATTTAGATTTCAGTTTAATTAAAATAGTTCACGAACTAAACAAAACATTTAGCCAAATATTTTCAAGAGCTTAAGTTATTCACTCAGTTTTCCCTTTACTCCTTAATGTTAACACGACAACGACTTGTTTTGCTAATTGAATTATCTGTCGAATGTTTCTTTCGATTAATTGATTAATAATTGGATAGAAAAAGGTTCCTTGAAGACAATTTTTTAAGCGAATTAAACAGGGTTTAACTAAAATTTTTCACATTCAGGAATTCTGAATTGAGCAAAAATATATATATTTTTTTTTTATCTGAAATGCCAAATATTTACAGTAAATATGTTTTTAGAACTTTAATATAATTACTGCTCTAGGTGGGTTGGTCTAACAGCTAGAGGCAATTTTTTACAGTCTCTATATTCCAGTTAATGATTAATTGATTATTAATTAGGCAAATAATTGATTATTCACATTTAATCCGATAAATTGTTTCGGTCTTAGATTGAACAAAATTCACCCCATACCTCAACAAATTATTACAAAATATTCAGTTTTTCCTACTGATTTTAATTCCCTGATTTTAACATTCTGGTTTCTGTAAAAGTATAAACATTGGTTTTAGTGTTTTTCAGGTCTATAGCCTCCTCCCATTCCTTTAATGTGGTGACCAGCTTCAATCTTGGTTTGTTGTTCACACATAAGACCAGAACACACAGGGGAAAGAAGGAGGAACACAAAGAAGGAAAAAGATATAAGACAGTTCTGATGCTTTGTGAAAAGGACCCTGCAAAATGGATCAGAAGCTTCTGAAAATGTTTGAACCTGCCTGGAAAATCCTCTTGTGGGAAATACTGGGCCTCAAAAATTCAAGCTGTATGAAGTCCTACAACTGAGGAACAAAAATCTAATTTTGCTTTTTGTCGGTGCAATAGTTTTATATTTTCATCTCAACCTTAAAGACCTTGTACTTACAGAGATAATTATATATTTTAAAGTTGAGAAAGTTAAGGCCAGAATCAAAGTCTGATCCTTTTAACTCAGTCTTGGGGTTTAATAGAAGCATTTTTTTGGATACGTATAAATTACTAATCAAGCAATTTATTAAACTATTATCCCAGAAGATGCGGATTGTTAAGCATCACAGTACACATAAAAATGTATTAACAGAAATATGCAAATAAAAAAAAAATGGATAAAATTGTTCTAATACGATTGAAGCAGCAGCTTGGTTTTTCTTTCTGTTTTTTGTTGATTAAGGGTTGAAGTTTTTCTGTGATAAAGAATCATTTTTAGATCTTAACTTCCTTACATACATTTATCTGTGATAAAAAGTAGATTTTTGCATCCGTTTAAAAGTTTGTATCCTCCCGTGAAAGAGCAGTTCATAATTAGGATGTGATGGGAAAATATTACATAGTTGTAAAACTCTTTTACCAAAAAAAAAAGTTTGTGTTTAGGTATTCATCCCTGCTGAGCCTATAATGCAGTCAGCCTCTTCTTGCTTCTTCTTTCAGCCTTTTCTTTAAATCTGTGGATTTATGCTGAGATTATATTGCAAACAGGTGGGATCTATTTACTAGTTAACCTATGAAGGAGATCGGTTGCTTCTTTATTCTCTCTAAACTGTTAGAATAAAATAATTCTGAAACATTGGGAGCATATGGGAATTGATATTCATACATATTAATATATTTTGATGCAGGGATTTTTTGAAACTTTGGATTTTTGGATAGTTTTCACTTCTGTTTTAGTAAAAACTATTTAGTTTTTTTTCTGTGTTTCTCGATTTCTTTCTTTTTTTCCCCCCAGATTTAAATATTCCCTATAGGTTGTTCATCATTACTACTTGACCTTCAGTCCCAGCTGTTCTCTGACTCACCACCATACCGTTTTCCTCTTAAACTTAAGAAGGTCTTTTGTGGAAATGTAGTGTTTTAAGCCGTGATGCGTTTGGGAACCAGGGCCGGCTGACATATGACCCCCCTGACCTCCACCTTCTAAATAAGGGCCGACGGTTATCCAGCGCTCTCTGCTTTTTCTCTGCTTGTCGTGCCGATCGGTAAAGCACCAGGACACGTGTTTCTCAAAGCTTGAGCTTTTTAAACAAAGCTTGTTGCCATGGAGACCCCCCACCCCCCAATACTTTGCATGGCAGAGCACACAAAGTACCTGCAGTAAGTGGACCCATCTCAAATGCTCTCAGCGTCATTTTAGCCAACTAAACATGTCAAAGCCTGTCAAACAAAAATGAAGCTAAAAGTGAAGCTGGGTGCTCAGATACGTAGATCTGTTGTCATACAATCCCTAGGGGGCGTCTTAGCCCTGCTTTCACACCATGGATGGGTTAGTTAAGGTCTCAAACTGAAAAAAATCAGTTTTCTCCTGCTCAGATAGAGCTGCTTCATCTAGATTTCACTCTTTGGCACTCATTGCACACATTTGTTATCTTATTGATACAGTACATCTGTTGGATGAGCGCTGCAGAGGGATAGACAGCAGGCGGCAAAATACTCGATTCAAGCTTATGTGACCAAAATAGCTCACCATGACAACATTAGTTTTATAGTAGAACTGTAGCTGTAATGACAACCAGTACATGAAAGGATCCTTTTTGCACAGTGAGTGAGGGTAATAATCATCCTAAAGAATCCACTCGTAAAGAGGCTCTGCATATCAAAGCAGGAGTGGAGTGTTTTTTTGGCTTCTGCAGCTGCAGCAAACAAAAGGGTTTATTTCAAGTCAGCCGCAGTCTAAAAATAGATTGCTTCTCTCGCCTTGCACTGTGCAGAGCGGCATGGATCTCCACCCTTAAGCTCCTGCACGTGAGCTAAAAATAACCCCTCTTCTTCAAACCACACGCGCTTGCACATTTTTCTTCTACCCTCCCTGCTCTGGACATCTTCCCGCTGATACAACAAGTAGTTAAGGGATGGAGAACAGCGAACCTAAGATATGTTTTGCAATATGCACTTCTGTGCACATTAGAAATCTTCAAATAAAGAATGTTTCTAATGATGCAAAACGAACCAGACTTGCCTCTGCACACCTGTAGCACTGCAGCCGCTTACAGGAAGCGACTGCTGCAAAGAAAAATTATCATTGCTTTTTTTTTTTTCCATTCCTCTTTGTGACGCTGGTGTCTGTGTGATCAAATTTTCTTGTGTCTGCACCTCTGAGGTGTTTGAAGCGCAGACGGGCCAGATGAGTTTTGCGGACCTGGCTGTTATGATGACTCATGGCTCTGCGGTGATCCGATGAAAGCGGCCCCATATGCTTTAATGTGATTATCATGTACTTTCGGTCTGAGGCAACACAGCATTTAATTAGGAAGGGGTCATTTTGCTGCGACTGGCTCATCCTAAGCTGCTGTTATTGCTGCCATTAAAAGTGGCTTTACGGCTGCAGCTTATTGCAGAATGGTGATAATTAGCAGGATGGTGTCAGATGTCACATCTTGCGGACGGGATGACATTTGGCGATACAGTATTGCGTTGCTTTTAGATGTGTTTGGATAAGAAAGATAAACAGAAAGTCTCTCACACAATTTTATTAACCTCAATCTGCTTGAGAATTTCCGGCCCATCCTTTGAAGCTGTTCTGTCTTCTGAAGAAGTATTTTCCACTTATGAAATGACTTTGCGATTGCACTTAGATTTGGATGGTCTCTAAATCTACTGCATAGGTCAAGTCAATTTCATGGCAGCTTCGGTACAAAAGTTTCCTTATTTTATTTATTTTTTTTACTTCCTAACAGACGGTTAATGTGTTTCTCAGTTTTTTTCCTCGCCGCTGCCTCACAGATGGAAAAGTTTGCTGTGTAAACTGTGAATGTTTGCTTGAAATGGTTTCGATGAGTCACTTTGCAAAAAGGCGTTGTAGTTTTAATCAGTTAGATGGAGGACCTCATATACTTAACTTCCGTATGTGCAAAGAACGAAAACTAGCAGCTCTGTTTTCTGATTATATCATACATATCAGTGATGTTTCATGCTGCTGATTTCACCAATCTGCAAATGAAATGGGCCAGTTTCAACTGTCCTTTGATCAGTTCTGACTAGTTTTTTAAGTCCTTCAAACCAAAATGTCCTAACTTGTGGCTCTATGAATGCGAACAATTTTGTTTTGAATGCAGTAAAAATGAGATCAAGTTTGATAGAAATTGTTGTAAATTTTCGATTAACACTCATTTTATAAATATGCTTTTGCCCTTCTGGTCCTTACAGGAAAGTTTACCATCAGCCAAATATTAAAATTAACAGACCTTTGACGAAATCCTCTCCTAGTCAAATAAGGTCTTTGCACAGAAAATGTTTAAAGGGTTATTCCCTTTAAACATGAATTGTAGGCATCTACCAGTAAAATGAGAGTATTTCACTTAAATGAACACTAAAGCATAGCAGGTCATTCCTTTAGACATGCATTGCAGTAGCGTTAGCAGCTGTATGTCTAAAAAACCTCAGCAATGCAGATGCAACTGTGTTTGAAAGCTACTAAATCCAAGTATACCTACAATTATGTTTCAACAAGAGTGCTATTTGTTTGCAGGCTCTACTGTTATGGTTTCTGTTTGATTAAAGTCGTAGGGAAACGGCCTTTCCAACTGTTGCATTTCCGAATTCTCCCAAGTGGTGCATGACTTTACATGAGTGAATAAAGTGAATGTGATTGGTCATTTATCAAGGGGGCGGGGTTGTTGTGGAGGAAGGTTCGCAAGCAATTTGGTTGTGGCCGGTTTGTTGGAAGCATCTTGCTAACCAGTTAGCAACTTTGTGCTAGTAGGTTCCCAATGGGAAATTCCATTGGGACAAAGTAGCACTAAATTGGTGACTTAGAAACGACACTGTCAATGAACGCTGTGGACAGCGGAAAAATGCAAGAGGAGGAGAGTTTAGTGTCGGAGGTCGTGGATGAGTCTCCTCCGTCATCCATTTTTTATTTAGAGGAGGAAAGCGGGACGAGGATGTTGTGGAAGAGGACGCCAGGGCGGCAGAAGCTTGGTTTGGTGTAGAAGGCTTCCAGCCGTACATGTTTGAGCCCTTGCCTCGCAACGCTGCCAGTTCTGTTAGCTCTACGCCTGCTGAAGACACAGACGTCCATCCCCGTGAACACTGGGACGGAACTCAATGGGAAAGGAAATTATTCTTATTTCTTGTTTCAACCGTTGCGTATATTAGCTGCAACATATGACTAAGATGCTATGACAGAAAAAATGTGATTAACAGATGACCGTTGATATATGATTGGCCGAATTTAAGTGTAGGTGCCTGCATAAGATAAGATATTTTCTAAGTTCTGGGACAATATGGTCTGATAAAGAGTACATTTATATACATGTTTAAGCCAGAATGATTTAACATTTAAATATGACTTCCCCACGACTTGTCTTGACATGTCTTAAGAGCTGTAAAAAACAAAATTTCCTTTAAACTCCACTCTTAATATAAATGCACTTTTATTTTCATTTCCTTTATTTTATTAGTTTGCTGTGCACTATGAGAGCTTTCTGGAACATTTCCGCTTTAGTTTCTCAAGGATTTGATAACAAACATGGTGTGTGCTAATGTGTTAATTTTGTACACTAACATTCAAGACTATGACATCACTTCCTCCTTGGTTTACAGCTTCCTGCTTGCCTGTTAATTTGCTCTATGGTTACATTTTGTTTCCCAAAAATTAAACCCCTTTTAATCAAATGTCTAAATCATTCCTTTAACGATGAGAAATTATGTTTGCATCTTAACTGAATAACGGATTTAAATATTTCCTAATGCATTTAATAAACAGTCAGTGACCTGCAGTGTTTTTCTGGACACTTCTTATGTACTGTACATCTAATCAAAACCTTGCATTTACTGATAATATGGTTATAATTCATGACATGTGTTTGCTGGTGATAAATATGGACCCCAATTCAAAAATACAGAAACTGTCTCTGAGCTCAAAAGAAGTTTTTAAACAACACGTATCGAGTAGAACATCATTCCTGCTGTTCTGCTCTTTGTAGAGAGAGTATGGGTTGTTCTCTGACAGGCAGTCAAAAGGCAGTGTTATGTTGCCTTTTTCTCCTACTTTTATTCAGTCCAACTGTATAAAAAAAAAAAAAAAAAAAACCTTTTGAAATGTCCTGTTCTGACACGCATTGCTTGACAAAGCCAGCATAACATCACAGAACATGGATGAACCCATTACTGTGTGCTATCTGGCTGCTCTCAGCAGCAATACACCTCTGCTTGGCCTCTTTTTGCACTGAGAAGCCGATTCATTGTGAGTCATCAAAGTGCTGAGGCAGGCGAGAAAAAATAAACCAGATAAAAAAAAAAAACGTTACTCGAGAAAAAACAAACAAACATTTGGATAGTGTAAACATTCCCCGAACAAAATATGACCTTTCTTTTTGTTTCTGGGAATTTGGCTAAAAGGATGAGCTTCAACATATGAGAGGAAAATGCACAATGGTTAGGATTTATGGGAGTTGGATTATTCTCCATATACTGACCTTCTAGCCACGTGAGACCATCCTGATCTCGCAAGCTTTCAAGGTTTCACTCGCAGATCAGTCTGGAGCCGTTCACCAAACGAACGTCCAATCAGCGTTGGCTTTGAGGCGGGTTGAGGTGTGACGCAACGAGAAGCGCGACAGTTCAGTCTAAAGAACATGGCGGCTTCAGCCGATGAAACTAGCTTAGCGTGGCGATCGAGCAAGTTTTATCAGAATTACAGAGTATTTCTTCACTGAAAGAAGAGCAAAACACTGCTCTGGAGGCTTTTCTCAGAGGAAAAGATGTTTTTGCTCTTCTCCCGACTGGTTTCGGCAAGAGTAGCCTGGCTTGCGGTTGTGTTTTCGTCGTCGCTCTGTAAGTACTTCATATGCTTCGTTGATCTGATTGGTTTATTTGGCCCGTCTATCACCAACATAGGCCAATCAGCTAACCAGTATTTTCGCCCCTTCCCAAAATTACTTCAACGGAAGGTTTATAGATAGATATGCGGAGCAAATCCATCTGGCGGAGTCAGGTTACTGATCTTCTACCATAATTTAAAATAAACCAAAAAAAGTACAAGTCAACCCTAATCTTATTAAATATTGTATTTCTGTTAATGGTATTATTTAGTGTTCGGCCAATACCGATACCACCATTTTAGTGCTGGATCAGAGCCCAGTTCGATACTGGTATTGGTATCGGTGCAAAACTAGTATTAATCATCACTAATCCATCCAGAGAAACCAATGAAAGTCGTTCAGTTTTTATCTTTCTAAAGAGTAATCAGATTTTATCACCTATGAAGATATAATTGCCCCATTTACACTACCCTTTTGAAACCGAACCTGGCTCGGTTCTTAGATAACAAAGAGAGACCTCGTCATCTCCTTACAGTCAGCTTCCGTAATCATGAAATTTCAGCCATTCATAAAAACACTAGCTTCCCTACTGTGCTTCACAATTTCCAGTGATGATTCTACAGTGAGATGAACCTCAACGTCTGTCGTTGTTTCCTGTGTCTGTAAGCCCTGATTAGACTATTGTTTGTTGTATCCACTTCCCAAAAGCCAACTCTGTCAAGTAAATTCACCAAAGGCTGCCTTCTTTGCCGGACTCTCCCCAACTTCTTGAATGTTACGGGCGCCACCATATTGGTTGGCTTGTTTACCTCTAGAGAGCAGCAGTACCATACATCGTCACTAGGAGGCGAGGAACCATGCTGGCGTGGTGTGTAAACGGTCTAAGGATCATAGCTCGGCACGGATCAGTTTTCAGAGGACAATGCAGATGGAGCTTATGCCACACATTGACTCATTGGAGTAATGTATCGTTACAAAAGATAGTTTTTCTGTATCAATTGATTGGTTTCTATGAGGTAATTGATTGATCGATTCTAAGGTTGCATCAGATTTATTTTCATTCTAATGTTTTTCTTTCACAGTAGTTTGTGTTTATATCAAAACGAGTCATGTGAATTAAAACTTTTCTTTGTTAGTCTCAGTCTTCCAGGCCATGGTAACCACAAAACATGCTTAAAGGAATAGTACACCCAAAACATGATTAGCCTTCATTTTCTACTCACCCCCATGCTGAACAACACTCTGGAGTACTTTTTTGATATCTCAAATGCATCTGGAGATCTGGGATGCTTCTTGCTGTCTGCTGACATTCAAATAACGGAGGTCTATGGTGCCCGAGACAGGCACGTTTTTTGTGGACTGTTATGGACCTTTCTGCCTCGGGTGCTGTGGACCTCCATTAGCCTCCCAGATCTCCAGATGCATTTGAGATATCAAAAAAGTACTCCAGAGTGTTGTTCAGCATGGGGGTGAGTAGAAAATGAAGGCTAATCATGTTTTGGGTGTACTATTCCTTTAAGTTGGAGGCAATGGGCTTAATGTGCACTTTTTTTGAAAGACTTTTCAACACGTACCCAGGAGTCTGTCATATCTCTCAGATCGCACTGAAGCTATCTGTAGTTGGAGCCCTCACACTCAAACCAAAGCTGAGTGGCATTTTTTATCCAGCTTAGATTGTTTGAACTCGTATGTTGAGAAACCAGACAACTACACAAACCCATGGTGCAGCATGTGAGAGGCAGCAGCCTGCGGTGACATTCAGCTTTACAAGAACAAAGCGCATGCCTTTGACGAGCAAAATGTTCAGATTTGGGACAGATTGGATCGATGGTTTGAAAGAGGGGGGAAGAAACTCCTCTTTGTTAACAGGGAAAAACCAGCACTGAACAGAAGGGGTTGTGGTTTCAGCTTCCCAGAACACCAAAACACACTTATTATGATTGAAACACAAAAATAAAAATCCCAAACACAACAAACAAATTCAACGACCCTGGAGAGTGACGGATGGGTTTTTGATTTCCATCTGGCTTTTAATGTTCTTCCGTGCGAGACGCAGGAACTGACAGAGAATCCTGCATAGGTGTCAGAAAAATTGAGCGAAAGTCTGGTTGCCTCTGATTTAATATTCTATGGGTCAGATAGTTGAGTAAAATTTAAAGTAGTGTTTAGGGCTGCAACAACGAATCAATAAAATCGATAAAAATCGACTTTTAAAAGCGTTGGCAACGAATTTCATCATCGATTAGTTGTGTCGCGCGATTATTGCGTCATCCGCCGCGCCGTCATCACTGCCTCTTGACTGAAAGAGGAAGAAAAAAAAATATGGCGCCGCAGGTGCAGTGTTGCCAACTCAGCGACTTTTCAGACCCCTCCAGCGACTATTTTTCAAAAAAGCGACTAGCGACAAATCTGGCGACTTTTTTCGGTGTCACTGGCGGCTTTTGGAGACTCTTACGTGAAAGCATGTATCGTTCCTACTCTGCCGTGGGGCGCCTCCCCCACCCCAACCGCGTTTTCCCACAAGAGTCCCTCTCAGCGCTGCAGTCAGACCTTCAGCGTCCAGACTGCAAATGAAGCGCGCATGCACCGGGATTGACGGCGTAAATTGATCACAATAATTAAAATAGCTTGCGCTTTGTAAAGCGAAAAAAGTGATAACATGCAACTTTTTTCAAAAGAAATGAACATGGCACGGAACCACCATGTTTGTTTGGTTTTAAAGTGGGGAAACGTTACGTTAGATTCTCAGGTAGCTCATCTGATGCTTTCCTTACCGTGTTAGTAGGTTATAGACAGTGATAATGTTGTCTACTTATTTTACTTTTAATTTCATTTGAATTAGCTTAAGCAGCGTTTACATTTACTTTATAAATAAATTAACTTGCAAATTATGAGGGCAAGGCTTTTAAAGTTTAAATCTTCTGGCAAAGATAAAGTAAAAAAGATCCTGCAATTTATGGAAGTAAAGCAGAATATAATCCAGCAAGATCAGTAATATGTCAATTAATTATCTGCCACATTCCCATGTAAATATCTGTCTTTGGAGGATGTGTTTTTTAGCACCCCTAGTTCTCTCATTTTTATTCCAAATAAAATTTATAATTTGAATCACAGGGCTATTTTTATCTCTATGGTTCAGTATTTTCTCAAGTAGCAACTTTAACTGCTATACTTTCCTGTCTTAAAAGGCAGAACTCTTCTAGTCTAAAAAAACTCATTTGTTGAAATGGGGGGGCCTATTGTTTGAACCCCTTAGGGGCTTTTAAAAACAAAAATGCCTGTCTCTTTTTGCACTTTATGAAACAAAGTAGCCTATATTTTGTGGATGTACAGCTACATTTCTCATGTAAGTTTGCGTAGTTTTAACACATTTATTTTTCATATTGCACCAGTACAGTTAATGAGCAACCTGTACTTGTGTGCTTGTTTGTTCTGTCTAAAATGTTTATTTTGGAATAAAGAGGTTAATATAAAAAATATTTTTAGTCCGATTCATCGATTAATCGAAAAAATAATCGGCCGATTCATCGATTTTTAAAATAATCGTTAGTTGCAGCCCTAGTAGTGTTGCACCGATACCGATACCAGTGTCAGACGGGGCCCCGATACTGCCCTAAAATGGTGGTATCGGTGAGTACCAACAAATAGGGCACCAATACCATTTTGAGAGCCAAAAGTTTATTCAACTATCACCCACTCCTGGTAGGCAATAAAAAGTTCTACCGGATTCACTTTGTATTAGATTTTTTCCTGCTTCACAAAGGTAGGCAGCAGCTTGACAAAGCCATGATGGCAATTAGTTTACATTATTATGGCATCATTATCGTCCGATACTGCACAGCCAGGTATCGGGTATCGGTATCAGGGCAAAAAAATTGGCATCGGCGCAACACTAATTTAAAGTTTAAATTATCTGACCATTCAGAATCTGACCATTCATATTGCTGTTGCTAGCATGCCTTCACACGGCCATTGCTTCTCTTGCAAATTAGAGTAAGAATCTGCTTAATATTACAGAGTATCCTATAGAAGATGGGTGTAGCATTACTATTAATCATCAATTTACTATAAATTGATAATTAGTTAACATCTTTGATAGCAAATTTACATTAGATAACAGTTTTGACTGGGCAGAATGAGTTAAGTTTTCCACCCAGATATTCACCATATTCAGGAAATGAGGGCGGACGGCTCTGTTTTGTCCTACAACTACAGGCTACCCAGTTTTGCTGTAGACCACTGCTGTATCCAGTGATGTGTGGTGAGGTTCATAGTTGGTGAGGCATTGACTCCTTTAGAGTCAGATTTACAATTATATAAACTTAAAAGGTAGCCTATTCAATTGGCTACTGGTTATTTTGTATCTCATCAGCGTTCTTCACACACAGTCTACCTTTTAAAGGTACGTATAGATAAGAAAAAAAGTTACAATTACAACACCGAGCACCCTCGGTGTGTTGCCCGTCACAGTTATACAATTCATACAACACAAATGAGAGTATAGAGTGTATCTTTGTACAAAAAGAGAGATTTAAATTTTGACCTTTAGTGAAATATTCAGTTATTTTTAAAAGCTATTAATTCTGATACTAAAAGCAATTAAATAATGATTGCTAAACAAAGAGCATGAAAAGAAAGACAAAGGATATTTTATTTAAGGTCCAAATTGATAAATATTCTATTGTACTTTTCTTAGTCTAATCAAATTTTTCATAAGATTAAAATGATGTTTGTGGTCTTAGCTTTATTTATTTATTTTATCATATTTCTTTTAACTTAGTTATATAATTGTCTTACATTTTGGACTTAGTAAAACACAAAAAATTAATGGTTCTGTGCAGTTGACTCTTACTCATCTCTGTGGTTAAGAGAATCAATCCACCAATCAACCTCTGATTTCTCTCAAGTACGCCCCCCTTCAGTGTGGCAGAGTACTGCCTTGCCTCACCCTATGCCTTTTCACTACGGTTTTATATCTCATCAGCAAAACTACATTTGTCACTAACAAACAAAGTCGTAGGGAATTCTTATTTAAATGTCAAATCATTCTGGCTTAAACACGTATATAAATGTACTCTTTATCAGATGATATTGCCCAAAATTTTGAAAAAAATTCTATTAAAAATAAAATCCAGTCTTAAAATCAGCTTTTTTTCTTCTTTATCTTATGCAGACCAGTTAGTTATACATCAGCTTGAACACCTAAATTCAGCCAATCGTATATCAACAATCATCTGTCAATCAAATTTTTCCAGTCATAGCATCTTGATTCATATGTCGCAGCTAATATACGCAACGGTTGAAATTAGAAATAAGAATCCTTTCCTTTCCCATTGAGTTCCATCCCAGTGTTCACGGTGATGGACGTCTGTGTCTTCAGCAGGCGTAGAGCTAACAGAACTGGCAGCGTTGCGAGGCAAGGGCTCAAACATGTACGGCTGCAAGCCTTCTACACCAAACCAAGCTTCTGCCGCCCTGGTGTCCTCTTCCACAACATCTTCGTCCTTGCTTTCCTCCTCTAAATAAAAAATGTATGACGGAGGAGACTCATCCACGACCTCCGACACTAAACTCTCCTCCTCCTGCATGTTTCCACTGTCCTTAGTGTTCCTTGACAGTGTCGTTGCTAATTGCTACTTGGTCCCAATGTAATTTCCCATTGGGAACCTACTAGCACTAAGTTGCTAACTGGTTAGCAAGATGCTTCAGACAAACCGGCCACAACCAAACTTGCTTACGAACCTTCTGCCACAACAATCCCGCCCTCTTGATAAACGACCGATCACATTCACTTTATATTCACTCGTGTAAAGTCGGGCACCACTTGGGAGAATTCAGAACTGCAATAGTTGGAACAGCTCCTTTCCCTACAACATTAAGGTAACATCAGCCAGCACTGCTGACTCTAACGGCCCTGAGCAGATTTCATTGACATAGCAATGCACTAAGGCTGAAATATGATTGGACAAGAAAATATAGCAACCAGATAAATGTAATGGAAGCAGCGCAGCCAATGGAAATGCCACAAAATAAAGAGAACGGATTGTTTTGAATAAATGAATAGAGTTGGATGGAGGAAAATTAATAAGTTACGACTGTAGTGTTTCTGATTGATTTTAGGCCAGCAGTGAAGGCTTTGAAGGCCCTGACTGCCTACCGCTGTGTATTACACAGACAGGGAGCTTGGTCATATTACTAAATAGCATTTCTGGTAATTCTGTCCTTGCACACTCATAGTCAGTGCTTACATTTATAAGATATATTAAGTAAAACCATTCATTGTTTGCACTTCAAATCCTTACAGGTTGATCATTGAATGCCTTGGATTTATAGTTTGTAAAGCAAGATTATTCATGTCTTTAATATTCTGCCAATTTTGTTTGGTTATTATTCTGATATAACAGAAGACCCTTGTTAAAGGAGTTCATAAAACTTTAGGACTATTGGTAGTGGCATTATTTAACCTACATTGGCTCTGCCAGCCGTGAAAATATTAATATATTCATCTATCTTTATCTCCACAGTCATCTCACCTTCATGGTTTTGTGGTAATGATTTCAGGGTGCTTTGTGGGATTCAGAATGCATATATTTTGTGTTAGATCCTATATCTGTGAAACGGCCGTTTGTTTCGTTGTATCAAGACGGTTAACACTCCAGTATGTTTTTTTTTTTTTATGAACTAAAAAAAAATGGGGAATCTTTCCCAGAAATAAAAACAAGCAACAAATATTACAGTGTTGAAGATTAATGGGACACTAAGCTAAAATAAAACGGTTCTCTATTAAGAAATACAGTCCAACATTGTTTTTTCCACAGAGTTTAAGATGAAAAGTAGCAGATGGGTGCGGCTGATCAAATGAACTTTATAAATGGATCATCAGCAGATGTGACCACCTCTATAACCGCTGTTGTTTCTGGCTGTTACTGGTCTGAAGAATGTGCAACACAATGGCTAGAGGGGACGACATGAGTATTGACCTGAGAGAAGAAGCTGTAGCCGTCCATCAATCTGGGAGGGGTTATGAGGTGATTCGCAAATAATTTAAAGTCCATCATTCGACAGCAAGAAATATTATAACCTGGAGGAAAACGTTTAAGACAGCTGCCAATCTTTTAAGGAGTCCTCGTCCCCCCAGTTCACCCTAAGGTCATCCTCTGCAACGTCCTGAGCAACGTCTTATAATCTAAATTTTTAGTGTTAAATTGTTGAAGCTTATGACGTGAAACAAGACTAAAAACGTTTGAGTTTTTGGAAGAGTTCTCAACAAGAAGCCTGTTTTATCCAAATAAAAACATGTCAACATGAGTTGGGTTTGAAATATTTCATCTGCACGATGGGCACATCTGGAACAATGGATGGATGAAAGCAAAGAAGAGATGTTACAATATGTCGCACTGTTACTGCACTGCACACATGATCTAATAATGAGTAAAAATTTCTTAAATTAAGTGTATTTCGTCTTAATTTGAGCAATTAGATAAGACAATCTACCAATGGAATGAGAATTTTGTACTCTTAAAATAAGTGTAAAATCAGACAGTTGGATATTATACTCTTGAAATAAGAGACTGCAGTTGTTTTTTTCTTATTTTAAATGTAAATTGCCTTATTTACACCTACCTGCTTAATTCAAGAAAAAAATGCTCTTCAAGAAAAATTTACTTACTTGGATTTCAGTTTTTTGCAGAGTGGTGAACCCAAGGCAACTTTTGCTCCTGCTTCAATGAAAACCAATTTTCATTTCGTATTCCAAGAACCACTTGTGTCTAATTCTTCTTGGCATCTCATATTTTTTGAGTAGAGTGGACTTTTTTCTGTTTCTTGGAACACATTTTTTGGGGGAAATTACTTCCTTTGTTTACCTCTGGTCATCTGGTCTTGTTTAATGTCCTACTGAAAAAAACAAATTTTACTAGTGAAGGTGGGCACACACTGTACAATATTTTCAATCGTTGCACGCAGCTACAGCTCAAACTGTACAACCAAACCACAGGGTTTAAAAGTTCACAGCTCACAATGCACGATCTCACACTGTGCAGCCCGACGCCCTGATGCGATCTTACGGCGGCCAACTGGATTTCAAACATGTTTGAATTTCTCCTGAGCTTACGGTTCTTGATTGGGAGGTGATCGTGAAAGGCTAATCTTCCCCTCGTTACCCCCTGTATACTACACAAAGAACAATGCATGATGAAGCTCAAGCTCGGACCAATCGAAAAATTCTCACACAACTGGAGAATCGGCCTGAAAAGGGGGAAAAATCGTACATTGTATGCCCGGCTTAATTTTCTTTAGGTGTCTTTTGTCAGACTCTTATTTCACCAATTAATGTAAAAATATTAAAACCCTGGAATATAAACATGGGAAATTATTTGGAGACATTGAAGTTCATGTAGAAACAATAAAAACCTAGCAAAGCACGTAATGAGACGAAAATGTAAATCAACACAAAGGAAGTGGCATTGTCAGTAAAGGCCTCTCATTTACTTCCTTGTAAAGTGTAGATTCTAGGGTTGGACAGTTCACAAAATCCACGGTTCGGTTCGGTTCACGGTTTCGTGGTCACGGTTTTCCGTTCGGTTCTATATATGTATATTGTTACACCGAAAAATAAAAAAAAATTATAAAAATGAATTAAAGAAAAAATGAAAATTTATTAAATGAATGAAAAAAATAATAAAAATAATGAATTGTAATTATTTTTAATGATCCGCGGAAACCATGGATCATTTCCGTATGTTTTGCTGCTTTGAATTTAATCATCTCGCGCATGCCCTCTACGATCTCCAAGGAACTCAGAGCGGAGCGGACGGGAGCCACAGTGGAGGCTGTAGGCTTTGCTTTGTGCAGGCGGTCTGCGGGGCATAGCGGAGCGCTGATGAAGTATGTGGCATTTCGGGGTTAGCATGACATGTTGGTCATGTTGCTGTTAGCATAAACAAAACGTGTTGCACAATGCTTGCACACTGTTGCACATTTATCCACAACTTTCTTTCCGCCGTCATGGTAGGTCACTCTAAATGCAAAGTGGTCCCATACAGCAGACCTATAAAGTGCTGCTGGCGCGTCTTCCAACTCCTGTTCTTTCCCACTTGCCATACCCACACATTTCTCCACAACAACTGATTTTTTCTGCTACACCCGGCTACGCGGCTTCACTTCTTCTTCTTCTTGCTTACTACTGGTGGTTGTCTTTGGTCGCAGTACCGCCACCTTCTGCTCTGGAGTGTAAACACTTCGCCTATGAGAAAATGGAGCAGCGCATGAACCGAACAAAACACACGCGAACCGAACCGAGACAGTCGAACCGAACGGTTCGGACAGTTTTCAAAAACTGTTCCATCCCTAGTAGATTCTATATAAATCTGACTGTCTGCCTTTTAGTTCTTCCTTCTCTGAAGGCAAGCAGCTTTATTTCTTACCAGACTGCATCCATAGGCTGTTTGCATTGTTGCAAACATGGTATTTTTAGGCTTTAGGTGTAACTTGTGCTTTTGAAGACGACTGAATGAAACACAGCACCCATTTGATGATGGGACTTCAGTCGGTGACATAAGCCTAGTGCCACTAATCTTCAAAGGGGGATGTATTAATTGGGGAAAAGCAAGAAGCAGGAGCTTTCCTTTTTTGCTTTCTGCATGTTTTGAAGTCTTAATTGTTATTTAATTTGTGCTGTGGCTTTGTTGTAAAGGCTGTGAAATGCTAATTGCATTGCCTTTCCTCCTTCTGGCCACTTTGATGTTGGCATGTCTGGATTCATCCAGGGAATTTTTTTTTTCTCTCTCGTGTAAATTTATTTAAGATTTGCAGAACTGTAAATACAGCAGGTTAAGGCTCAGATCTTACTGCTTGTACCTTCGCAAAAGGGGTTTAATGATAAAGGTGGTCTTGTCAAAATCAGACATATTGATAATTCATTTATAAATATACATAATTAGACTACACTATAAAGATCCTGTATTCCCATTCATAGATTCACAGTGGAAATGGTCAAATGGGGCCTTATATTTAAAAAACGGGGTAACTGCAATAATTTGTCAGCATGGTTATAAATTGATGGCTAAGAAAAATGTTGAATTTTTGGGAAACCTTTTCAGCAAGTTGTGCTTCTGTGGAGATGGATGGCCAGGTCATTTACAGTTCGCTGCTTGCGGCAGTGTCACATTGTGTCGTTGTGTCAAGAGTGATAAAAAAGAAAAAGCTATACTCTTCCTTTCTTCTCATTTAAAGTAAAAATGATAGAGTTTCAGTGGTTAAGTGGATGAACCACAGCCCATAAGTCATCACTGGTAAGGAATGTCCTGAACTCCCGGTTGTCTCGTTAGAACGTCTATGTGGTTCAGTCTATCTTTGGTCAATTGGGAGTTTAAAAGGTTAAAGCTTAGATATAAAAAACATTGAGCCTTAATTCACTGACTGAAAGCTCTTTGCTTTTAAATAGCTACACTCAATGAAAGAATTAGGGTACCCCATTAAATAAAAAGTTATTGTTTAATCAATACCTCACTTACCAAATAACAGAAAGTCAACAGAAAATCATGTTTTGGTTGGGGGTAATGTTAAGCATCATAAGCTCATTTTGGCTTTCAGAGCTTCAGTTAGATGCCTCCAGTGGTCTAGGATGTGTTTCTGACATAAATCTAAAGTAAGCCCCACTCCTGGGTTTATTTCATGTAAAGCATATATAAAATCATCCCTCATTATCTTAGAGAAACGGACCTGGGCTATTACTCTACCAAAGGTTTTTTTCACTTAATTTACGTCAAGTTATTTTTGGTTTTTTTGGTATGTTTAAGCTTATGATCTGTTTTTCTGCCTAAAGCCGGGCACACACTGTACGATTTTTTTGCCCTTTTCAGGTTGTTTTTCCAGTTGTACCAGAATTTTTCGGTCGGGCCGACTTTCAGCCTGATCGTGCGTCTCTCACGACCACCTCCCAATCAGGAATCGTGAGAAAATGAAAAATGTTTGAAATTCTGTCAGACGTCGTGGCCAACTAGCTCAGTGCGCAAACAAGGATTCTTCTTCTTCTTCCTCTCAGACAAAAATACAAAACCATAGTTGGGGTGTGAGTGAAATGGAGCCCTCTGTTAAATCGACAGACCGTGGTAGCCACCTTTGCTCAACCATGTCTTTGTTCAAATACATCATCGCCTTTCCTTTTTAGGGCTTTCAGAACAAAATTGCACAAATTGCCAAGGCACCGCGTTTCACTCTAGTGAGCTTCATATTTCTCTTCTACTCGTTTGGCTTCCGGATAGACGAGTCCGCTTAGCGCCATGTCACTGTAGAGCTGAGTCCAACATGGTTTTAGACGTACAGTGTGAGCAGGTAGATCGCATCAGAGCGTTGGGTGCACAGTGTAAGAATCCTGAGCTGTGAACTCACACTGTACCACGAAACCGCAGGGTTTCTTCGTACAGTGTGTGCTATAGCTGCATGCAACGATTGTAAATATCGTAGTGTATGCCTGGCTTTAGTTCATTTTTTTTTTATGAATAGTCTTTCCAAGTTAGTTGTTTGTGTTAAACCTGTCTGCCAACATCCCATACCAATAAAATTTTACAATCTCTGATTGTTGAGGGCTTTTCTTTCATACATAGAGGGGGGAGTGGCGGTCTAGAGTCTGGGGCATTGTGTTTGTAATCCAGAGGTTCTGAGTTCGAGCCCCACACACAGACTGCCACTGTGGGTCCCTGAGCAAAGATCTTTAACCCACACTGCTCCCCGCCGCACAATGGCAGCCCACTGCTCCTAAGGGGATGGGTTAAAATGCAGAGAGTGAATTTCATTGCTCTGTTCTTTTGAGAGTGTAATGACAAAAAAAAAAAAACATTGGATAGGAGGAGCCTGCTGTGGGTGCCATGATTACATTTAGCTTTTAACATCCTGTGTTCTGCTTTCTGGCTGAACTTGCTTGGACAGTCTGAATTTGTGAGAGAGCGGGATGTCTCATTTCAAATTTCATCAGAGTCTTTAAACCCCTTAGGAGACTCATATACTGCTACAGTTTCCTTTCTGACAGCCTGGAGCAGCCCGCTCCGTCCTACCACAGGGTTGAATCCACCTGAACAGTCAGCAGCTCACCAAACTTAATCTTTGAGGTTTAAAAAAGGCCAGGCTCTTTCAAACTCCCTGTAGAATGGGTTTGCTTTCATTCAGTTCCCACTAGTTGGATATCAGGGGAGTTTGGAGGCCAGAGGAAAAACACAGAGCATTTCACACTCTGCCCCTCTGAGGTTTTAAGTTGGCACCATTGGGGATTAAGGCGAGTGGCAAGTTTCAGGGTGAAAAACTAACTTCCGTACAACAAGAAGAGAAGTATTAGTCAGTTAACCAGTCCATCCATCCGTTACTCTGTGTGTCCGTCCATCCATCATCCATATGTACATCAGTCATTCATCAATCATCCATCCGTCATCCATCCATCCATTCATCCATCCATCTATCATCCATCTATCCAACAACTGTCCATCCATCCATCATCCATCCGTCCATCTGTCATCTATCGATCCATTGCCCATCCATCCATCCATACATTCATACATACATACATTATCCGTCTATCCATCCATCATCCATCCATCCATTACTCTGTATGTCCGTCCATCCATCCTCCATATATACATCAGTCAATCATCAATCTTCCATCCGTCATCCATCCATTCATTCATCCGTCCATCTATCCATCCATCTATCCATCCATTGTCCATCCATCCATCCGTCCATACATACATTGTCCGTCTATCCATCCATTCATGCATCCATCCATTACTCTGTGTCCATCCATCCATCATCCATATGTACATCAGTCATTCATCAATCTTCCATCCGTCATCCATCCATTCAATCATCTGTCCATCCATCTATCTATCCATCTATCCAACAACTGTCCATCCATCGTCCATCCGTCCATCTGTCATCTGTCGATCCATTGCCCATCCATCCATACATACATTGTCCATCCATCCATCCATCCATCCATCCATCCATCCATCCATCCATCCATCCATCCATCCATCCATCCATCCATCCATCCATCCATCCATCTTTATCAGTGAAAAAGTGGATCCAATTAATAATGGCGTCCTTGAATGGCGAACCCACACGCTTTGGGGTAATGGGATGTGGTCCTACGGGTCATTTTAATGAGCATCCTCAGGTGAGAGTATATTGAAAGTGGATGTAACCTCAGGCAAAGAACAGTCTAGCTTTTGTTAAATTTGAGCTTAGCAACACCAGCAGTTTAAAAGCAGAGACTGAAAACTAGATCTGCTTGTTCAGAATAGGATGAATAATTCATGACTCGTCTCGGCACACAAACCGGCAGGAAGTGGTTGTCATCCAATAAGGAAGTATTGAACGTTACAGCTGTTGATGGTGTTTTGGTATTTATTATGTCAGCATATTAATGGATAGTCTGTGCAGTCTAAGTTACAGTAAACACTTTTTTCTGGTTTAAAAGGTGGTTTCCTTCAAAGTTGGATCTCTAAACAGAAAGTATTGAAGTTCCAGGTTCATGTTTTCAGAATGCGCTCAGTGAATGGGCCAACTGGAGTTAGAGGTAGAACTGAATAACCGTTTTTACATCTGAACACTGCAGGAGTATGTTAACTAATTAAAGTTAGATGGTGTTATGAGTGTGTGATTTATTGATATATAAATCAACTTAAATGGCAAACAGTTTATCTGTGTTGGAGTCTGAGTTTATTAAGTAAATCTCATAACATAACATTAGATTGCTGTTCAATCCAATTCAGTTTCATGTTCTAAAAAGGAAATGTTCAGGAATTAGTGGGTTTTGTTTTTCTCCTCTCCTGTTAACATTTTGTCTTCACATCACTGAAGGGCCATGCAGGTAACCTCTGTGCCAATAAACCTTATTGAATCCTCCATAATCATTTAGCTATTCCTCATTCTGAGTTTTTCCCCCCAATTTTGATCATTCTCCTATTATAAAACAATCCTTTGGGTGATAGTGTTAGGATAATTATCACTGATGATGCCTGAGTTTATTATACCTTGATATTAGCTGCCTGTTGTGTGTCAAAACTGATGCTTTCCCCACTAGTTTATCTAATTAGTATCTAATCATTTAATGGAGAGCTGCTTCATTTCAAATTAGATGAATCAAAATTATTGTTATACATCAATTCTAGATAAATATTCCCCAAAAATAAATGTTCTCATAAAAAGCCAAAGTATATATTTAAACTTCTTTTCCTCTTCTTTTTTTTATAGCATTTCAAAATAAGTGTAAAAAAAAATGAAAAAAACTATTATGAAAAATAAATGTGCAGATAACTATCTAATTAAAGGTATAGAGAATGATCTTTTATTTCTGGGTGGATCATCTAAATAAGTTCCGGTGATATGTTTACGTAAGGCTAGCTATCTTTTTCTGTGCATGCACAGGATTATATCTATGGTGAGCTACGGTTTCAGTCATTGAAGCTCACCTTTCTCCCCTTGGTCCTTTGAAAAATGGCCGAGGGTCATGAGGAAAAAGTGTCTACGAAGTGTATGAGATGAAAAGAGGAAAAAGAGGCAGATATATCCCAGAATGGTTTGCGCGGAGAGCTCTACTTGCAAAGCATTATGGGATTTGCTGTCACAGTGGCCCGCTACCCGACAGCGGCGACTCATAACAAAGATGGCGCAGGGGACCGTGCATTGGAGGAGGAGTTACGTGACCAACGGAGCAAAAAGCAGTGATCATCTCTCCGAACATTAAGTTAACTGAGTTTGCTATAAAGTCCACTATATCCCCTCTCTATATAGTGATTGAGGGATTTAGGGGTTAGGGAGGATGTTTGAACACAGTCAGCTTGTATGAGCTATGAGGACAGTAACTCTTAAATAGAGCGTGCACGAGGAGAAATGGAGTCATGCACGTTCTCCTAAGCATTTAATAGGCGTTCCCTCTGGAGAGCGGGTACAGGGTTGTGCATGTGCATTTGTTTTAAAGTGAAAGGGGCAGGTCTTTTAAAACAATCACGAAAAATCCTTCACAATACCTTTAAATATGTAAATATGTTTTGATACAAAATACATCAATAAAAAAAGTCATGTCTAAAAATAAATAAATATATTTTTAAATAAAGAAATTACAAAATAAGCTAAAAAAAAAGCTTTTTTCTATGTTACATTTTATTTATCATTATATATTTAATAGTGCTGTCAAAATTATCGCGTTATTAACGCGTTAACGCGAGGCCATTTTAACTGCGATAATTTTTTTAACGTGAGATTAACGCTATGTGGTTTTATGGTACAATTTTCCAAGTACATCCCGCTGCAGCCTGCGGGAAGGCGGGGCTATTTTCCCCCAGTCTATGCATTTTCCATAGGCTTCGAGAGCGGACCTCCTCAAGGGAAAAAGACGCTGATACACTGGGTGACGCTAGTGCCTTTTCTTTAAGCCCCACCACCAACAAACAAGTTGAGTGTCTGGTAACTAGTAGCAACCTGAAATACGCTGAGAAAACAGATTACTGAGGTGAAATGGAATCTGCTACGGCACTCTTGTCGGTATCGTGTGTGTGTGTGTGTGGGTGGGTGTGTCTGTGTGTGGGTGAGTGGGTGTGTGTGTGTTCTCATTTTTGTTAAGAGGCTGAAAAGTAACTTTCTAGAGAGCATAGACTACCTTCATCTAGTGATGTCGGTCTATTGATTTTGATGTATTGATTGAAAATTGTTCATTATTATCTTGGTTAATTAACATCTAATGTTAACTCTACTAAATTTTATAGCAGTAGGGTAAAATGCTTGTCTTTGTTCAAAAGACTGTATTAACTGTAAAGACTGTCTTTTACATCAGCCTGTTTTCAGGGCCTTTTTTTTGGCTACATATTTGTTATTTTTTACTACATGCCTCCCCATCTTCTTGCCATATGTTTCTATGGCATAAATCAGTATCTGTGACCTGTTTTCATTTTAAAAAAAGAACATCGGCACAAAACTAGCCTGTATGTATTTTTTTGTATGTCATCGAGAGTATTTAAATGATTTTCAATCAGGAAAAAAAATGTGCGATTAAAATGCGATTAATCGCGAGTTAACTCAGGCATTGATGCGATTAATCGCGATTAAAAAATTTAATCGATTGACAGCACTAATATTTAATAATAGTTTTTAAACAGCCTGTCTTTATTTGCCTAAATTTCAATGTAACTGCTTTCCATACTCATTTTCTGTTTATCCAACAATAATTATTAGACTTACTGCCTTTTCAGAAAGGACGCTCAGCTGTTCTCTTATTTTTAATAGCTGTCTTGGTGTCAGGGGGCTTTATCACTTTGTCTTGCAAAGCGTAGCGCTTATTGAGCTTTCACAGTGACAAATACAATAGATGCCAAACCAATAGCTAGAAAGTCCTCAAAGCAAAATGAAGGACATATGTGTGTGTCTGAACTCACCAAACCTTATGATTCAAGTTTGCGTCTGTGGCTGCTTTGCAAACGGAGCTGGGAGTCCATCTGCTCCCTGGACCTAAAGCTTTTGGTGAACTCACTACCTCCTTTTTATCCCCTATTGCTGTTTTTCTACTAACTAGCTTGGCCATCCTAGCCAACGCGACCCAGAACACCAAACCTAGCGTGAGCCGTGGCCGACCTAAAAGGGCCATAAGATGGTCAGGGTACCATAAGTGTATTAATAAAATGTGTGAATCATAAGCAATCAAACAGTAATTTACTCTTTTCCCATAGTAGAAACACATATTTACACCCTTCTTCCCAACTCACATGCTCTAAAAAAAAACACGTCATAAGCAGTGAGGAGACTCAACATACATGACAGGAACTAATGTGCGCTTAATTTATTGACAATTTAAATTTTATGTTTATTGTTTATTGATCCTTTATTTCGAACACTTAATAAAAAGCAAATATAAGTAAATTAATAAAGTCATAACAAAACAAGACAAAACAAAAAAGAAGAAAAAGAAAAAAAAGTCGTAGGGTAGTTATATTTGAATGTCAAATCATTCTGGCTTTAACATCTTTATAAATGTACTCTTTATCTGACGATATTGTTCCAAAATTTAGAACATTTCTATTTAAGAAAAACCCTGTCTTAGAATCTTTTTTTTTTTTTACCTTATTTTATGCAGGCCAGTTAGTTATACTTCAGCCAGAACACCTAAATTTGTCCAATCATATATCAACGGTCATCTGTCAATCACATTTTTTTCGGTCATTGCATCTTGTTGCAGCTAATATACGCAACAGTTGAAATAAGATATAAGAATCATTTCCTTTCCCATTGAGTTCCGTCCCAGTGTTCACGGGGATGGACGTCTGTGTCTTCAGCAGGCGTAGAGCTAACAGAACTGGCAGCGTTGCGAGGCAAGGGCTCAAACATGTTCGTCTGTAAGCCTTCTACACCAAACCAAACTTCTGCCACCTTGGCGTCCTCTTCCACAACATTTTCATCCCGACTTTCCTTCTCTAAATAAAAAAATGTATGATGAAGGAGACTCATCCACGACCTCTGACACAAAACTCTCCTCCTCTTGCATGTTTCTGCTGTCCATGGCGTTTCTTGACAGTGTCGTTGCTAATTGCTACATGGTCCCAATGTAATTTCCCATTGGGAACCTACTAGCACTAAGTTGCTAACTGGTTAGCAAGATGCTTCCGACAAAGCGGCCACAATTAAACTTGCTTGCGTACCTTCTGCCACAACAATCCCGCCCCCTTGATAATTGACCAATCACATTCACTTTATTTACTCATGTAAAGTCGTGCACCACTCGGGAGAATTTGGAAATGCAACGGTTGGAACGGCCGCTTCCTTACGACTTTTAACCTGTATAAACTCAATGTACATAGGATGCGTCAGCTTTTGTGGAAAACAGTCCAGCAGCAGCTTAGCTTTTATTTCTTATGACTTTGAGCTACGGATTTTAACATTTTTATTGCTTTTTGCTCTTCATTTTTATTCAGAAAGAATTTTATTTTTTATTTTTTTATTGAACAACATTTTAAAATAACGACATTGAAAATAATTATGTGTTTTTATAACATTTTAGTCTTGTGCTTCAGATGAAACAAGTGATGCTTCCTTTAATGGAGGCAGTGACTGAGCTTTACAAGACTGAAAATAATGAATCAACATAACCTTAGATATTTAACTCTATAAATTGGAAAAAGGTTGATAAGTTAAGACTTCTATGAGTGAATTTTCCTCTGATCTCCTGTTACAGGATGGCCATCCAGGTGGAGAAGTTTGACTTTGAGAGTTTGCCCCAGCTGGACCAGGAGACGACTCGCCTCAGTAGCCCCAAACAGCTGGAGGAGGAGCGACAGCAGGCCCAAGGCTGCCAGATCAACAGCAAGCTGGACATCTGCTGGAGCATAATATCCTTACAGAGGAGTAGAGAGGCAGTAAAATGACAGCAGACGCCTAAAGGCAGGGCCAGGTTATAATCCTCAGTACCTTCAATGCTCCATCTAGACCTATTGTCAGTGGTACGTTATGTTGCTGATTTTGTTGCCGTTGTTGTCGGCAGTGCGGTTGCACATCTGTGTTTAGGTCGGCAGAGAACCTGTCTGCCTGAACTGACAGATGGAAAGCCAAATGTCTAAAGGTTTTCTGCTTCTAAGCCGGAAAAACAAATTTAGCTTTGATTCTGGGTAATGGATGCAAATTGAAATCAGTTTGGAATGAAATCAGATGGATAAAGAAGATTTAAGAATGGTTTTATATATCTGCCAAAGATCAGATCTAATCACACTGAAAGCAAATGTTTCAGCCTTTATGGGCGCTCCTTACCGGGGAAGCTGCTCTCCTCTCTAAAGGTATTCAGATGATTTTAGTGGAACAAAACGTCAAATAATAACTCCAGGTAGAAATCTAATTTATTTAAGACAATAGTTGGAAAACATACGATTTTTCTTCGCTAATTCTTTCCAAAAACTGGAAAAAATTGAAATCTAGATAAACATTTTTTTCTTAGAATAAGTCAATTTGTCTTTGGATTGAGGAGGTAAAAGAGACATTTTGCAAATGGAACAAGACAAGACATTTCCATTTAAAATAAGAAAACAATTGCATTGTCTTATTTCAAGTGCATTTTATCTAATTTTGCTATTTTAAGAGTAAAAATACTAATTCTATTAGCAAACTCTCATTTATGTACTCAAATACAGTACTTAAAATCTAAAAACACTTAATTTAAGAAATTTGTTATCTTATTGTTATCTTATTTCTAGACAGTTTTTCCAGTGAAGAGAGTTGAACCGTCATATTTTATCTGTTAAATGATAGACTCCCTAATGTGCTTTTTAAAGCCTTCCAAAGTCGAAAAAGCGTCCAAACCTTCAACCTGGACGTTTTTGCATTTTGAATCAGAGGTTCTTGATGCTAAACTTTTCAGGTGTTAAGCTGCTCTGGTCTTTTCCTTGTAATCGAGAGAGTGGTTGATACTTTATAACTTTTAAAGACCTTTTAAAGTCAGAAAATATCAAAACGTCGTCTGAGCAGGCAGATAATCATGATTGTTATGCTTCTGTTGTTGTTCGGCTCAGCAGATCCTCCAGCATGGATGACAGTGCAGCAGAGATCACAGCTTGCATGTTGTGCTCCTGGATCAGCCTGTCTGATTGGTTGATGCTCAGAGTTCAGATATCCCAACTCCTGCATCCACTGCTCTACATAAATGCTCATGACTCACCATCCCTGGTTCTTAAATCATGGTGCTGGACCCCTTTATGCTGTGGGCTGTTTTCCATAAACTTTGCATATAAAGCACACATCCTGATGCTGAGACTGTATTAATTGTGAACACCCCATTAGCCAATCAGTAAAGGAACGCAGTTAGATCAGATTAGTACTTAATTCAATTTAATTCAGTTTATTTATATAGTGCCAGTTCTCAACACATGTCAACTCAAGTCACTTTACAGTTCACCAGATCATATATCAATTTTATTTGAGGCAGGCTAAGTGGAAGTAGGCTATCAGTATCATATATTTCAAGGGAAATTCAGAACAACGAAAGCCAACGAATTTCTGTCATTGCAACGCTGCCTGGTTACAACCAGACCTACCGGTAATCAAGTGAGCTTGATGCAGACATTTTTGATTTATGCTCAGAATAGAAGCGTGGTCTGTGCTATATGCTGTGGGTCTAGATACGGCCTAGGCGATGAGGAAGTGGGGGCGAGTTTGCCCGACAACGAAGGGACATAACGGCGAAAAAGAGCGGAGATCCAGGTGGAAAAAGGGTCCCAGCGTTCTCGCGCTCCTCGATCTTCTAGCTGGTCAAACTTCACGAGTTGTTTTCCACAATTTCGGGCATTAAAAACAAAAAAAGCCGGCCTCCTGTTTGGGGTAAGGATGAGACTTCCCATGCTAATGGCTTGGATTCGTTAGCAAAAATTGCCCCCCTGTGGTACTTGTATGTTACTATCACAAGTTGTTGAGGACCGCCCAGAAACATTGTTGGTACTAATTATAGCGCCGGCCTGTATAACAGCCCGGCCATTATTTACCTCTGCCGACAGCTAGACAGGCCAAAATTAGAGACCTGGCTGCTAATGGTATACAGACCAATATTAGAGGATTTACGGTGTATATATATATATACACTATATTGCCAAAAGTATTTGCTCACCTGCCTTGACTCACATATGAGCTTAAGTGACATCCCGTTCCTAATCCATAGGGTTCAATATGACGTCGGTCCACCCTTTGCAGCTAGAACAGCTTCAACTCTTCTGGGAAGGCTGTCCACAAGGTTTAGGAGTGTGTTTATGGGAATTTTTGACCATTCTTCCAGAAGCGCATTTGTGAGGTCGCACACTGATGTTGGACGAGAAGGCCTGGCTCTCAGTCTCCGCTCTAATTCATCCCAAAGGTGTTCTATCGGGTTGAGGTCAGGACTCTGTGCAGGCCAGTCAAGTTCATCCACACCAGACTCTGTCATCCATGTCTTTATGGACCTTGCTTTGTGCACTGGTGCACAGTCATGTTGGAAGAGGAAGGGGCCAGCTCCAAACTGTTCCCACAAAGTTGGGAGCATGGAATTGTCCAAAATGTCTTGGTATGCTGAAGCATTCAGAGTTCCTTTCACTGGAACTAAGGGGCCAAGCCCAGCTCCTGAAAAACAACCCCACACCATAATCCCCCCTCCACCAAACTTTACACTTGGCACAATGCAGTCAGACAAGTACCGTTCTCCTGGCAACCGCCAAACCCAGACCCGTCCATCAGATTGCCAGATGGAGAAGCGCGATTCGTCACTCCAGAGAACGCGTCTCCACTGCTCTAGAGTCCAGTGGCGGCGTGCTTTACACCACCGCATCCGACGCTTTGCATTGCACTTGGTGATGTATGGCTTGGATGCAGCTGCTCGACCATGGAAACCCATTCCATGAAGCTCTCTGCGCACTGTTCTTGAGCTAATCTGAAGGCCACATGAAGTTTGGAGGTCTGTAGTGATTGACTCTGCAGAAAGTTGGCGACCTCTTCGCACTATGCGCGTCAGCATCCGCTGACCCCGCTCCGTCAGTTTACGTGGCCTACCACTTCGTGGCTGAGTTGCTGTCGTTCCCAAACACTTCCATTTTCTTATAATACAGCTGACAGTTGACTGTGGAATATTTAGGAGCGAGGAAATTTCACGACTGGATTTGTTGCACAGGTGGCATCCTATCACAGTTCCACGCTGGAATTCACTGAGCTCCTGAGAGCGACCCATTCTTTCACAAATGTTTGTAAAAACAGTCTGCATGCCTAGGTGCTTGAATTTATACACCTGTGGCCATGGAAGTGATTGGAACACCTGATTCCAATAATTTGGATGGGTGAGCAAATACTTTTGGCAATATAGTGTATATATATATATATATATATAATTAAATTTTATATTATATTATAGTTATATAAAATATTACATTTTAATGTAATGTCACATCATCCTAAGACACTTTCACCAGATCATACAGACAAATTAATTCAAAATTTTATATCCAAGGAAAACCAGTTGATTGCTCCGACTCATTGACTGGAAGGCAATCCCTCACGCTAAGCATGCTTGTAGCGACAGTGGAGAGGAAAAACTCCCTTTTAACTGGAAGAAACAGAACCAGCAGAACCAGACTCAGTGTGAGTGGCAAGGCTGTAAAAGGCGGCAATTCACACTACTTCACACTGCTAAAACAACCACTTTGTCTCAAGTTTAAGCAGAAATGATCAGGCTCTGTTCAAATGAATAATGGTTCACAGTCCTCAGTTTTGAACTGATTCCAAAGCCTGCCTGGTATTTCTGGTCTGGTTGGAAAATAAATTTGCTCTAAATTGGGCTTTTCTTTGATTTAGGGAGATAAGTTAAGCGTCTAATAAATGGCGGTAAGGAAAACTATTATTTCTTTATGTTTTAAAAATGTAAAGTCAAACATTCTTATTTTTCACAAAATGACATTTTGGTAGAAACATAATAAACCATCTGCTTCATAAATAGTTTTTCACATCCATAAATCTTCATTTAGTCCATATGTTTCAGTTACCTCCCCAGCACCCTGCCAACCACGCTCTGGCGCCATCCTCATCCTGTACTGCCAGCAACCCCCCAACCCCCCGTCTTCTGATAAAATATATCGTTCCCAACCTGATAAACGATTCCTGAAGTCAAGACATTGAATCTCGGGGGAGTTTTTGCTTGATTTGAAAAATGGCAAAAACTTTGCAGTTTGGTGTTTTTGACGGAGATCAGAATAAAATGCACATATTCTGGCACTGTAAGCATGCCAGGCTGTGCTCTGCTGCAGCTGCTGTGGTGACGGGTCTAGGAGTGTTATACATGCAACAGTCAGCCTCATCTTGGCTGCTTTCTAAGCCGCTGCAGTGAGCCTGTGCTTCTCTGCCAGAAAGAAATGTTGAATTGCTCCCTGCAGAGAAATCCTCCAAGTATCCTGTGCATGAGTAATGGTGGTATGAAGCAGGAGGTGGATGGGCAGATGGAGGCCGCTTCTGCAGAAATGCAGCTCTGCGTTGGTTTGTTGTGGAGTAGAAATACCAAAATCAAAAGAAAACCCAAACATACGTCTTCCATTGCACCCGTCCATGTTGCCCTCCTCAGATTTGATCACGATGGAAGCACTACATGAGATTATTGGGGAGTGCTGGCCTAGTGCAGTGTTTTTCAATCCTGCTCCTCAAGGCACCCTGCCCTGCATGTTTTAGATCAGGGGTCACCAATGCGGTGCCCGCAGGCACCAAGGGGCCCTCAAGGACCACATGGGGTGCCCTCTTCGTCTTCTGAAAACAGAAGAACTCACTCAGTGGGTTAAGTTTAATTTTTTTTTTATTCTGTTGCTCTTCTTTTTAATCATTTATGTATTATTTCATCATGTTAACTATTTCATCATATTTCAGTGGTTTCAAAATGACAATATTAAAAAGAAAATTAGAAATGAATAAAAGAATAAAATAAGAATAAAATGAGTTTTTATGGATGAGATTTACTGTAGGTGAACACTGATCCCTCCAGTTCATAGGTCAGTATTGGTAGCCCTTCCTATGAGCCATGAAGTAGCCCTCAGCCTTAAAAAGGACGGCGATCCATGTTTTAGATGTTTCCCAGCTTTCACACACCTGTTATCAATTGATAGCAGATTGTCAGGATTTGCTGAACTGCAATCATCTGAATCAGGTGTGCTGAAGCTCAGAAACATCCAAAACATGCAGAGCAGGGTGCCTTGAGGACCAGGATGGAAAAACACTGGCCTAGAGGTTAGAGCAGAGTGCACTCAGGGTCCCTGAGCAAGACCCTTAACCCTACTCTTCTCCCCGGGCGCGGCACAATGGCAGCCCACTGCTCCCCAAGGGGATGGGTTAAATGCAGAGGTAATTTTCTTCAGTGTGAGATCTATAAAGTTCAACTATTAATGTGCTTATACCTTATTTATCCACCACCTTCCTAATTTTCTTCCATATTTTATCATCTTTATAATCACTCCCATTATTCTAAATACCCCCATCTGCCACATCCATAAGCGACCTGTGTTCCACTGAATGTGGAGGCACCTGGACTGCACCCTCTAGTCGCTCACAGCTGTTCCCACCACTGCGCCGCTGTGCGTTTCTAAAACATCCCAGATGTGCCGGTGCGTTCCGCCTCGCTTAAACACGTGGCTGTTCTGTTTTTCCTGCTTGCTCCAATCTGGAGAAGAATGGATCGTTCAGGCAGGAAGTCAGCTGATGAAAAGCAAAGTGGATCCGGTCGAGTTACGAAGTAATGGATGGATCAGATTTTCTAGACTTTTATGTAATAAAAAAAATCTTTTCCTACACTTAATCAACAGCCCTAATACCTGAGCCAACACACCTGAATCAAATGGCTTTATTACATCCTCAGTTGATGTTAAGTTCACCAGTCATGCAAAAGAACCTAAAAACAGTCGGCCTCAGCAGATGGCCGCTCACACTGAGCCTGGTTCTGCTGGAGGTTTCTTCCTGTTAAAAGGGAGTTTTTCCTCTCCACTGTTGCTACAAGCATGCTTAGTGTGAGGGATTGTATTTGAGTCAATGCAATCAAATTGATCCAAATTGAACTTTGAATCAATTTGACTGTATGATCTGGTGAACTGTAAAGTACCTTGAGATGAAATGTGTTGGGAATTGGCGCTATATAAATAAACTGAATTGAATTAATTATTTGATTCAGGTGTTTTTAAGTAGAGACGCATCTAAAAGGTGAAGGACTAGATTCTGACATCTCTGATCTAAAATGTTACATATCCTGAACTCCCCCCTTAATTTGGTCAATCGACTGTTTGTTACTTTGGAGACCAACCCTTATTTGTTCCTCTGTAAGAACATCTTCTCATTCTCATAGGTTCACCTGATGTTGCCTCATTCACACTGTTAGAAGATGTCTAAAAACACTTTTGAGTCCCTCTATGGTGTGAATTTTGTATCGTAATTGTTGCAAGCAATGAAAAAATTGTGTAAATTGAAATTTGAAAGAAAAAAAAAAAAAATCCAAAATTGGAACTTTGAAAAAGGTTTAAATCAAAAAAAGGTTTTGAGAATAATTTAGCTGTTAGGGCTGTTATTATTATTATTATTATTATTATTATTATTATTATTATTATTATTATTATTATTTTTCAAAATATCATCTTGTTTAAAATTTAAATTTTGTTAAAGTTTGTCAGACTTTACAACTCAATCTGAAAACTACAGGGAAAAAAAATCTAAATTTTAAATCTGTAAAAAAATTGGAAAAATAAAAAAAGGAAGGAAAGGGAAAAAGATTACAAATAAAAATTTAGAAACAAATACTGAAAAAAATATATCTGAGAAAATACTTACTCAAAAAAAATATATATCTGAAAAAAAGCAATTAGTCAAAAAACCCTTTAATGATGAGAGTTTTATTTTTTAAGTGTCATTTAGGGGTTGCATTTATAGTTTTTTTTATTGCCATTTATCAACATGTTATTGGCAACAATAATGGAACAAAATTCACTCCATACGTCTTAAACCTCCATGGGATTCCTAAAGGTTTGTCTCTTCTTTGAATTAAAATCCCCAAATTCTCCAGATAGAAACAACCAGTTTAATCCAGTCTCAGTGGCCCAGTGCCACTAACCTTGGATTACCATCAGCTACAGTCCTGCACATGCACACAATTATCTATTTGGAAAAGCAGCTCGCCTCCCAGAATCATTGAAACAGCGTGAATCTGCTTCAGGCTGGGTTTTACTTCACTACATGAAAAACAAGACGAGACATTTGATTACACTGCATATCACACTTCGAGCAAAATGAAAAAAATCTACTTAAATGTGTAATTTAGGAGCTCTCCGCCACAATATTACTCCTGTTATGGGGATTATTTTCTCAGCAATATGCAGTTCTCTACTAGCACTGAGAAATATACAAGTGAGACGACCGATATGGTAATTTTATGTGAGTGTATGTTCTCCTGGTGGAGGTCACAGTGTGAAATAACAGCGTGGATCTTCATTTCTGTCTCTACGGCTGACCTAAGCTGGTGCTAAAGATCTTCTTCACAGTCGGCCGTCATAGAGCCTCAGTGTAAAACTGTCACTGCCAGAGTAATGCTTTCAGTTTGTCTGAAATACTGCAGCCAGCTGGAAGGAGCAGCGTGTGAGCTCGACCTCAGCGAGCACCGCTGGAGTGTTTGGACGTGTTTCAGAGTCTGCAGATCTGCTTCCAGGCAGCGTGCTCAGCTGCACTCCTTCGGCTGGATCTATTTGTTTCAGTTCTAAACATAGATGTCAAGATCTTTCCCTCTGTCGGCTCTTCTGCTGCTCTCAGTGTTTGTACAAGTCAAAACTATTGATTGTACCACGACTGATGACTTGAAGGCTTAGGTTTGCTGTGGCAAACAATAGTAGGCAAATTATACAAAAAAAAAAATCAGATGTAAAACTTTTCTGCTTTCCAACACCTCCTGTCACACCTTGACAATCTAGCCAGCGTTTGCCTGATGTACGAAAAATCTGGAAAATATGCTGGCATACATTGGATAAGTTATGAGCACGCTGAAACACGTTGACACTCGTCGACATACGGCAAGTATGCCAGCGTATGCTCATACATGGGCCATAAGTTACAGATAAGTTATCTGATCATTGACATACGTTAAGTGTTAGTAACTCATAAGTCGTGGTGTCTAGCTTATCCAAAACCTATGAGTAACTTATGCATATCTTATTCCTGAATTTATGCCCTCGACCAAGAAACTTCCTAGCAGACGTCACTGATCGTCACCCTCTTTCTTTCCTTTTCTTTTTTCCATCCATCCATCCATCCATCCATCCATCCATTCCATCCATCCATCCATCCATCCATCCATCCATCCATCCATCCATCCATCCATCCATCCATCCATCCATCCATCCATCCATCCATCCATCCATCCATCCATCCATCCATCCATCCATCCATCCATCCATCCATCCATCCATCCATCCATCCATCCATTCCATCCATCCATCCATCCATCCATCCATCCATCCATCCATCCATCCATCCATCCATCCATCCATCCATCCATCCATCCATCCATCCATCCCAGCTCCCAGGACAGCCGAGAAACATACTCCCTCCAGCATGTCCTGCATCTCCCCCTGGGCCTCCTCCCTATGCGGACCTGAGTGAAGTTGGCCCCCCCACCTTCTTGAAATCAGACAAAATTAGTTTTAAACGTTTTTGCAGCACCTCTGATGACCCCTGGAGAACATTTTTTTTTTAAATCTTTAGAATGATAGGAGCGCAAATGAATATAATGAATAGAAACACAACTGAGGTGATTGACACCCAATTTGTCTGATTTCATAAAAGGGGTCTGGGGGGGGATTGACCTTTAACCTTTCATTAATATCTTCAAGGCAAAAGCAACAAAAACGACAATTTTAGGTGCACAAACAGAGTCGAGTTAATTGACACCCATTTCGTCTGGTTAGAAGAAGGTGGGGGGGCTGATTGACCTTTGATGACCTCTAGGAACATTTTTTTTATATCTTTAAAATTATAACGGCAAAGACGAAAAATTTTAGCTGCATAAACGTTTGACACTAATTTTGTCTGATTTCATAAAAGTTGGGGGGGCTGGTTGACCTTTTGACCTTTACCTTTCATTAATATCTTCAAAGCCAAAGCAGCACAAACAACAATTTATGCTGCACAGAGTCGAGTTGATTGACACCCATTTGGAGAAGGTGGGGGGCTGATTGACCTTTGATGACCTCTAGAAACATTTCTTTATAAATGATAGCGGCACAAGTGAAAATTGTCGCTGCACAAACGTAGCACAAACATTTGACATTCATGGGCATTACGCTGCCGTGCATTATGCATAAGTTAGGCTGTCGTTGAACATAAGTTCTAGAGTCGTTATGAATATTTAAAAATATATAGAAAGTTCAGCATTATAGAAGATTCTGGGACGTCAGGATTGAGCTCGCTAAATCGTCAAGGTGTGACAGGGGCTTAAGGTAGTTAAACATGGGCTGATTATAGAGTATTGTTGCTGTTAATAATTGAAGAAAATAAATCAGAACAGAACATCAATCTTAAACTCGGTGTAAATCAGACGCCAAAGCTGCAGCAGATCTTCAGATTGCCCAACTGAAATGAGCTTTTATCTCTGCTGCTGATGCCGTCTAACGCTCTCTGTAATTTGCATCAGAAGCATTAAGGGCTCATTATATCAAAAAATCCCACTGCTCACCGAGCTCCGATGCAGGTGCAAATTTTAACGCGCTCCATATTTTGGAAGCGATCCAGAAGCAGGAGAACCTTCCAGCGCGTCCCCGTCTGTCTGTTAACATCTCCTCTGTCTGTTCCTCACTCTGCACATTGTGCTCTCCCCTCAAAGGTTAATAGACACGGGTTTGGAGCTGCGGGTCCTTCATGCCTAACCTATTATTCCAAATGTCAGCTGTGTAAATGATCAGCGCTTTTCCTTATCATCACACATTATCTGGGTAATTGCTCCCTGACAGGCGTATTTGTTTTGATGCAGTATTCATGCGCCGATAGCCTTCCCCGCCATCAGTTTAAGCGTGTGTTTATTGCAACACGCTCCTTCTGCGATGCTGACTTCTACATGAATGCTCGGCAAATCATTATTTCAACATTTATAGTATTTCAGTGTTATTTATGCAAGATTTATTGAAATATTTTGATGTAAATGTAAGAGTGAACAGTTTGCATGCATCCATGGTGAAGTGCAAGGCATGGGGGGGGTATTGATTATTTTAAAAAGCTTGACATTTGGTGCTTAATACGCTTCAGGGATGGTTTTGTTTTATAACCTAATTGATTAAGTCAGTATTTCAGAAACTTAAAGGTCTTTTAAGATTCAAACTACAATTTGAAGATGAGAATTATTCCTGGGGTGATCATCTTTGCTTTTCTTACATTCTTGTGTTTCTCTCACAGCAGCGTTACTCATGTATTGATGGCTGGTAAGGTGATGGAGAAAAAGACAAAGTAAAAGCTGAGATAAACACAAAGGATCAGGAAACGAAGGCCAAAAACAGGCGAAGCTCTAACAGTTTGTGCATTTTAATAGTTTAGAATAGAGCTTCAGAAGCAATGTTGCTGCGTTTTCATTCCCTTATTTGCATCCAACACATCCCAACAGCTTCAAATGAGATTAGCAGAGAGTTTTGGTGAAAGACCAGCTCTAAATAGCATATATCTATATTAATGGAAAGTTATAAATGGTTTAGGGATGCAGGTTATTGAGTATTGAATCAATCTAAAGCTAATTGATCTTATCTATTGTCTAAATGTAAGTCGAAATTTTTTTAAAGCATGTTTTCAACAGGATTTTTCCATCAACCTAAAGAAACAAACAGACAAATACTCTGGTAGTAGAAGTGGTATTTACTGCCCCAACATTAAATACTGACTGAATGTTTTATTACATATAATTAAGCTAGACAGATATAGAACAAAACATTAATCTAAGTTACTAAATGAAAGAAGATCAAATGTGTGAAACACTTAAGATTTAACGTGCAGAGATGTAAAACTATCATCAAAGTGGGATCTATCACTCCATCAGAATTTCTGCTACTTTGTTTTAGTGAGTCGAACGTTAATTCTGATGATTGAGGATTCGTTAATGAGTCATGTGACCCAGAGCAATGCTGTACAGCAGCGGCGCTCGAGTCAGGTCCTCAAGAGCTACCATCCTGCAACTTTCTTGATGCACCCCATTTTTAACACCCCTGAATCAAGTGAGGGCCTCGTAAACATGCCACTGCTGAGCTAAATGAGGGGAATGAGCCTTTAGATGTTAGAGAAGAGATGCATCTAAAAGTCCCAGGATGGTGGCTCTGGAGGACTAGAGCACCCCTGCTGAACAGCATTCTGAGATTTTCTTAAACATAAGTCCTAAGCTAATAGTTGTTGTTAGCCAACAAAACGAACCCGATCATAAGGATGTATGTGACCTTAAAAACTCCATGACTCCTTAATCTGCAGGTCCAAAGTAGTCTGACTCTAAAACACGAAGGGACATTAACGAAATTTTGACCACTTAACAGACCCGATTCAGTGGCGCATCAGATGTTTTTAAAGTGAACTTCTCAGAAGTGACAGATGAAATGACACAAGAAAAGATGGAGAGCCAATCAGTAGCTTGTGGGCGATCTAAACTCAGGGAAGTGGGCTTCAGCTTGAGCTGCAGTTTTCCTCTTGGTCCTAGTGCTCAACGATTGTCTGTGTACTGTAGAGTAACGTTGTTTTTGGACAGGAAAACATGCATGGGACAATAATGGATGTGTCTTTTTAAAGTATTGCATAAAGCTAGAGCAGAGGGCATAACACGACCACACAAAGGTCTCCTTGTTTACTACTGAAGAATACTAATGTTTGTTTTAAGTCCTTAGATTTCTTTTGTACGGTGTGTGACCCCCCCCCCCCCCCGATCCCTCTCCACCCTCCCAACATTCCGTCCGTGCGAAGGGAGAATGTTTATCACAGTGCAGTGTTGAAAGTGTCCTTAAGGGGAGCTAAACCTGGAAGTTACAGGGTACTGTAGTAGGTGGGGATTTTTCAAGCCTTAACAAAAAAGTTTTTTTGGATTCACCGGGCCATTTTCACTCTTGGGGCCTGTTTGTCTAAAACAACCATTGTGCTTCTGGCTTTCTATTCATGATTAGGAAGCTCCAACTTAATTGTTAACCTGTAATAAATAAATATATATATATATATACATTTATTTATTTTTTATTTATTTATTAAGGATGTGGCACCTTAAGCTCTATTCAACTTCCTTTTATTCAAATCAGATTTCCCCAGAGCATCATACGGTCACCACCATACCTCACATTGGAGAGGTTACAGCTTTTCCTTTCATAAATGTTCCTATTTCAAAGCTCTAACTTTAACTCAGCTTGAGATTTTTATTTCATTTTATTTTATATAATAACGCTGCCTTTAAACTTTGCATACGTATCCCTGACATGCCTGCCCTCTTCTTGGACTTTGTTCTTTTTTTGTGAGGTCCCCAAATGAACCTTTTAGGCCCTCACAGAATGTTAGCTGGGAATTTATAATACATACATACATTTTACTGGTTAAATGGCAAACAAGAACTCTACCACTGAACCACTTTTACCCTGTTATTTATATAGTTCTTTCTAACACTTCACTGTATTAAAGAGAAAAATATAATAACTGAATGTATTGACTTCTATATCTAGTAATTACTAACGACCACAAGCTTTTGGTGCTGTTGCCCTTAACGGTCGCCACCCATCTCTACAGCGACGCGGAGAGGCCAGCGTGGAGGGAGCCCTGAACCAGCTGGTCCTGGAGCACATGCAGCTCGCTCCGTTGCAGTGGGGTAAGTTTCTCTGAAATGAGTCTGTGATGTTATCAGGAGTAATTAGCCACCAAGTCTGCAATCTTGGTGGTGTCAAGCGACATAAGAGCAAACGTTGTGTGTTCGTTTATTCACCCGTCAATTAGCAGCCGAGCCACCATCGTCTCCAGCCATGTTTTTATCTGCATTTATAATTGGCTCCAGGCTATTTTGGAGAAGTGTAGACAGCAGCTTGGGGAATGTGTGAATCACTGAGGACTCACAGAATTTGTAGGAGCCTTCTTTGGTCGCACCATCTGTGATCGTCGTCTGATATCTCTTTGATTTATTGAGGGAGTTATTTATTTATTTTTTTTAATCGCTGTCCTCTCTCTGGTACCTGCCAGCATTCAGATTCATCAGCTGGGGGCCGCCCTGCCTTGATGAAAAACAAAGGCAGAAACAGGGATGGATTGTTGCAAAAACATCAACGTACCAATCAGAATTTTATCGCTGATTTTCACACCTCTGGTTTCAGAAGGCTGAAGCATTTTGTTAAGTTTAATGTCTGACCCCAAAAAAATAACAAACCAGCACTCTGACGACCCCATAAAAACACAAACATTTACTTGTTATATATAAATATAAAGTAAAGTAATAAATGTTTTAAATGCATTTATTTTTATTAAAGGACATTTGATTATTTAATTCCCTGTTTTAAATGTATTTTTAATTATGCAAAGAGACATTTAATTGTTTAAAGGTGCCTTTTAAAATTGTCCGTCTTATATGCATCAGTAATAATTGTAAAAAATAATTTTCTACCTCCTACTTCATGTCTCTCGACCCCCCAGGGGATCCCTTCTGAATTAGAATGGTAATAATAGGATATCATTTTAAGAAAAATATGTTTGTTTTCAGTGTTGGGAAAGTTCTCTTTCTACGTGAAATAGTTCATAATTCAAAATTTTGAACTAAGTTCACAGTTCCAAAAAATGAACTAGTTCATAGTTCTTTTTTTTTTCATATATTGCTCAATTACACCATAGCCCACTGTAGAACCACAGAGCAATTATTTTATCAGTTGTAACACTGAAACTGTGCGTCAGATTTCATCTTCATATCCAGTTTTGAATCCTTATCCAACCAGGGTTTACATTAGCATTGAGGGGACAGCATTTCCCCATTGTTGCTTTAACGCTTTGTTGCTGTCCATTCACTTCACACTAGTAGCAGCTGCAGCTTTCACCCCTACAGTATATTCTCAACTTACTGCTGCTTTGTCGCCTCCACGGTCGCCTCCATGCTGCTGTGGCTTCCACGCTGCATTTTGTTTTGATGACGCACGCGGCTGTAGGCTACGACACTGGTAGCTGGTGTTGCCAGATTGGGTGTTTTTCCCGCTACATATTAAGGCTTGTTTACGGTGTGATTTAGCCGGGGTTTCGCCTAGAGGGCTCTATAGAAATCTGGCAACCTATTGAACGAAGTTGAACTGAGAGAGCGTGCCGTTCACAGACACCAGAATGAACGAGTTCACAATAACGTTCATCAGGCAGTAATACAGTACGTTCAGTTCACGTTCGCCCAAAATATGAACGAGTTCATTGAACGAAAGTTCAATGAACTCGTTCAGGCACAACACTGTTTGTTTTAGGCTACATGGTGGTGCAGTGGGTAACACTATTTTTTTGGTGCAAGACTACTCTGGGTTCGATTCCCGGCCCGGGGTCGTTCTGTATGGAGTTTGCATGTTCTCCCTGAGCATGGGTGGGTTCTCTTCGGGTACTCCGGCTTCCTCCCACAGTCCAAAAACATGACTGTTGGGTATAAATCTCTAAAATCTCCTTAAGTGTGAGTGTGTATGCATGGTTGTTTGTCTTTTTGTGTCTCTGTGTTGCCCTGCAATGGACTGGCAACATGTCCAGGGTGGACCCCACCTCTCGCCCATAGACTGCCGGAGAAAGGCACTGACCACAACCCTGATAGGATTAAGTGGGAGAAGTTGGATGGATGGATGGATGGATGGATGGATGGATGGATGGATGGATGGATGTTTTATGAACTACTGAAATATAGAAACATTAAAAACACATCAAATCTCATCAAAAATGAAAAGAATAAACCCAGAGAGGGATCAACCCCACTGTGAAAGTAAAACTGAGAAACAGATGCTGCAGGTTTGTTCCCACTTGACTGGAAATGTTAGGGCATCTTTCCAATCCTCACGAAACTGTCTACATACACCTACTACATGAGGCCAGGCCTTATAATTCACCTGGAGAAACCAGAACCTCTGTAGAGATCATCTAAGGATTTTAGCTCTTCCCAGTGGGTCACTGGGAGTCATTTCCTAGCTCTCTGGCTGCTCCCATCCTGCTCCTCCTTGCACAAAGGAACCATTTCAGAACCTGTTGGTGGGTCAAAGACCTCCAACCACCCCATCCAGCTCTGTTTAAGTAATAGAATAGTAGATAGAATTCAACTTTATTGTTATTACACTGTCACAAGTACAAAGCAAGGAAACTAACTCTCTGCGTTTAACCAATCCCCTTGGTGAGCCATGGGCTACCATTGCCCAGGAAGCAGTGTGGGGTTAAGGGTCTTGCTCATGGACCCAGAGTGGCAGTCAGTGGGAGTGGGGCTTGTACTCAGAACCTCTGGATTCCAAGCGCAATGCCTTAACCACTAGGCCGCTGTAGGTACCATATCTGCTCGTGTCCTGCTTCATGCCACTGACGTTACGCTACATTATTGGCTGAACGTTGCCACATGATGTAAAACATTGTGGTTGCCCAGACAACGATAATAACATTGCGCAGTGTCTGTGTGCCTAGTCGGGAGCATCTGTAGTGTTAGCGTGTCTAATGATCGATGAAGTTTTACCTGATTGAGAACAAAACTGAAAAAAAATCTGTTTATGGTGAATAAAGCAACTTTTAGATCATGATTTAAAGGGGGAGAGCTGGGTAGCACTGTGGCTAGCTTTGCTCATTAGCTAACAGGTTAGCCTCTTTTAGCTTGATCAGTTAGCCACATTAAGCTACACAATTTGTGTCAAAAACAACCGTTCACAAGTAGAATAACTGTTTTATTTGTCTAAAATTTTTACTAAAGTCATTTTTTAAGACCCTCAGATCCTAATAAATAGAATAAAAATAAGCTGAGACTTTTTTGTCACCTTGATAAATGGCAGAGCTCATTCTATCTTAGCAGGCAGTGCTTTTCTTCAAGCCTGACAATGATTGTTTTCTATTTTCGGCTACTTTAGATCGCCAATGAAATGTAAAATAACAACAAATATAGCAGGTAATAATATTTTGAGACTCCAATAGAGATTTGATCCTTAAAAAATGGGTGCAATACAGTTTGTCTGAGTGGGGTTGCCATATGTTGACGTCATTAAAAGGGGTATGACCCCGAGCTGATCTGACTATGAAAGTAACACACAAGTAACCTCCTGTCTCCTGAATCTCCTCCATAATCATGAATTTGTGATGGAGGAACAGCAAACCTTCTGGAAGTGGCCCATATTAGCATGCAGCCCTAGTGGGGATGGACAGCCTGTAACGGATCTGTCGGGTACTGGGATTGACGCTCAGCCTGGTCAATGCAAAACTACAAAAAACTGTTTAAAAATTGGGACAGAAAACATGTATATGAGCTCCAACAGTGAAACCAGTCATGTTCATGGCGGTTGCCTTATTTTTGCCTGTTTGGTTCACTTTTCTTTTAATAACAATTTTGCTGACATCAAAACAGGCAACCACTTCTGCTTAACTAACCAGATCGATATTCCAGATGCTTAAGTGAGTTGTTATTATACTCTGATTAAAGAGTGTTGCTTTGATTTTTATTTTATTTTAGTTTTTGTTTTATCTGCAGAAGAAGTGGCACTCTTTGTATGTGAGGAAGCTTAATCTGAATCAAAGGTTTTACTCATGCTTTAAAATGGGAAAAAAGGATTAAAAAGTACAAATATTAAGCAGTCTCTAGCATTTATAATATTAATATACTTTTTAAAGTATTGCATAAAGCTAGAGCAGAGGGCATAACACGACCACACAAAGGTCTCCTTGTTTACTACTGAAGAATACTAATGTTTGTTTTAAGTCCTTAGATTACCTTTGTACGGTGTGTGACACCCAGAGGCTGAATAAAACACAGGGACTGATCTGTACCAGCTGAGATTTGCAGCAGCCTCTGTGTCCTGAAGTCTTTATTTTTTGGTCTGTAAACAGCACTGAGCTTTGAGTCGTGGGAAATGGTTGATTGCAAGCCCATTAGTTTGACGCAGCGCATTAGGATGCCTTTATCAATGATGCCAAGACCATCATAAGCACCATTATTGGTGCCGTTCAATCATTTCCCCCATGTGGGAAATCGTTAGTGCAATTGGATGCTTTTAACGCTGCTGTTGCTTTGTGAGCTACCCTGACAGAGTTCCTGTAGAGCCATATCATTTATCCTTCAGGAAATACAGATTTTAGTTGTCATGCTATAGCTTATATGATGTTTATTACCCTTTTTCTGAGTATTTCTTTCTTGCCATAGATGGATATGTTACAGTTCTACTCTTTAAATGTCTCCATATTAACACAGGAACATTTCCTGTTGGAACGATGGCGTCTGACAACAGCATCCTTTCTGCATCACTTTAGAGAGAGTTTCTATAGATGGTTTAGGAGTTTAGCTTCCACTTAGTTTTTGCTCATTTAGGTTCTTTACCATTTCACCTTTTTACAGTTTTAAATGTTTCAAAGCTGAAGCTACTATTGGTACAAAATTAATCTATAATTTAAACTTTATTATATACTGAACACAAGTTAATGAATGGCTTGCAAAGTTTTTATTTATTTTTTTTTTTTTACCTTCGTTGACAATCAAATGTGTGCAAATCAGTTTTATAATGAACTCAGTCTACTAAGGTGAAAAGTGGCTTTTAATAGATTTTATCTACTAGAAAAGGTTGCTTGTAGTTTAACTAGGGGTCATGAACTGTCAGGTTTCAGCATTCCAACAGAATGACGCCGCCTTCACCTTGTTTTACTGTGGCAGCGGTGTGTTCAGGGTGTTCTGTAGCTGTTTTTCGTTCTGTTTACAGCTTGTCCCACTTTCATCAGGAGCATTACATGAAAAACAAATAGACTTCCAAACAGCTTCTTTCTCAAGGCTGTGAAGCTAATTACCCCCCTGCAGGCAGACACTAAACCCTCCCGGCCCATCGCATCGCATACACTGTTTCAGCACAGGCTGCACTCGATGTAAATACTACATTCCACCTTCAATGTTCATTTGTCCCTTGTTCTTTGATATACCGTGAAGAAAATATTTATTTTAACACATAGTTATTTTACAAGTTCTCCCACTTAGAAATCATGGAGGGGTCTGAAATTGCCATCATAGGTGCATGTCCACTGTGAGATAAATAATGTAGAAAAAAAATCCAGAAATCACAATGTATGATTTTAAACTATTTATTTCTATGATACAGCTGCAAATAAGTATTTTAACACCTGAGAAAATCTATGTTAATATTTGGTACAGTAGCCTTTGTTTGCAATTACAGAGGTGAAACATTTGCTATAGTTTTTCACCAGTGCGCACACTGCAGGAGTGATTTTGGCCCACTCCTCTGGCCCACGCTGTTTCTGGGTTTTCGCTGAGAAACATTCTTCTTCCAGAGTCACTCCTTGGTTATCCTACCTGTGTGCTTCAGGTTATTGTCATGTTTGTAGACCCAGCCTCGAAACATTTTCAATACTCTGAGGGAAGGAGGTTGTTCCCCAAAATCTCTCAACATATGGCCCCTTTGAGGGTCATAATTCTAGCTTATAGACAGGTGCTCAAATAATTATTTTCCTCACTGTATAAGTCTTTTCTCAGCATTTTCATTCTTCGTTTTTCTCTGTGTTGATGTATGTCTTTGTATGAGGTGCATTTTAAACTAGTGTCTGATGTTGTAATGGTTAATGTTATTATAATCACATTATGACAGTAAAGACTATTAAAGAGTAAATTCTATTTTCACCTCCGTTATAAGAAATAATGAAGGAAAATACTTATTTTTTTTCATTGCATATACTATAAATCATTGAATACACTGTAAAAGTAAACTGCAATTCTATAAAATGCAAATGACAATTTGTGAATATAAATATCAATATACATGTATAGTAAAAGTGTAAAGTATGAAGGGAAGACGGATCTTTAAACCTCAAGAACAGGAAAAAATGTCTTGTTTTTTCTGTTTTTTAACAAACTAAAGAAAGAGAACTTAAGCAGCATGTTACTTTGGGTGCAGGTTATGTTATAATGGATCAGTCTAAAGTTGTTAAGCGTTAATTTTAATTAAGTGGTCCTTTCCTTAAAAACCTGAGTTTTCTCTTGTATCAAGAGGTTTTTGATATAACACGAAGGGCTAAATAATCCTTAACAAGATGCTGAGTTAAAGAAAATAGTACATTGTTGTATTATAACTACTTATTGTGAAATGCTGGTTGAATAAGCAAAAAAAAAAAAGTTTTCTAATACATAATTAAACTAAGACATATTTATGCATTATAAAATGGGAATCAATCAGCTGTGGTGCTAACAGCATAAAGTCTTTCCCACAGCTGATTTTTAAACATGTGGTTCTGGTTTCCTTTAGAGGAATGTATAAACTTGGCTTATTAATAACATTTCTTTCTGTCATGTCACCAATGTTTTGCATAAAACTTTTTCAGTTTTCCATCATCACATCCTTGCCTTCTATGCACAGAAGAGAACTTGACGCTGCTCCTCCATGCAGCACAGCCAGAGGTGCTCTATGTAGATGATAACTTATCCAGTATTTATATTTACAAACAGAATCACATAAAGTGTAATCTGTATCATTGTCACCATTAAACAGTGGAAAAAATCCTGAACTGGACTCTGGAGTTAGTCCTGTTTTTATTCGAGCATGCCCATGCACCGGCACTGCTTCTCTTGCAAATATCAGCTATACTCTGGTTAACAACAAACAGCAGTGTCCTCTATTAAACTGTGGCAACGTACAACACTGAAAGAAATTCCTTCAAAGCAGGCATTTTAAGTAGTGTTGCACCGATACCAGTATCGAGGCGCGGCCCCCAACACTAAAATGGTAATATCGGTATTGGCGAGTACCAACAAATAAGGCACTGATACCATTTGAGAGCCAAAAGTTTATTCCAGGTAGGCAAAAAAAGTTCTACTTGATTCACTTTGTATTAGTCTTTTTCCTGCTTCACAAAGGTAGGCAACAGCTTGACAAAGCAATGATGGCAATTATTATACATCCAAGTAGTATGCAGTTCTTCATATATACACACACATCAATTTAAAACAAAAGGTATCGGTATGGTATTGGCCAATACTGCACAGCCAGTGCATCGGGGCCAAAAATGGTATCGGTGCAACACTAATTTTAAGTTGATTGGATCGAATAAATTTTATCTAATTACCCTTTAATTGACGATTAAATGTGAGTTCAGTACATTTTTACATCTCTACTTTTTACATGTGGTGTGGTAACTCAGGCACACATGCATATAGACTCTGGAACGCCTATGATAGAACAATTATATGTATAAAACTTTTCCTATTATAATAACATTTTAAAAAAAAAGTATGGTCTCTCAATGTAGAGGAGACATTACTGCGGAAAATCTGAGACCATGAGAAATTATGGTCAAACAAAATATATAACTACAATAAACTCTTTTTTTTTAAGCAAAGTATTTGATGTGTAAAAAGTGTAACTACTTTTTATTTCAGACATGTAAGCCTTGGGGTGGATTTAAAAGAAAGATGCTCTGACATCTCTGTCTGGGATCAGCCAATTATACAGCCAGAGAAACTTGATGCCTTGTGATTTGTCTCTGTAGAAACCCATATGAATATTTAATCCCTTTGCTTCTAGTTTTTGGGAGCATGGAAAAGGGCTACAGCCTATTTAATGAATGTGATTTGTTTACAAGTTCTTAAATTTTAGAAGATATGAAAAAAGCAAGAGACTTTTGATAAAAGACGGATACCTTTATTTATCAACAAACTGTTTACGTCAGTGAGGCTGCAATAAAAGGGGATAATGTATGATGAAATTCTGCTCAGAGCTGAAAAATAAAATAATAAAAGCAATTACTTTTTTGATAGTCACCCTACTAGTGGGTCAGTGTCTTGGGTTTCACAAAGGCGATGGCGCCAATGGCAAATTCCTACCTTCGCCCTCTTTGTGTGTCTGTGTTTACTCTGTCTGACTTGAGAAAAAATAACATAAATCAGAAAATCCTCTAAAGGCCTTTTATCTACATTTTTCATTCACCTCAACTTCACTCAGATCTGAATTGGTGGTGCAGCTGCTCTCCGTGGGATTTACCAGAGAAACGGAAGAGGTGGGGCGCTTGAGAAAGCTGGAGAAAACAGAGACTTAACACAACAATTAATGCACTTGGCCAATGTCATCTTGTTGTTTTAGAAAATGAAAGGACTGCTGCTTTTCAACTCTAAAGACTCTGGTTTCCATTGAGCTACCATCCTCTGTTTCACCGAAACCTGGCACACTGAGAACACCTCAGAGTGCTATTCAGATTGCAAAAAGCTTTGGATCCTTAAAATTGCTTATTTTCCTTTTAGATAGATTGATTGATAGATTAAACTTTATTGATCTCACATTGGTGAAATTTAACTCTATATTTAACCCATCCCCTTGGGGAGCAGTGGCCTGCCATCGTGGGCCCCCCAGGGAGCAATCAGAAGTTAAGGGTCTTGCTCAGGAACCCAGAGTGGCAGTCTGTGGGAGTGAGGCTCTGACCCAGATCCTCAGTTTTCCAAGCTCTATGGCCTAACTTAGACTTAGACAGACTTTATTTGTTATTTTGTAAACACAGAGTGGAAAAGATGGTGACAGGGATGTTAGGAGTCCCTGATGATGATGCTGATGTTTCTGCAGGCTTTCCTGAGGCAGCGGGTGGAGACATTTAACAGAACTTACTTCCCGCCTACCAAGGTTCTTTTTAGCCAATTGGAATGCAAGACACATCTTTGTCATTAAAAAATGCAAAAAAAAACACTTGTTGCTGGTCTTTAGAAGATGAAATCTTGGTTTCTAACAAACCAGATGTGACAGCAGCAGTTAAGCGTGTGTTCTTCTACGCTGCCATGTTTATTTTACCTCAGCTGGGTGTTTGGCACCTCTGCCTTCTATCTGCTGCCTTAATCCATAATACTGCAGCCAGATTGGTCCACCTCTTCTCAAACGTTTTAGACAGCAGTGGGACAAGACATATTCCAAAGTGTTTGGTAATTAAAAAAACGGGAGAATTCAGTTTGCATGCAAGGGTAAAACTACAGTACAGTCTATACTCCATCAATAGCTCTGTGGTAAATGAAAAGTAGTATAAAAGTAGTCATACCAAAAAAGAAAGTTTGAAGACATTTCGCTTCCTGTCCGGGAAGTTTTTTCAATTCAAGATGTCAGGAATAGCATTTAGTTCAAGGTTCTTATACTGCAGCTCAACAAAGCCTGTTTTTTTTTTGGGAAAACATGCGGTTTGAAACAGACGAAGAGTCCAACCCTTTGGATTGGCAGTCGATGGCTTCTTTCGTTAACCTGCAATACCCCATACCCGTCTAAAGGCCAATTTATGCTTCAGACGCATAGCCTCTGCAACCATCAAATCTGTCTATGCCCGCGACAATGCCCCCCAAGCAAAGGTTCTGCAACCATCGTTGCACACCTCAAAAGTATCCTGACTACGCATGCTATGGTCGCAAACTCGCGCAGACCTCAAGCGGAAGTGCGCAGACAAAAAGCAGCAGTGATTGGTCCTTGGTATGCCTTTCCGCCTATCTGTGTGGTCATCCTTCTCGATCCGGTACCGGAGCGCGCCATTTTAAAAACAGAGGAACAGCTACAATGGACAACTACGACGAAAGGTTAATTGAGGAGGTTCGGAATTGTACAATGCCTCTGACAAATTATATAAAGATGCCAAGGTCTCTGCCAAAACAAAGTTCTCGTTACCATCGGCCAAAGTTCTTGCCAGTTCTGTAATAGGTCTCCCCTTGCACTTTGGTGGGAAACTGCTGTGCATCCCTAGAAATTCCAGACTAATTATGCAGAAGCATACCAGCAAAACTGGTTCACGACCAGACCCAAGCGACATTTGATGTGTGCGGGTGCAGAAGTCTAAGCTGCCCTTAAGTGTCTGAAATAATTCCCTTCAATGTCTAAGTCGTTAAAGGGAATCGTTGGCCTGGCTGAATAGGCGAGGTCTTCTGCTCTCCAGTAAGGGAGGGATTAACTCAAGTGCTGCATTGTAGGTTTTTGGAATTGAGTTGATCCCTTTAACGACCCCCCTTTCAGAGTGTTAGTCGGGTGTTGGGCATTGTGTTCTAACAAAAGAAGCCAAACGAGACCCTTTCCAAAGAGAACAATCCATTAGTCCGTTTAAATTTGCATATTTTCAAAACAAAAACCAAAAACCAGGCTTTGTCGAACTACTGTATAAAACCTTGAACTCAACGCTGTTGCCAACATTTTGAATTGAAAAAGCTTTCTGGATGGGAAGCAAAACATCTTCAAACTTGGGGGGGAAAAAAAGTCCAGTGGATTGTTTTTACCTTTCTTTTTGTGGAATATCTGTCAGAGCATAGCCACTTGTCAGACACTTGAAAAAGCTTGTTTTTGTTGTTGTTTTTTTTACTGGAAATTGGTTCATTTCAATCTAATCCATTTCAGGGTTCCCGCGGGTCCTTAAAAAGTTTTAAAAGGCATTTAATTCTTCAAAATAAAACTAAGGCCTTAATTGGTATTAAAATGTCTTAAATCAGTCTTTCGTAGGTCTTATTTGTAAAACATCCTATATAGGGTTATTTCTATTAAGATTTATTTTCGTAATCTAAATAAAACGTTAAAATTGACTTTTTTTTTTCATAAAAAAAAATAACAGCTCGCCATTATTGGTTCCTTCTCGATAGCGGAACCAATAAAAGCGTTGCGGCCGGGACATTTGAGAGATGCGCCATTAACTTTTTGTCTGGAAAATATGAGCAAGTGTTAATGTAAAGACAATTGATTCCAGCCAAGAGTTTTCTCCATGGCTAAAACCAGGGAACATACATGAGGCTCAGTGGATTTAGTGCAAGAAGTCATTCAAGCTCGGAATGATGGGAATTAAGGCAGTGGAGTCACATGCGATGCACAAAACACTGGGTTCTGGGTTTTGTTCCACCCTTGTCTCTGCAAATAAAAAGTTTGTGAATTCAGTTAAATAATTGTTAAAATATATCTGTCATTTGTGTGTTTTTAGCTTTCTTCCTGTATGGCAAGCTTTTCAAAATTTGAAACATTAGTGCAGTGGTTTATGTTAAAACAAACCTTTGGGTTAAGTTGTTGCAAGCGCGTTTTTCTTGTGTTTCTTGTGAATTTGGTCTTAAATTGTTATTTCAAGTGGCATTAAACAGTATTAAAAAGTCTTGAATTTAACTTGCCTTATGCTGTAGGAACCCTGCATTTGTATTTTCTGTATGTAAGAAATTTTCTCTATAGAGTTTCTGTTCAAGTATTTGTTCTTCAATATAGAAGATTCCTTTTTGCCAAATTAAAGGGACCAAAGTGGAGAAGAGCACACATATCTAAATATGCTGGAACCCTTACTGTATTATTGTCTTAATCCTAACCTACATTAGGTAAATATCTTGCTCTCTCTCATTCTCTACTTATAAAGAATTTAGAACAGGTGGTATCGGTGGCCTTGTTTTCCTCCCCGTCATTGTGTAAAAACCCATTGATTGCAGCTCCTCAGCTGACAGCTTGATTAAAGGAGAACTGAGGCACCTCGTGATAGGAGTCACTATGTCAGCTTAATGGAGTGTGGTTATATAAACAGTAACCTGACCAATCGACGAGTAGTTCTCTGTAGGTGTGACTCTGACCAGGGTCAGTTTTAGCAGCGTGCTGAAGCAGGACATGAGGGACTGCCTGCATAAGGAGGGCTCTTCTCTCAGAATATGATTAAATAGAGAATCCAGTAAAATGACTTCTTGTTACAATGCAAAAATGTAACTCTTTGAGTGAAAGAATTAACATTTTTCACACTTTAGCCCTTAAATTACAAAAAAAAAAATAACAATGGCTTTATAGTAAATAATGATATTATGTTCTGACAGTAATATAGTAATAAAAATTAAGGGTAAATACCCTTAATTTAAGACATTTTTACTCATTTTGAGATAATTTTTGCAGTGTAAGTTTTTTTTTTTTTTACTCGTTTGGAGGATTTAGCTTTTTTGTTTTTGCTTTTTTTAAATGTTTTGAATAATTTTTGAACTAATAAAGTTTTAATCATGTTGTAGACAGATCCTTCGCTGTCAGTCAGGTTCTGTTAAGAACAGAAGGCTTCTGTTAAGAATGTTCAAATACTAAGCAGGTGCATTTTTCTTTAATCTCAGTCTTTTAATTTACCAGGTGTTTTCTTTGCTTTATCAAATAAGATCAGATTTTAATCAATGCAACAGCAGCTTATTTCTATCTGAGATTAAATGGAATGTTTTCTAAGTAAACAGGAGTGAGACGGGGCTTTGTTGTTGGTTGTTGCACATGGTTGTGATCTGCGGTGTCGGCTGCCATGTTGTTGCCATCCCTAAGCGATGAGGCTGAAAACAGTCGCCTCAGATGTGGACTTTGCTCCCACTCACTTACCCAGGAACACGTTTCAATGGAATCGAAATTCAGCCATGAATGGAAAGACAAATGTTAGCCTGAGAGAGCGATGGAAAGACGAGGGGTGGGGTGGGGGGCTCTCGCTGTAAAAAGTGGAGAGATAATTTAATAAGACAGCACTTCTGAAGCAACTCACACATTGTCTCCTCCTTCTACAGCACCCACACCGCCCCACACACACAGATGGTCATTTGGAGGCGGTGGTTTTCTCAGCCCACACATCGTGGAATAATCTGTCTTTAAGCTTTTGTCAGGTGCTCAGCTGCCACGAGTACAGCAGGTTTGACAAACGATGCAGGCAGAACAGCCCCGGCCCGCCTGACGGTGCAGTCCTGTTACCGTGATGATGATGAGGAGCGCTGACCTGAGAGAGAGAGGATGGGAATGAATGCATGCATGCATGGCTGAGATGACGGAGGAGTGTTTTGACTGCACCTGTAGCTGGTGATATGTCACATCTGTGTGCACATCACTAGCAGCTCCTGCTGTTATCTGCACTGCAGTGATAGCACCTGTGGGAGATGATAGAAAGCCTTTATAAGGCTCATCTCACCACAGACCGGCCCGGTTCTACCGTCAGGCTGCTGGGAAGGGAAGGCGTCCATCAGCAGGGAAACAGCTCCATTATTTGTTATAGATCCGCTGAAGGAGAAACAAACAATTGAGATGTGATATATTCCAGACACAGGGGCGGATTTAGGTAATCTGGGGCCCTAGGAAAAGACAGGCAGGGGGCCCTCTGAATTAAGAAGACAGCACATAAAACAGACTCATTATACAGATAGAGAAATGTTAATAGAATAGACATTCATTATTTGTTCTATGTTTTGTCCCTTTTCTTGTTATTTTCCTCTCTATGTTTTGTACTGACTTTTCATGCTGTCTCTAAAGGAATGAAAGATTTTTTCCAAGCACTGAGCTCATTTAGCTGATTGCTCCTTCCTGTGTTTCAAAAAAGCCGACGGCCTTTAACCCAGTACTTCTTTTCGCTGTAGAAAATACCAATCTACTTGCTCTGGAGAGCAGTTTGCTGTTTTTATATGTTGTCGCCAAACTCTCCAGTAGCAGAAAAACTTTGCTAGATTTGGCGCTAGGCACTTTTTTGAAATAAAAGTGCTAGAGGGGACTGAAAAGTCGCTAAATATAGCGACAGAAGCGCTAAATTGGCAACACTGCTCTTCGCACCGTTTGTTTTCAAATGGTTTGCTGCTGTCTGTTTGAACCTTTCTGAACGTGAGCAGCAAATGGACTGATCCAATGGGGTGGACACTGAGTGGGGGTTGAGCCACGCTTAATATTCTAAGCATTCTGATGGCATTTTAGTGAAATGATTTTGATTAAAAATATAATTTATATGCACAAATAAGGAATAGTTGTATTAACCATACATAATAAACAGAGTTTTATGGTACTACAAGGCAACTTCCTTGTATTACCTAATGGTAAATCCCTCCTGTCCAGATAAGTGTAGTAATGGCGTACATGTTGGACTTTTTTGGTAATTACTACATCAGCAGAACTTTCATGTATGCTCAGTCTAAGGATTTAAGAAGCATGAACAAATATCTTGGTTGCTTGTTTCGGTTCTGCTGCTTTAGTAAATTCATCAAAGAAAAGCTTAAAGATAAATCATCTAATTGGTGCTACGTACACCCCAGGAAAATGATAATTCAGGAAAAGTGCTGCACATTTCTGATAGATTTTAATTGTAAATAATAAATGGGAAACTACAAAGTTCCCTTTTTTGAAAGAAATTCTTTACCCTTATTCTGCAAATATAAGCAAAAACTGTTGTTGAGGCAGCCTGTCGGGTTGGAAGCAATTATTTGTTTTAGTTTTTTTTTCTTTTTTTAAGGGAACATGAAAAGGCCCCTAAAGCAGAAAGCTGGTTGTGCCACCATTCAGCCATAATTCAACTCAACTTTATTTATAAAGCTCTTTAAAACAACCACAGCTGCCACAAAGTGCTGCACATTTCAGGTGAAGTTAAAATTGTTTAAAGGCAACATAGACATCTAAATATAAGACAAAAAAAATAAATTAATTAAAACAAATAAAACCATGTAAAAACAATAAAACAAACCACAAAACTAACGACAAATTCTTTTTATTTTCTCTTTGGTGAAACAAAGTCTATATGAGCTCAGAGTTTAAATAAATCTCTTGAAAAAGAGAAGATGAATGAAACCTAAATCTCTGGCCTCTTCCTTTGACACCATTATAATTTATTATTAAAGGTAAATTTTTTATTTTTTTTTAATCTTGATATTGCAGGAGAATCATTTAGTGAAATACATAATGGGGCTCATTTTTATGACCTAAAACTCAAAGAAGCAATTATTCATTATTGAACTAATGGTATCTTATTAGATGAAATATAATGTGACATCACACACCACCTTCTCTAGTCTCTACGAGCCACTCAGGGTTTAGCCCCTCCCTTCCCATAACATGCCAGAGCCAGTTTATACACAAAGGTTTTGTTATTTAGCTCAGTTTTACCAGAATAAATCACTTCTTTTTAAATCATGTTTGCTTCAAAATGTCTTTTTTGACCTTTAAATTCCCTTTCAGGGTCTCTAACAAGAACTGTGTTTTTTTGCGGCTTAATTTGCAAAGAACAATGCTGCGCTCCTTCCCTTGCTCAGAGTGGGCGACTTTACTTCCTTATTTCTTAAAGTCAAAATTAATTTGTTGTTTGTTTTTTGAAAAAATCTTTATTATAAGTATATGTGACTGATCCAGGTTACCTGAGCAGATTGACCACCAAATTTAACACATAAAGTCAGTTTCTACTATTTGAAATTATATGCAGAAAGTACAGCAGTGGATATTAATGATAAATGGCAGCTATTATTTGTTTTTTCTGCATTCTTTTTTGAAACATAATGTGTTTCTCTAGTAATTACAAATTTAAACATCTAATTGCATCTGACCGGTTATTACCTGTTCTTCCTTAAAGTTTGCATGTTTTCTTTTCCAATATGACATAACCCAACACAAATAAACCCTCCATCTCCTTGCTTCCCCTCTTACTGCCAATAGTTTAAAATTTGCAACCACTGCGTGGCCTGTTTACCTGACTGATGGATGCTGTGAGGTGCAGCAGGGAGGCAGAGGCTGATTTATCAGCTTGTTTTTCACCACTGTCTCAAAGCTCGGTCAGTCAGCCCGTCTGAAAGGTCTCCTGGTGAAACCAGAGTGAGATAAGAGGCGGACTCTCGCCTTTTCTGAAGGCTCTCTCCATCTCTGCATCCTTTGGTTTTGGTTTGACTCAGATTGGCTCAGGCGGCGTGTGGCAGCATGTGCCCGGTCATTAGGCAGTGTGGCACAGAGCCTGGAAATACGTCTTTCTAAAAGTAGTTTTACAGATTATCCACCAGGTGTTCAGTGTGGTTTTTAACCAGTCAATTAAGCCATTTTGCAGCCAATTTATGATTTCTATAGTTTTCCGTAAATTATTAGCATAACACACAACTGTTTAACAAAGCCCTATGAATATATTTATGCCACATTAGTGGAAGCAAGTATAAACGGGTCATTTGTCCCACTTTGGCTGAAATCACCCGCCTCATCCTGTCACCCTGCTAGCTTTAATGTGGAAATGAGACCAAAGGGTAGAGCAACCCACTCTGATTGCCTTTCTAGCCAGTTTTATTCTCTCTCTGGTCTTGTGTAAGGGTAGAGTTAGCACATTTAACAGGCTTGGAGTGTCTGTTTATGGGGCATTTATCATGGCCACAGAACAATCTGGACTGTCAGTGTGTCAGTTTGGGCGTGCTGTGGAAATAAATCAGAACTCCCCCAGCCTGCCACAGATAGCAACACTACATCTGCACCCATTCATTTAAACCTGAGAGATGGGAAGCAGAAGTAGAAAAAGAAGTAGAAGTTATCCAAAGTAGATTAGCGGGAGAAAAAAGGCCCTCTTTGCAGACACTGCTGTCTGGTTCATGTTTAAAGTGCAGGGAGGTCTTTATTACAATATGCATCATTGTTTAAGAGTCCATCATTTAGTTTGAGAATGTATAAAAAGTGGGAAGGTTGTAGATTTTTCTTATAGAGATAACTGCATTAACATGATGTGGGGCATGTGTGCACATGTATTTTGCAGGATGTTTTAACATTAGATCAAATATGAGGTACAGATAGGTTCACACAACGTTTAGTTGGGTTTATGCAACAACTTTCTTGGTCAGATACAGTGGCAGCCATTCAAAATGGCCCTTCCCAGTCAAAAGCCAGCCGAATGGCAGCAAAACATTGCAAAAAATCTAAATCTAGATAAGTAATTTTTTTCTTAAAATAAGTGCATTTGTTCTTGAATTGAGGAGGTAAAAAAGACATTTTGCCAATGGAACAAGACAATTTACACTTAAAATAAGAAAACACAATTGCATTGTCTTATTTCAATTGCATATTATTTAATTATCTCATTTACCTACTCAAATTCAGAGTGAATGCACTTAATTTAAGAAAATTTTACTTATTTCTAGATCGTTTTTGCAGTGAACCCCCTCCATACTGGAAAAACGATCTAGAAATGAGTAAAAATGTCGTAAAATAAGTGTATTTACCCTTAATTTGAGTAGGTAAAGGAGATCGTTTGCCAATGAAATTAGTATTTTTTCTTTTAAAAATACTTGAAATAAGAAAATGCAATTGTGTTTTCCTATTCTAAATGGAAATTGCCTTTTTCCATTGGCAAAATGTCTCTTTTACCTTCTGAATTCAAGAACAAATGCACTTATTTTAAGAAAAAATGACTTATGTAGATTTTATTTTTTTCCAGTGCAACTTCCAGGCACTGGCCTTCTCATGGCCGTGCATATTTCTTTACTCTGATTCCACCCTTTCACTCAATTACAGGGTGTGACCAGGAGATGATGCTTCTCTTTAGATCTTAATGTCCAAAGATCCTAAAAGACAGAATATTTTAGATGTTTAAAAATAATTGTAGGGGTCTAGTCAAGGACCAGCCTAGGACCCATTAAGGAAAGTGGAGACATTTTGAATGCCTACTATTGTAGGTGGCCTAAATTTGCTCTCTGTGGCTCTTGTTTGGCTCAATTTGTTTCCTAGAATGCAAGAAATTTAGGTAACCCCCTTTGGTTTAAAAAAACAAAAAAACAAATCTGAAACAATTAAAAGATCCTTTTTCTGACGACGTCACAGTTACGGTAGAGCGTTAGCTGGAGACAAAACAAACCAATACAAAACCAGCACTGGCTGGGCTAAACAAGAAGCTTAATTTAGCAGATTGTTTTGTAGGTGGTGGTCAGAATTGACAGAGTTCAGACAATTTGAAGGTTTGTCTAACACCTGCTGCACCAGTTGGACACCAAACTACAATAGCAGTGAATAATAGCAATATAATGAGGGAAGTGGACAGATATGATCATCAAACAATCATATGGTTTGCAGCTCACATTTCTTCCCAGGAAAATGTTGTTGTGAATGTTGTCTATTGGTACAGATTATGCTTTGCTTAATTGCTTAAGCAACTTTACTCACTCAGTTTGCCGTCCATATAAAGATGTTTCTCTGTTTACAATGCCAGCTACAGTACATGGATGTTATCCGGCCTTTGAGCAGCTAAAACTTTGGATCGCTCTCTGTTCTTCAGTTAGCTAGGTGTAGATGTCACTGCGCTCAGCCGGAGATAATCCCGTCAGACTGTCCATCTATTAAATCAGTGTGTGCAGGTTGACTGATCTGTGTCTGTCCTATTAAAGTTAACTTCTTTAAATAAATATTCTGGTCCCAGAAATTAAATAACCTTACATATTGAGATAAAATCAGATTTTGAAACTTAAAAGTGCTTGGCAGAAAATTAATCTTCCTGCCTCCAGCTAAGCTCCGCCCACAGAAATACATCACAATGTTTACTAACTGAACAGTTGTCTATAGAAACACCCAACAAACATCTTCCTTCCTGCACTCAAAGAAGGATTCTTTTGACTAAAAAAAGGAGGTACTTCATTTTTAAGCAAATAAAAAACAAATAATTTGATAATTTACACGGACATCTACAAGAGCGTCAATGAAAACAGGCACATGTAAAGATATGCAGATGATAGTTTCTTTTTAAGTTTGTCACACAAAAATGAATCCAGCTTTTGTGCGATCTTTCTTTCCTTGGACCCAACCTAATCCAAGAACAGGATTATTGATTTTAGAACCGTGATCCCACATTCATTAAGGATCAAGCTGTTAAATGTGTGTTGGGAGCGTCATCAATGACAAACTGACTTCTAACAAGAACTGCGGTGCAGGATGTAAGGGGACAAGGGGACTTGAATCAATTGCTATATTAAAAAAAAACATCTCGGGTGTTAAAAAAAAAAAAAAAAAAAAGAGCCTTAGGCCCCATCCACACGAAGTCAAAACGAACACGAAACGCTAATATTTTCCAGAACGTTTGTCGTAAAGACGGAGACGTAAAATAAATGTGAGCGTCCACACGAATGCATGAAAACGCTGCAAAATGTATGCCAGGCATGTAAGTGGCGCTGTGGTGCCAAAGCAAAAATAGGCGAAAACAGGCAATGAAATGTTGGGCATGCACACTAATATTTATACATGGTTGCCCTGCGGGTCCATTTTCGTGGTTCAGTCAAATTGAGGTGCTGAACTATGTCGTCGATATTGCTCTGTTCTTCCTGGAGATATTCCAGAAGAAGAAGATTCTGTTGTAAGCCCGACAGCAGGGTGAGTAGCATTAGCAGCAACCATTCAACACAGTACGGCGCCATTGTTGTTGTGATACTGTGTCGCGCATGCATGTTTAGAGGCGACGCTATGACGCATGCGTGTAAAAAAAAAATGCGGTTAGAGCTTAAAGATGGAAACGCGAAAAGGGCGTTTCAAAATCTTCCCACTCTGAAGGCTGAATAAAAAAAAGATCGTTTACAGACCCCCGAAACGCCGGCTTGGATGAGAGGCTGGTTTGGTGAAAAATTTGTGCGTTTAGGCTAGGGTTCGGCTTCGTGTAGACGGGGCCTTAGTCATGGGAGTACGGCCTGAGTAGCTCTTTATTCATTACATGTGATTATCGTGGCATTTAATATGCTTTATTTAAAAAAATAAAAAAACGTTTATACAAAAAATTTCATCAGATATATCATATCAGATATAACTGGTTGCGCGTGTTTGCGTGGAACGAGTGTTGTATAGTAACGAAGTAAAAATACTTCACTACTGTACTTAAGTATATTTTGGAGTACTTTATACTTTCCAAAAGTATACATTTTTACTTCACTACATTTATGAACTTAATTGCATGCTTTTACTCAGATACATTTTCAATGTTTGGTTTAGTTACTAAGTAGAAAAAAAAAAAACGAGCAAGAGAGCGAGAGAAACGCCAGTGTTTCAACCCCCCCTACTGACTACAAAGTCTGGTCTTGTGCATCAACACCAATAGGATACGCCTGTTTTGCAAAGCCAGTCTAAATTTATCCTACATTTGGTTGTTTATATTATTTTAAGTGAACTTAACCTTCAAAGTTTACCAAAATAAAAGAAAATAATGTCATTCAAACTGCACTTACTTTTTTACTTATACTTTTCACTACATTACTTGATTACATCTAATTTTACAGTAATTCTTATACTTAAGTACAAGACATTTCAGACACTTTAAGACTTTTACTCAAGTAACATTTCAGTCAGTGACTTGGACTTTTGCCAAAGTCATATTTTGGAGAAGGTACTTATACTTTTACTTGACTCCGAGATTTCAGTACTTTATACAACACTGCGTGGAACTACTTCCGGTTGATCGTAAAGCCAGAAAGGAAAGGAAGCTCGAGGCGGAGAAAAAGCTAGAGAATGGGAAAATGCTAATTTCAACTAAAGTGGCTGGAAAACGAGGAATGTCTGCAGCCTGTCCACGGTGGCATTAAAATTATTTCTAAAAGCATTAAAAGAGTATCAAAAAGCATTAAATTAGAGTTACTCATTCCTGTATAAATCCTGTGCAGAGCAATCACTGGTCTTTTACGTTTCCACTGGTGCTGTGTGTTCAGTGATTGTAAATGAACACATGTTGTTGCCAAGATGTATTAAAGGGAAATGAAAAACAATCTCTTTCTCAGTGGATATGGTGTGGTGTCAAATCTGCAAATGATCAAAGCTCAAACTGATCAATATTGGGATTATTGATAATGATTCTGTTTCATTTAATGAATTTTAATAAATACTGGAAACCCTAAATTAAAGTTTATGATCCCACAAAGTGTGATTTTGTATGTTTTGTCTATAAAGAGGTGTCTATATATCTGTCAGCTTTTTTTATGGACATATTTATGTTTAGAACCTGTAAACCAAGCCTTAGTGTTTCATAATAGTTGCTTCTAGATGATTTCACTGATTATTCGTGAAACTGTTTGTAACATTAGAAGAAACCGGAAGCAACCAATACTTAATGAGCTGCAGGATATGCAGGTACTTCAGCATGACGTGCCTGTTGTCCTGAAGTGACAGTTGTATCATAACAGGTTTTTATTTAGTCCAAGTTGGAGACATAATTCTTAGACACCGGTAGAGCTTGTGGTTCTTTTGGACATTGCTGAGACATGACAGATCCACTGAGGCACAGGTCGCTCCTCTGAGTCGTCTGTCACCATTGATCGCCGTTAGCGATCCTCACGCTACATAATCAGATCTTTTCCCACATGATTGGAGCAGCTTTTATACGCTCCTTTCAGTTAACAGATGACATGACATATATTTATCCCTTCAACAGCAAACTCGAGGAGAGGCATCTCAAAGGTTTATGTTTGCTTCGGCCATTACTGATTTCCAGTTCTTATTGGCATATAAAGCGAGCAATTTGATGTTATGTCTCTTTAATCCTTTTCTCACTTTCTTGCTGCCCAACTTTAGGCTGAGCATTTCTTTATTAGCAGGCTAATGTAACTCACTTAGTCCTTCTCTGGCAATGAATGCTGGCTGATGTGAGGATTCTGTCTTTTCTTCCATCTCATCTGCGTTTAGTTTCTTTTGTAATTATATTAGAACATAATGGAAATCACTTAGACCTGAGGTCACAGATTAGTGGACCACGGTCTGGATCCGGACCCACCTGCTGGCTAATCCGTACCCAACCTGATTTAATACATTTATGTCCGACGGCAGTGTCTAATTTCTATTGCACCTCTTCTACTGTTAATACGGTAAAGCCCTCCAAAGCATCCGGCACCAGGCTGCCCGTGATACAAATTAGCCAATGATCTGCTGTCAGTCTGGGTTGCTGCTGCTGCTACTTTTAGACACAGCAGACAAACCTGTGGCAAGCCGGGCGATGGGAAAGAAGGAGAAGAAGATGAGAAAAAGAGAGCAGAGAAAGTGTGGACTGCTGGAAGAACTGAGGTGAACTGGTGAAAGAAAAGTGAAATGGTGCTCAAAGATGACCCTACTCATTTAGAGGATGTTTGGTTCAACCTGCTGCTGTGAAGCAGGATTCTCCACCATGAACAGAATCAACAATAAATCTGGATCCAGGCTCAAAATGAGCACCTTGATATGTGATTGAGAATGGCTTAGTCTCCATTCAAACCCAGGTTTAAAGCCTTGCAGGGCAGCATAAAGCCCACTGCGAACATTAAGACAGAACAAAGGAAAAAAAATAAAAAATAAACCCAAATGGTCAGTTCAGGTGTTTTACAAAATATATGAATCAGGAAATTTATTATTATTTTTTATTTTTTTATTCAATGTATGTATAACATGGATGCATAATCACCTGCATTTTTTTCAATATTAAATTCTGTTTAAAGTAACGGATTATAATTAAAAATGTCTCCTGACCTTTACTGGTTGATGATTTTCTTTATTTGGACCCCACTGATTTTTTTAAATTATCTTTTTTTTATTAGAAAATTTCAATTTAAAAGAATAGGTGCAACTATATACAGTGAACAAAAAGGATAATCAAACATTGTCATTCGTTTACAGAAAAACCAAAGTAAAACCACAAAGAGAAACTCATTACAAACCCATATCCACAAAAATACTTTCCCTCTTAATTATTTACAATAAAAAAAGTAATGCACAAAAATTAATCAAATTGTCCAGTCTTGAAAATATTTGCATTTACTGAGCAGTCCGAAAATGTCCTGAGACAGTTGTTTGTCGCTGCTTATGAGTGTTTTCCTGTGATTTTCAAAAAGTCCTATAAACAGTTTCCAGCAGTCCGGTGACTTATTTTCAAAAAGTTTATAGTTCCTGCAAATGTATATTGAGTGTCTTGCGAGAGAGAGGATTATATTGCTTAAGGTGTGCAGATGAAAAGATTGTTGTCTTTTTTTTCTGTGTTCCTAAAACCCTGCTGATTTTTAATTGGTTACCCCTGGTCTAGTGTTCACCCGGTTCTAAAATTATGTATAACTAATCTCAATGATATATAAACACAAAAAAGTTCCAGGCAGTCATTATTTATTTTTAACTTACTTCAAAACTTGCACTAGGGACATTGTTTTTCAAGGAATTAATTTAAGTAGGATTAGGAAGTGAAAACATGTCTGCAATTAGCTTTTAGAGGCAGATGTTGCCATCTGTTAATATGATGTGTTGTTGATGGTAAGAAAGATTGTTGTTATGAACGGAAAACAGCCCAATATGTTGACCATCACTGTCCAAGGCTAAAACAGATGTAAAAGGAATTTCAGACTCTGTTTGCCTTTGTTAAGGAGTCATTACTGGGAAATCTAACTTTTTTATGCAAAATAAGCTTTTTGTTTGTTTTTTGGGGTGTTTTACTTTTTCTAATTTAATTCTATAACAAAATAAAATACTGTTTTTGTTTTAATTTTCATCTGGTTTTATTTTGAAATCAACCAAAAAAGAGCAAAGCATATCTAGATTTTACTGTAGCTTTCCTGATTTGGTTTCATTTGTGTTTGATAAATGATGAAAATAATCTGTTATACCTTTTCTACACTTCAGGTATGATTTACACACTTTCAGAAGCTGATAAGAACCATTTGTTTTTAATTGATTTCTGAAATGTAAACAACACAAAAACTTCAGATTTTAAATTCTAGATAAAGTTTGTCGTGCAACATTTGCACAGAAAAAATGCACTTATAATTTATATGACTAAAACAAATTAAGCTTTTATCAGAGATGTCTTGTCCGTTTTATCTGATTTAAACACACTAAAAAAAAGGCATTATATAGATTTGCTGAGAGCTTGTGAAGTTGTCTTCTCTCTGACTGGTGATGGATTTCTTTTCCTGTGTGGATGCTGAGCTTCAGGTGATCCATCACCTCTGGCGTTGGTCTATTAGTCGTAACCCTGCTGCCAGATTCACTGGATTGTAAGCTTCCGGCAGGTTGCAGTCTACTTTGGTGGGTAACTGACACTCAGCATTCAGTGGTCTTTTCCCACTTGTGACAGGTTTTCCTAAACTCACACATAGTGGCGGTGTAGTGCTGGATTCAGACCTCCAAAAGCATTTAAAGACAATTACAAGGTCGGCTTTCTATCACCTGAAGAACATTTCCAGGATTAAATGACTAATGTCTCAGCATGATCTGGAAAAACTAATCCATGTGTTTATTTATAGTCGAATTGATTACTGCAACAGGGTTTTCACAGGTCTGCCTAAAAAGTGCATCAGACAGCTGCAGCTGATCCAGAACGCTGCTGCCCGTGTCCTCACTAAGACCAGGAAAGTAGAGCACATCACCCCAGTTCTAAAGTCCTTACACTGGCTCCCTGTTTCTCAGAGAATAGACTTTAAAATACTTCTGTTAGTCTATAAATCTCTGAATGGCTTAGCACCTAAATACATCACAGACTTGCTATCAGTGTATCAACCCTCCAGACCACTCAGGTCTTCTGGCTCCAGCCTGCTCTGCATACCTAGAACCAGAACTAAACATGGAGAAGCAGCATTTAGTTCCTATGCTCCACTGATCTGGAACAAACTTCCAGAAAACTGTAATAGTGCGGAAAGCCTGAGTTCCTTTAAGTCAAGACTAAAAACACATTAGTTTAGGATTGCCTTCAACTGTTCTAGTTAAACAGTTCAACTAAAACATATTTTCTTTATTCCAACTGTTTTTAATATTCTTTTTTGTTTCTGAATCTTTTATTTTATTCATTTTTTTTCCTACTTGCTTTGATTCTGTTTTATCTTCCTGTATTTTAATCATGTAAATCACTTTGCATTGTCTTTGTACTGAATTGTGCTATACAAATAAATTTGCCTTGCCTTGCCTTGCCTAGTGACCAGTGCATTGGCGAAACAGGAACCCCTGAACACACAATGTTGCCCCGTCCTTTACCTCCACAAAAGACTAATATGTGGTTGGGTAAAAGTGAATCATTTGGTTGTTTTGAGGCTTAAAAAGCATTATGAAAGCATTTTTTGTGCCTGGGAAGCAAAGAAGGTGTATTTCTGGAAATAATCAACAACAATCTTGCTTTTTAGTTCTTTGTCGTTTATCTGAACATAGATTAAAATCTTCCTTGCTGAGTCTCCTGGTGCTTCTAATAATGACAGAGGTCAGCAGAAATGCTTACTAAGACTCCCATTGTTTTAAGATGAAAGCTTCCTAGCATAAGCTATCATTTTAAACACAAAAGGAAACAATGCTGATAGGCAGGGTGGATAATTCCCAGTGATAGTCCTGGATGTTCCCTGTCTCTAAAACACTGAGCGCTATCATCAACTAGCTGCCTTGTTGTCACTCATTAGCAGCTTTCAAAGCTGTCAGCTGGGGTACATCATGAGATTTGCACCAGAAAATTAACATTAAATATCCCAGTAGAATGTAGCTAATGAGGCAAACAGCAACATAAGTTACTTTGTTTCATTTAAACTGACCTCATTGAGGCATTTAATGAGGCACAATATCCAGATTTTTATGTCAATGTTTGCTTTGTACTTCAGTTCTTAAGGAAAGGCAAGTTTATTTATGTAGCACAATTAAGTGGCAAGACAATTCAAAGTCCTCCACATGAGAAAAAAAAGTGCATTGCAATGGCAAAGAGAAAATATAAATGATTAAAGACAGTGAAAGTGAATAATTCAAAGAAGATTATAAGATAAAAAGATGAAAAGAATAATACAAAATTGAAAGTTAGACTGGAATATAATTTTTAGGGTTTAGATGGCACAGCCAAAGGCCACTCTAACACCTTAGCACCCACCGCCCACTGCCCTGTTCTGCTTCTAACAGTAAGCTTATTCCATACAAAACCCAACATGTTGTACCTCTTTCAAATCAGACAATCCTAAAGAAAACTACCGTCAACTCTTCTTGCCTTGTTTTCATCTTCTGGCGTTCCAAAATACATTCTATCCTGGCATAAATGGGCTCAGTGTGTCTGAAAATTAAAATCCAGTGATGTGTCAAATAAAATAAACAATTACATTCCATCATATTCCACTATATTCCATATTCCATTTTGCATAAGAAGTAAAAAATAAAGTCAGCAGCCTTACAGCAGACCGCCCCATCTTGTAGAAGTAAACCCAACTGTAGGCTAAACAGCTAAACTGGTGTCTTACATCTACCTCTATTTATGTTCTTGGGTCGTGAACCAGTGGGCTGGTCTGTATGTAAATTTTGGGGTGTGACAAAAGTACAGGCCAGAACCAAATCAGGCAACATCCCTGAATTGACGTCAACTTGGGGCTTCGTTTGAATTTGCCTATTTTATGGTGGAAGTTTAGAATTGTGAGATTTGAAGAGAAAGGTGTCGGTTAGATGGGGTTAGAACTTCTCTGTACGTCCATTTCAGCCACCGAACTATCGATATTCATCTATGACAACGTAAAATCAGTTTTTATTCTATGACCCCTTTAAGAACTTAGTTGAATCTGATTTGTCACGTTCATAAAAGCCAAGGCTAGGGGAAAAATAAGAGACATTTACAACAAGAAAACATAAATATTGTTGAATGAGGCCCGATGCTTCTATTTAAGGAGCGCTGTTATTGACTTTCCGGGGGTCTCTGTTGCCACCTTGTTGCCACTTATTTACACCCTTCACAGGTCTCTGTCTCAGCGCTCCCGCTTTTACAGTATAAACAAAAAAATATTTCTCTCCAGCAGCAGGGTATCTTCTTACAGTATGAGGTTAACTAATTGAATGGTAGTACATCGTAGTATTTTATGATATGTAATAGAGAAAAGTAATTAGATTGCTCCATTTACTTAAAACCTGGTGTTACTCCTATCACGAGCCACCTCTACCCCAGTAAATGATAACTATAATTCTCAGCCTAACAGGGAAAAAAATCTATAATCCTAAAGTCTTAAATAACACTATTATTATTCAAATTGCATCATGTAATATTTACTCCGCAAAATATAGAGAAGCCAAAAACGGCTCCTATGGAAAGCCATTTCTGCTATCTGAAAGTATAACAGCACTAGGTCATAATTAAGCTTTAAAGTCTTAATTTTGACCTTCCAAATCATAACTATCACACATAAAGTATAAAATAACTGACTTTAAATCTCATATTTTCATACAATGTGCCATTTATTTTTACTCTCAATTGTTAATAATGGGCTTCCATAGATTCATCCTGAAAAAAAGTTAAAGTATTTGTTAGATTTATAAATGAATGAGGACAGACAATAGAGCAACTGAATTTGTTATCCCCATCAATGCAGTTAGTGAGATTTTACATTTATTAGATTTATACATTTATTTTTATTTTTTTAACTTTATTGATCTGACATTGCAGAAATTTACCTCTGCGTTTAACCCATCTCCTTTGGGGAGCAGTGGGCTGCCAAGGTGAGGCGTCCGGGGAGCAATCGGAGGTTAATAGTCTTGCTCAGAGAGCCCGAGTGACAGTCTGTGGGAATGGGTTTGGAACTCACAACCTCAGGATTCTAAGCTTTATGGCCTAACCACTAGGCCGCCACTCCCCACATGTGTTTATTACACTCTTTAGAGTTTTTAGGCGTGACTTTTGCTGCAGGAAAAACTCTACACTGGGAAAAATCGAAATCTAGATAAGTAATTTTATCTTAAAATAAGTGTATTTGTTCTTGGATTGAAGAGGTAAAAAACTAATTTTGCAAATTGAACAAGACAATTTACATTTAAAATAGGAAAACACAATTGCATTGTCTTATTTCTAGTGCATTTTATTTAAATATCTTATTTTAAGAGTAAAAATACTAATTCCATTGGCAAACTATCTCATTTACCTACTCAATTTAAAGGTAAATGCACTTAATTTAAGAAATTTGTACTTATTTGTAGATAATTTTTCCAGTGTATGCTTGACCCGGACTTCACTCCCAGACTGGAGACTCCTGAATATTTAAAACTAATAACTCTTTTCTTTTTAATATCATCAGTCAGAGTTTGCTGGAGGTAAATGTAGATAAAACATAATTTGTTTTAAAAAGGAATAGACTTTCCTGTCTCTATCACCTTTTTTTCATTTAAGAAAACATTCTACACACAGAACTTAAGAAGTTTTATTGCTTGCATATTGAATGAACAAACCTTTCATTCCACAATTTCTTTTTATTTAATAACTTATTATTTATTTACTTTTAATAATTTACTTTATTTGACTTTACCTATTTTTATATACTAAAGATTAAATGATAAACCCAGTTCAGATGGTTGGACGATAAACTAGTTGCTGTCATTTTTGGGCTCGATAGCACTGAGAAAGTCCCTTTTTCCCAGAGTTTGGATGTGCTTCCCGTGTATGCTTGTTAGTGTGTATTTTGTTGTCTTATGTGTCAAACAACATGTGACATATCCAAGGTCAAGGCGACAATGCATAGATGTCAGGATTTTTATCAAGTTAGGATTTTTGTCAACAATAAGCTCTGAAAGGATGGGAACATTTGCAAATAATTGTCAAACAGTTGAAGGCATACATTAGCAGCCATTAAAAATGGCCCTTCCCAGTCAAAAGCCAGCCGAATCGCAGCAATATCCAGCCACTGGCCTTCTCCTGGGTGTGAATATTTTTTTTTCCTCTAACAAATCATGACAGAAAAAACATTTTAGTTGTTTAAAAATGAATTGTAGGGGACCAGCCAAGGGTCCATCAAGGAAAATTGGGACCTTTTGAATGGCTACTACTGTATATGTGGTTATAAATAGTTATTGTGAAGGATCTTTTCCGGAAGTTTTTGGGTTAATCGGGAGTCGTGTCTCTGAAGAGTCGATCCGATTTCGGTCCGTACTCAAAGCAACTTGAATCAACATATAAATACAGCATTTAAATTACATAAACAAAACTTACTTTACTTAGTAACAATGAGACAGGTTCAACTGGTGTACATGTTTTTTATGAGGCAAAAGGAAATTTATTTCAACAGAACCATTCATCAGAAATCTATAAATAGTCTCCTACACAATTAAATATCATAAAACCCTTGAAAACCATTACATATTGAAATATATCATCTAAAATCATTATTTTCCATTAGTGAGACTCTTTAACCAAAGCTTTAATCAATCTCTTCAACCCTGTTCTAAAAGAACTACAGTATTTTCTGTGCATCTTTGGTTTTTAGGGGGATTGTTTCCGAATTGCTAAGTTTAAAAAACGAAATGCTCCATAGCACATCTGAATATTTGGATGCTTTTGTCTTCCTACCTAGTTTGTATTTACAGTTTCATTGGCACCACACCTTTAAGTGCCTTAAAAATGTTATGGTCCGTTCTTTTTACAAGCAGACCCAAAGCACCATGGTCCATTTGGTCAAGGCATTAGCAGCAGCACTATTCTGGATTATCTGCCTGATTACTATTTTGTTATTTTTCCAGTTTTCCCATGTCCTGTTTTACATTGAATCCTTTTGATTTAGGGACGTTTTTAAAGGGGACAGTAAGTTTATTTCCCATACAACTTTGTCTCTCTCTAAATGTTGGTCTTTGACCAAAACATCACGAAGGGTTCTTGGATGTCCTTTGGTCTCCAGCTCTTTGAGTCTAATATACCTTTTCTTGCAGTTGTGTTTTTTCTGCATTAAGCTGGAGGAAAAGCCAACCCATCCACTATCTGATATGGACACAATGGCTCGGTGAAAGTAGTGGGCTGTGAGTAATGGAAGAAGGAAGGGACACCATGGCAACGTGTAAATACCAAATGAAGGGACGGACAGAGGAAGGGGCAAATTGACCTGGAGTTGACATAGTCACATGCTGACAACTGCTAGATAGCGCTTCATGAGAGAGACTTTACTTTATGCTTGTGCTTTCTTGTCACGAGTTCTCTTTGCACTGCTTCTATTTATTGAGAAGGAAAAACTAATCCTCAAAGTCTCATACTGAGAGCTATTCATCATCATCTTGGGAAATTCTTGGTTGTTGTCAGTGGCTGATGATCTCTCATATTTTCTACATTCAATTCAGTTAATTTCTATAGCGCGAATTCACAACACATGCCATTTCAAGGCACTTTACAGTTCAACCAGATCATCCGGTCAGATTGATTCACAGTTTTCTGTCTAAGGAAAACCAGTTGATTGCATCGATTCATTGACTCAAATGCAATCCCTCACACTAAGCATGCTTTTAGCGACAGTGGAGAGGAAAAACTCCCTTTTAACAGGAAGAAACCTCCAGCAGAACCAGGCTCAGTGTGAGCGGCCATCTGCAGAGACCGACTGGGGTTCAAAGAGACAGAAGCAGAGATAGAAAAACCAACTGTAAAAGGCACTCCATCCAGGAAACACACAGCCAGGCAGAAGAGAGCACATCCAGCCAGTCACAGTCAGAGAAACAAGACTACATTGGGAAAACAGGCAGATCTCCAACATCTATAAAGAAAGGTGTTGATGGCAGCAGCACAGCTGATATTTCTCTCCACGATGTAGTCAGGCTCAATGTAAGCGGCCATCTGCTTAGGAAGACTGCTCCAAGCCAGCTCCCATGTCAGAGGATGAAGAGAGCACATCCAGCCAGTCACAGTCAGAGAAACAAGACTACACTGTTTCTCTGAAATGATGAATAAGCTCATCTAAATTCTGTTCATGATGTCAGTAAATTAAAATGCTTTTGTGAGCATTTATGACATATGTGCATGTAAGAGGATGGCGGCCTGTTGGTTAGGGCATAGAGCTTGGAATCTAGAGGTTCTGAGTTCAAGCCCCACTCCCATAGACTCCCACTCTGGGTCCCTGAGCAAAAGACCCTTAACTCCACACTGCTCACCGGGCGCCACACAGTGGCCGTCCACTGCTCCCCAGGGGATGGGTTAAATGCAGAGGTGAATTTCTCCAATGTGAGATCAATCAATTCAGAACTCTGGCTTCATATGTTTAGACCATAGAAGCCGCCTCATCCCTTACTCACCTGAAAAAATCATTCAATCAATTCAGTTCATTTATATAGCGTCAATTCACAACACTTGTCATCTCAAGACACTTTTCAGAGACAATTAACCAGATCAGACTCAAGTTGATTCAACGTTTTTTGTCTAAGGAAAACCGGTTGATTGTATTGACTCGAAGGCATTCCTCACACTAAGCATGCTTGTAGTGACAGTGGAGAGGAACAATACTCATTTCTTAACATGGAAGAACTCCAACATGACATCGTTCTCCACCTTGTGTTTGTTGTAAAGCTAGTAATTTATCATTAGTTTTCATAAAGCTGTATCAAAGGATTCTCAACTGCCATCGTGACAAGAGGAATCTGTAATGTTTGAAACACCTTTTTTTATGCTGAGAGGACTTCAGAGGGAAGGAAAAGCTTCTTTGTTTTTTCTCTGAATCTCAAAGGATCAACTTAACTATTTTGCTGCATAAGCAAAGTCATCCAGAGACACCTCATCATTGCCAAATACCTCAAAGCCTTTTGGTTTTCCCTCAGAAGTCAAATGATGTCTCATGTGGCGCTACATCAAACAGCTGTGGGGTGCTGGTTGCAACTGAAGGAGAGGATGGTGTTTTGTTTTGTTTTGTTGATGTTAACAGATTGGTTTTCATTCCTAATTACCTAAATTGTGCCGTCTTTCTTCTTTTGATGAGGACAAAAGGAATGTTAGTTTCCATAAGGAAACGAAATAATGGCATTCATCCATATTGCACCATTCTCAGTGGTTTTCATAATCATATCAGGTAAAGCAAATGCTCATTTCAAAGATGTTATGAATACATATTAGCTAATCGGCTTTTGATAAAGAATTTAAAAGCTAGCATTATGCACAATCACTCGGAGAAATGATTGCAAATGAGGCAATCAGTGTGTTATTCTTGTGCGTTTTAATGAGCATGAGCCGTTTTCAGGCTAAAGTGACCATAAGGAAAATAACAATCGTATTGATTTTGGTTTGTCTGCCAATTAAAAAGCTGTTGTCTTTTAAAGATTATCCCTAGAAACATAACGCTTTAATGTGGCTGTGTTTACAGTACGTCCAAACTAGACTGCAGCACTACAATTGACCGCTGTTTGTTGTTGTTTTTTAATGTTATTTATGACAACGTATTAGAGCATATTTGTTGTTTGGTCTAAAGTGAGACATTACCAGAAAAATAAAAAAAGTGAATATTTATCCCTACTCCCCTGTTCATTTATTAAACAGTATAAAATAATTTTATATTTAAAGTACTCTCAGAAGTTTGAATTCAGAATATGACCAGACTTTTCCTTTAAGGTAATTCTTATATGTATATATATATATATATATATATATATATATATATATAAAAAGCTTAACCTACTTAGCCCTGTTAATCAAAATTTTGGTTTCAAACACATTAGTTAACTGTTACCAGATGTTTTTATTAAGCATGGAGAGGAAAGAAGACAAGGTGCAGCTAAAGAGAAGAGATTTTTCTTTCTTACTGAATGCTCACCAACCATCAGAAGCATTTTTGTTCAAATATTCCTTGCACCTTTCATGCTCTATCTTCTTTCTTTTTCTAATAATTTCTCTAACATGATATTCCCTAAAGACCATTTTACAAAAGAACACCTGAAACCTTGAGTACATGTGTGGTTCCACCCTCCTAAAAAGCAATTCCGCTCTGAGGAGCGATATGAAATTGTAATTCTGCAGAAGAAGAAAATACTATCTGGCTCTCCTCTCAAAGATAAATGAAAGCAGAAGGGCCTTTGTTGTGAGCGCCTTACCCTAGCATGATTCAGACCGTCTGGCGTTAGGAGGACACGGACACATTACAGGTTAAAACCCCGACAAACGACGCCCTCAAAAAATAATGTATAAATTCTCCATCTGTGACGCCCACGGATTCTAGTATATACGAGTTCATGGCTCCTGTCCAGTTAGTTCCAGTTTGATATGGCCCCTATAAGCCTCAGCACTCCAGTAATAATTACCCATATGTTAACTTCTGATTAAACCTCTTCCTCGGTTGATGTAGTTCATCTTCAATGTGAGAAAATCCTGTCAAAATGCATGAACAAGCACCAGATGTATTATTAATTGACTTATTTTCAAATTATTATATTTTTTTATATAGAAGTTCACTTCTATATAAAGTCTAATGGTATTTTGAGGCACTGAAGTATTTCTGAATGACCACAGATGAAAGATTGCTTTAGTCTGTTATGTACAGATGGAGCGGTTTAAAGAGCAATACAGTTATCTTAACAAGTTTTTGGTCACTTTGCAACCAAAGCTTTCCCGTTAACATGCAGAACTGTTTAAGGCTTGGTGCTATTGCAGTTTTTCACAGTCTAGATCTGCTTCTCTAATCCAGCACACACACAAACTTATCTCACTCTCTTGGCGGGGCCCTAAACCTAGCCTAAACAACTTCCCTAAACAGCAGTTCCACTCATGGTGTCCAAGTGTCAAGCCACATATGAAGCTGTTTTTTTTTTTTTTTTGCACAACGTGCTCATCCCATGCATGAAGCTGTTGCAGAGCTGGAGAGCTCCTTCATTGACAAACTGTTGGACCCTAAATACAGCAGGGAGCGTTATCACAGATCCTTCCTCCCAGCAGCTTTAAAACTCTATATCCACCACTGTTCCCAGCAACCTCAATACGTTTTTACATTCATGCTGATTTTACAAAATTTCTATCTTAACCAGTTGAATAACATGCTGCTGTCATTTTGCACATGTTGCTGCTATTTTCAAATATCCATTACTGTAAAAATGTCCATAGCTGTATAATGGTTATTTATTCTCCAGGTGCACAGTTTTATATTGATAAAACACAAGTATTTTATTGTGTATCTTTTAACTCTTCACTATTATCTTATTTTTATACATTTTTCTAAGGTCCACATTTGTGTGATCATTTTTTCTATAATCTTTTTCTGCTGTAAACACCAGAATTTCCCGATTGTTGGACAATAAAGTGATCTTCTATTCTATTCTATTTTCCAGAAACGGAGCCCCTCAATGTATTAAGAACAAAAGCATTTATTCTTTGTTTGGGAGATTTGAAAAAGGAAACAAATCAAAATATGTAATGTTTAAAAAAAGATTAGTTGTAGGAACAAATCAGTTCAGTTTGAATGCTCAGTATGAGGGATTGCTGCAAAGTCAACTACACATTGAAAGCAACTGTTAACTGTTGATAGAAAATATATAATGATTATATAAATAAAATACTTTGATTAAATTGATTTGGGTTTTGATCGGCAGATTTTCAGTTCTAGTTATAATTAACACAAAAAATATGTAAAAACATATTTTTAACTTTGGCTTGCAGTAAACAAGGGCAAAGCAGACTAGAGACTTAACTGGTTTGTTTCAAAAACTAAACTATTAATCAACAGATTAAACATAGCATTTGGAAAATGCCCTACTGTTATAGGCCTAACATATAAATTATTTTAGTAAATAGGCCATTATTAGAGAACTGAGATAAAAATATTTAAATCTCTTTGCTGTTGCTATTATTGTCAGTAACTTAGTGTCACAGCTGTGCCTGAATTGTTTCAGTTGAGCAAATTATATCAGTTTCAGAGTAGAATGAGCACCTGCACTGCATAACAGCCAATGTCACACATCCAAACCAAAACCAGATGCAATTTAACACTACACAAAAAATCAAGACAAACACAAAAAAACACACAAGGCAACATGATGGAATTAGAGCATTTATAACCTTTTAGGAAGTTTATTCATCTCTACCTGATTTATGTCACTAAAGCAGAAGCTCCTCTAACATAACTATGAATTCTTGAGGCTTTTATTTTGAAGACTACCAGTTAGTTGGATGGCTTTTTTACTTGGTAAACCCCTCCATTGCTAATAAAGCTGCTCTGTGATCAGGAGCAGCATGCAGTTATTGCTATAGGAAGAAGCTGTTTTCAGGTTCAGAGTCTGAGCTGTGGTCGTAATGCAAAGAACAAGCTGCCAAACTCAGACTAGATATGTTAACCTGGCAGGGGCCTTGTGGTTTGGAAACTTGCATCCCTGGGCCCCTTAAAAGAGCTTAGGCCCCAGGATGTATCATGGATGCTGCAGACTGGTCTTTCTAAATCCTCTAAATCAGAAACCAGGTCGTCTGCGTGTGTCGCAGTTAGCGCAGATATGCCCCGCCTCCTTCCGCAGATACTGTGGTGCACCTCCCCAAAATTACAGCTGACCGCAGACAGTGCCACAGATTGCGTCGCAGGGAATAGAGACAGGAGGCCTCTGATTGGTCAATTCTACATCCGCTCTACACTATGCATATTTCCTATTTGGTACATAATGGCAGAAACTCTGACTGTAGTACCGTCCACAACGCCTGGCACACCTAGGACACCATCCCAGACACCGTACAGGACGTTATTTTGGTAGCTCTGTGCGACAGTCTGTTGGTTTTCACCAGAAGCCAAAACACACAGCGCCATGGCAAGTCTTTGGGGACACTCACGGGTGAACTGTGTGTCGTCCGGCGATGGATGAGGGGTTGTAGACAATGAACAAGCTCCTCAAACCGACACATGGACCCCCACAGTCCTAGCTAGTTCATGATGATCCCTCTTGTGTTGTGGTATGGAATAACACAGTGTGGGCCACGCTTCAAAATTGGGCATCAATAACAAATGCTGCGTCATACCTGCGACAAGCTCACTGCGACACACTGCTGCGGGAGGATACACAGCCCTTAAAGCGAAGGGTTACCACAGGATAACCCTTTTTTCTAATGTAGAAAGTTTCAATGACATTTCAAGATGATCAAATGCTAATTGTTTTTGTCTATTTAATTAGTTTTTGAGCGACAGATTTCTCCAATCAAATGAAATCTGTTGATAAATTAGCGCCTGATGTCTGTGCATGCATCAGCATGGTCGATGTGTAGTGAGCCGGCCAGCGGAAGACATGAATGTCATTTTGACCTGTGTGGCTGTTTACTGGATGCCCTCTGCCCATCTGCCAGTCTGAGTTAATTCTCACAGCACATGGAGAGGAGAGGTTTTACCTCCTTATGGAGCGCAGGACACATGCTTATCCATGATGCATGCATCTCCATGCAGACCGCAAAATTTAAAAGCAAATTTTATACAAACATTAATTTATAACGCCTCATAATTAGAATGTTAAAGTCACATTTTAGCCTTTCTAGGTGTTACATATACAAATTTGAGCAGACATATCCTCACAGCCCACGTTAAGTTCCAGATTGGTGTTTTTATCCCTATATCCTGGCTGTCAGGCCTACAGGTTGGTGATTCAATTTCAATTCAATTCAGTTTATTTATATAGCGCCAAATTCACAACACATGCCATCTCAAGGCACTTTACAGTTCAACCAGATCATACAGTCAAATTGATACAAAGTTTTCTGTCTAAGGAAAACCAGTTGATTGCATTGACTCATTGACTCAAATACAATCCCTCACACTAAGCATGCTTGTAGCGACAGTGGAGAGGAAAAACTCCCTTTTAACAGGAAGAAACCTCCAGCAGAACCAGGCTCAGTGTGAGCGGCCATCTGCCGAGGCCGACTGGGGTTCAAGGAGACAGAAGCAGAGACACAAAAAGCAGCTGTAAAAGGCGGCCCCGTCCAGGAAACACACAGCCAGGCAGACGAGCTCCGAGCCAGCTCCCATTCCAGAGGACGAAGAGAGCACATCCACTCAGTCACGGTCAGAGAAACAGGACTACACTGGAAAACAGGCCGATCTCCAACATCTATAAACAAGGGTGTCGATGGAAGCAGCACAGCTGATGTTTCTTTCCAGGATGACGTCACAGCCAAACAGGAACAGACGAGGCAAAGCTACTCTGAGGAAAAGCAGAGAGAGCAGAAGGTTAGAGATTGAACTAACAGATTCTGCAGAATAGGAGAACAGAGAGAGAATGAAGCAGAATGATGAAATGGGGGTCCCTATGTCCTCCAAAAGTCTACGCCTATAGCAGCATAACTATAGAGATAGCTCAGGATAACCTGAGCCACTCTAACTATAAGCTTTATTAAAAAGGAAAGTTTTAAGCCTAGCCTTAAAAGCAGACAGGGTGTCTGCCTCACGGACTAAAACAGGTAGTTGGTTCCACAGGAGAGGAGCCTAATAACTAAAAGATCTGCCTCCCATTCTACTTTTAGAAATTCTAGGAACCACTAGTAAACCTGCAGATTGAGAGCGAAGTGCTCTGTTAGGAACATAAGGAACAATCAGATCTCTGATATAAGATGGAGCTTGGCCATTTAAGGCTTTATATGTGAGAAGTAGGATTTTAAATTCTATTCTTGATTTAACAGGAAGCCAATGAAGAGAAGCCAGGATAGGCGAGATATGATCTCTCTTTTTAATTTTCATTAGAACTCTGGCTGCAGCATTTTGGATCAGCTGAAGGCTTTTAACTACAGTTTGTGGACTTTCTGATAGTAAAGAATTACAATAGTCCAGCCTTGAAGTAACAAATGCATGGACTAGTTTCTCAGCATCACCCCTGGACAGGATATTTCTAATTGTTGCAATGTTCCTCAGATGAAAGAAGGATATTCTAGAAACCTCTTTGATATGGGATTTAAATGACAGGTCCTGATCAAAAATAACACCAAGATTTTTTACTTTATTATCTGAAATCAGTTTAATCCCATCCAAATGAAGTGACTGGCTAATCAGTTTCTTTTTCAGAGACTCTGGTCCAAAGACTATAACTTCTGTTTTGTCTGCATTCAGAAGCAGAAAGTTAAGAGTCATCCAGGTTTTTATGTCTTCAAGACATGCCTGTAATCTATGTAATGGGTTAGCTTCATCTGGATTTATAGACAGATATAGCTGGGTATCATCAGCATAACAGTGGAAATTAATCCCATGCTGTCTAATAACTCTACCAATTGGGAGCATGTATAAAGTAAAGAGAATTGGTCCTAGCACTGATCCCTGTGGTACTCCACAGGTAACCTGTGAGCGTGTTGAAGATCTATCATTAACACCAACAAACTGAATTCGATCAGATAGATAAGATTTAAACCAGTCTAGTGCTGTTCCTTTAATTCCAACAAAATATTCAAGTCTTTCTAAAAGAATATTATGGTCAACTGTATCAAATGCAGCACTAAGATCTAACAGGACGAGCACAGATACAAGTCCATTATCTGAGGCCATGAGAATATCATTAGTGACTTTCACCAGAGCTGTTTCAGTGCTATGATGAGCTCTAAAGCCAGACTGAAACTCTTCAAAAAGTTCATTATGGTGTAAGTGATCGCAAACTTGTTTGGCAACTACTTTTCTCAAGAATTTTGGATAAGAAAGGAAGATTGGATATAGGTCTATAATTAACCAAGTCATCTGGGTCAAGAGATGGTTTCTTAAGCAGAGGTTTAATTACAGCATCCTTAAAAGCTTTAGGTACATATCCCTGTAACAGAGATAGATTAATCACATCTAAAATGGAGGAGGAGATCAAAGGGAATACCTCCTTAAATAACCTGGTTGGAACTGGATCTAACATACAAGTTGAAGGCTTAGATGAGGACAATAATTTTGCTAATTCAGAAAGTTCAACTGGATCAAAGCAGTCTAAACCCGGTTCAGATTCCATGACTACCTCAGGTAAAAATTTTTTCCAGACTTGGAAGGACTCTCGCAGGCCTGTGGAGCGATATTTTCTCTCCAGTTTCCTAGCATTTTGCTTCAAAGTACGCAGCTCTGCATTAAACCAAGGAGCAAGCTTTCTATTTTTAACGGTTTTCATTTTCAATGGAGCTGCGTTGTCTAAGGCAGTACGCAGAGAACTAGCAACCCCATCAACAAAATCATCAACCTGTGAAGGGGAATAAGCTATGCTTTTGCACTCTGCAGCACTGCTCAGTGACACAGAGGAGAGAGAAAGTGAAGCAGATTCTTTAAAATTTATAACTGCACTATCTGATAAAGATCTACTAAAATTGAACCTTCTTTTGGGGGAGGAGAACTCTGTTAAAGTAATCCTGAAGGTTATTAGAAAGTGGTCAGAGAGGACAGGGTGATATAATGCTGTGGGATAGGACTCAGTTTGGGTCATTAATACTCTGCACCCTGACTTAATGCTACACTAAGATTTTAATGATGGGTTATTTTTAGTCGCAAGCATATTTCAGTGGTTTGCAGAAGAGAGACGTGTGTGGGATCTCCCATCTTTAGGCTGGAATCAAATACTCTGATATAAGAAAGACAGTCAGCTAGTAGCAGGAGTTCAGTTATTGATTTAAAAGCAAGAAGACCGCTTGAATGTAATGTGAAGAAACATGAGGTTAAATAGGAATTTACTTAGAAATTATGCAGATTTTTTTTTTTTTAATCTCTTCACACTCATGAGTGTCTTTTTCCAGGCTTTTTTTTTTCTTTTGGCTTCCTCACTATGTTTCCATTCTGTTGCAGTTATTTCATGATGAGGTCATTTAGAGTGAATGTTGTCCCTGTTTATTATATAAAAATGTGCTCTCTTCATCCTCTGACATGGGAGCTGGCTCGTAGCTGGTCTGCCTGGCTGTGTGTTTCCTGGACAGGGCCACCTTTTACAGCTGCTTTTTGTATCTCTGCTTCTGCAGATGGCCGCTGAGCCTGGTTCTGCTGGAGGTTTCTTCCTGTTAAAAGGGAGTTTTTCCTCTCCACTGTCACTACAAGCATGCTTAGTTTGAGGGATTGCACTTGAGTCGATGCAATCAACTGGTTTTCCTTAGATCAAAAACTTTGAATCAGTTTGACTGGATGATCTGTGCCTTGAGATGACATGTGTTGTGAATTAGTGCTATAGAAATAAACTCAATTGAATTGAATTGAATTGAAAATTGAATTGAGAAGATCCTGTCCGTTCACTGAGGGATGTTTGCCTGGTTTGCTGTTGGAGGATATAAAGATTACCTGAACAATGAGGCAAAACCGCAGAGGAAAGGTAGATTTTACTTTTTTTTTTTTTTTTTACTTGACTTAAAGGAAAAGTCCGGTCAGCTAGGAATAATCAATGGATCATTATTTATACCTAAAACTAATACGTTTGCAGTGATTTAATTAACTTAGCGATCAGAGTCTGCGAGCGGCTCAAACATAGTAACACCTAACTCCTGACATCTTCCGGCAGTGACGTCACGGTGCGGTAAGCCTAGAGCCATTCTCCCTGCTTTACAAGAAAAACCAATGGAAACTACTAGAGACATCTGCAATCAACAACAATTACTGAAGATTTCTAGAGGACTTCACCATTGAACTTCCCTAGCGCTATAGTTAAACTGACAATGCTCACATGCATGGCAGCTGGATGTTGGAATATATCGGGTAAAAGTGAAAAAAAAATCTGTTATCTCACCTTTATGATTCATGATTCTCCACGGATATGTAACCAACATTTGGAAGAAGAATGTTTTCAAGATGACTTGGACAATAGCACGTTGTGACAAACACCAGATACAGCACTGGGACTTGATCAACAGCCGATACCGCACCGTGACATCACAAACCAGTAGGTGGCAGTAGTGTTCTTTGACAAACATGGATGCCTCCAGTAAAGCACATTCAAAATAAAATTACTCTTAATTATTTATTGAACAGTATGTAATAGTTTTATATTTAAAGTACTTTCAGAAGTTTGAATTCTGAATATGACCGGACTTTTCCTTTAATATTTATTTTTAGTATTTATTTTCCTTTAAATTGTTCATATTTAGTAACACCGCAAACCCCTTCTTGAATAAAAGGAACTTGCTCTTATGATCTTCCTGTACTCTTTATATCCTAAAAGGGTGCTAACATTAGCCTGATTTGCTAACATGACTTTCTAACCAGTGGGTTCCTTCATTACTCTAAACAGTTCGATTTCAACAATCATGGACCCACCTGCAAGGAGTCTGTAAGTGTTACTGCTTGGGCAAATTTTTAACTTTTGTGTGAGAGACCCGCAAAACGGTGGTAACCAAGACACAGTGATCTGTTAATGCTACTGTACTAACACTACATCCATATAAAAACCCATACACACAAGTCAAATTCCTGTTTGTACCCTCATGAGAAAGAAAAGGGATATGAAAAAGGGTTCAAGTGAGATCTAATGTTTAAACATGAATATAAAGACAATTTAAAAAGGATGGTGTTTGTTGCTAAAGGAAACACTACACCTTCTAAAATAACCAGTCAGGATTGGAGTACTGCCTCAAAGACCAATTTTTGTGCAGGAAATATTTGCCAGTCAGCAGAGTGATAAAATCACACAGCAGCAGAGCTCAGATATAGAAGCACACATGAGTTCTCCACATCTCAGCATGGACATGCTAGCTGAGACATTTCTACAGTGTTTTAACTTCACCTGGTACGGCATAAGGCCTTTGCATACATAATCAAACAATATCAAAATAAAATATAAACCATGCATGCATATTAATGTTCTTGTTAATTACTAAAAAAAATGTTATATGCGTAATAGATATCAAGAAACTGAATGGGCAGTTTTGAAGGAATGGGTTTAAATGGTTGGGTACCTTATGAGATACACATTGACCAATTACTTCAGCTCAATCTTCAGCAGACCAGCAACTTTATTGATATTACAAACTATTCTCAGAAGCAGCCTCGTTTACTTCTCGCTGTGCATTTTAAACATCTGATGGAATATTTTACCCGTTTTGTGAGAGTGTTCAGGGAAACACATGAATAATGCAACAGCACTCAGTTGCTGTGCTGGACCATAATGAGATTTTTTTGGTGGGGGTTGGGGAATTTTTGGGTGATTTTAGCACATCGAGTCATCTTGGCTTAGAGGAGAATCAGTGAAGGTGTCAGTCAGGTGAGCAAAACTAAGGAGAACTAGCTATTTGTCTTAGTTTAGATTTAGCTATATGCTACATGCTTAACCTTGTAACTGCCTTTTGCTCAGGAAGAGGCAGGTTGGCATTTGACCAGGCAGTTAAAGGGTAATGTGTAGAAACTATTTACTTATATTCTGTTTTAGAGTTAAAAGAAACCTTTATTACATTTACAGCTAATTCTCTGCTTAGTTTGTGAAAATATGTTTGTATGCTAGTTCACCTTAGATGTTGCATATGCATAAAAATTATATTTTAACTTGAACTTGCTTGTACTTGTACTGAAAAGACCTCTGAGAACTCAAAATTCCACTTGACACAGTGTGCATTTAAAAGATTTATTGAAACATTTGAATGTCCTTGAATGCAAACATCTAGATTGGTAGCAAGGTTGAGCAGGCAAGTCATGATTGAACCAGTAGGTGACAGGTTACGCAGACAGTTAGCAGGCTTGAGGAGGCAGATGAAGGTAGAACCTGCTGGTGGCAGGCTGAATTTGCTGACTGCAGACCTGAGAAGGCAGATAATAACAGCACAGAGTGGAGGTAGAATGGATGATGGCTGACTGGCTGTAATCAGGCTGCAAACAGAATGGAGGCAGGTAGAATGAATGGCTGAATGGGAAGCAAACAGACGTGAGCAGAAGCAGATGGCAATCCAGTCAGGGCAGGCCGACCACAGAAAAGCAGGCGGCGAACACTGACACCAGGGTAATTCTCGCACAGGCAAAGACGAGACATTCTGGCAGGGAATAACTGAGAGAGGCAGCAGAGATATGCCAAATAATAGCTGGTAGGAATAAGGGTGATTCAGAGACTAGCAGGTGTATCTGATTACTTTAATTAGCAGAGTAGAGGAGAGAGAAGTAAACAGCTCGTCAGTCCAAAAACAAAACAGTTAAACAGACAAAATTCATTCAATCAACGCATCTCGGGGACCACAAGGGCTAGCAAATGTGCAATTCACGTTTCAGCATTTAGCAACCTCTGCTTGTGTTGCACTTACATTTCTAATAAAGGGATAACTTGTTAACCCACTTCCATTGGATCTTAGATCTTGTTAAGGAATTACTTTTCTAGATTGGTCAAATTAAAAACAAGCCAATCTGAGTTTAAAATTCCTTTTTTGAAAAGTAAATATAGGAGACATCAACTATTTTATGGATAACTGTAAAGCTGTGAAACCTTTATTCATTTTGTTCATCATGTATTATGCCTGCAGGCTAAGAGAGTAGCTTACAAGGTAACAGTAATAAACTGTACAATGACATTGACTGAAGGGCTTTGCACAAGAAGCATGCTCAACACATTTCCACTTGATGAGCTCACTTTAATTTCTCACACTGACTGTTAAATTAGTTTTAAGGTTATTTCTCAGCCTCAAGGGAGCTTCCGTTTACTGACTGTTATGTTGGACCTTATTAAATATAAAGTGTTCTGAAATTTGTTTGGCCTTTGACAGTAACAGTTTAAAATACTACAATTTTAGATGTATGGTTTGTTGCCTCATAATGGGATTATCTGTGGCAGAAAGGCAACTGAAGCAGTGACTTGTGTTCATCATGAAGGATAATTTTGGTTTGAATTTCTGTATAATTTTAGAGGAAATCCAAATGTAGTTTATATGTAAATCTGGCTAAGGTCATCAAACTGAAAGACAACATGACCTGTTTTTGTAATAAGCAGCTTTACTGACACGGATTACAACCTAAATGTTAATTTAGATAGCCCTGTCTCTGTTAATATCCATATTTTTGTTTGTAAATCATGTCCTTGGCAGCGAATAACCTTCAGTAATGCAATGGAAAAACAATCAGGAAACGCTTTACTTGATAATAAAATTTTTGGGAAAAAAAAACAACCTTGAAAAAACAGTTGCACACCTAAAATAACTCAAACTTCTAAGAAAATAAAAGTAAATAACAGGCAAATAAAAAAAAACATATTTACAACAATAAAAGCCAACATCTCAAGCTGAGAAAAGCAGAATTTAAGAGATGATTTAAAGACATGGGGTGAGTCAGTCTGTCTGTTCTCCAAAGGTAGATCATTCCACAGTTTAGGTAATGACTGAAAATGCTCCATCACCTCTAAACTTCCCCTTTGGCTTTAGGACCACCAACAGTGACTGATGTGCTAACCTCTGAAAACCTGAGGAAACATACGCTGAAAGATGCCAGACCAAGTAGTCAAAACAAAAAGTTTTAAAATGTTATTCTGAACAAAAAGGAGACAATGTTCACTCTAAAGCTGTGATTTAATCAAATGGCTTTTAAACCTCCTTTGTATTTTATGACTTAATTAGTCTCTCGCATTTTTGTGGAGGAATTTGGTTTCACTTATTTTCAATCATTAAAAAGCTGAGTACAGAGAGCTGGTGAAAAGCTTTGTGGCATAGTTTGGAAACAATCATCTGATCCTGAATTTAAACAAAACAAGGGAGATGATTTTAGATTTCAGAAGAAACAGCAACAAGTTTAGTCCTGCTATCATCATGGGAGAAGAAGTGGAGGTGGTTGAAGAGTTTCAATACAGTACCTTGGTGTTTAATTAGACTGGAGGCACAACTGTAAAGCTTTCTACAATAAGGGACAGAACCGACTGTACTTCCTAAGGAAGCTTACAGTAGTAGCCATTCAAAAGGGCCCTCCCCAGTCAAACACCGGCCGAATGGCAGCCCACTTCCCTCCAACTCCCAGGGAAATTTATTTTATTTTATTTATTTGAATAGGGACAATGCACATTAATGAACATCAGTATAAAAACAAATGTAAATATGCCGGATTATAGCTACAAAGCTAGTAGGCAAATACATAAGAAAGAACATAACATACAATACAAGCATCACAAGGAAATGTTAAGAATTTAGTGGTTACAAGACTGGTTTGTTTTCATCTGTAGTTTGAGTTGGGCTCTGAAGCTGATCAGTGTAGGGCTCTCCCGTATTTGCAGAGGAAGACTGTTCCAGATGTTAGTGGCTCTCACAGAGAGAGTGTTCTGACCAAAAGTTGTTCTTCTGTGAGGAACCTCACAGTCTCCTCTGGAGGAGGCCGTGGTTCTCAGGCCACTTGAAGTCTGGGGTTTAAACAGAGTAGACACAGGAGGTGGGGCTAGTCCAGTGGTTCCCAAAGATTTTCTTTTGGGCCCCCCTTTGGATTACAATAAAACTTCCACGCCCCCCCCCCCCCCCCCCCCAAAAAAAATAAGAAAATTTGTTTAACCAGATATAATAAATCTATACACATATTTTGTTTTCAAACTCCACTGACCTTTATTTCACACTTAAGGTTGCAACAAAACAAACTACACCTTTACAGTGGAACACTTTTGTGTAACAGTATTTTTTTCATAGTTCTATAATGTAGATTAGAAGAGGATTCTTTGTTGTCTGTGTTATTTTAAACATATTTCTTTTTTTTTATTTGTAACAATATTTAACTTTGCTATCATCAATACATTAAAAAAGCCTCTGTGCAAAATGGAGTGAAAACATTGAACAGCTCCCTGAGAGTTTTTTTCTTTGTACTTTAATCCTCCCATCTTTTCAGTGGCTGTAGTGAGCCTGCTTTTTGCTGCAGATCTTCTCAAATCTGGGTTGCAGTGTCACAACTGTCCATTATGCTCAGTCAAGCAAGCACTGTTTTTTTTTTTTTTTTTTCTTCATTCATCCATACCGCTTCCCGCGCCCCCCCTGTAATGGCATTGCGCCCCCCCTAGGGGGCGCGCCCCACACTTTGGGAACCACTGGGCTAGTCCATGTAGCGCTTTATAAATGAAGCATACATACTTAAAATTTATAAAATTTTCAAAATTTAAAAGATTGTACTTGTTTAAAATATTACATACATGGAAAGAATTAGGTTTTTGGTCAAACACTTTTAGAGATTTTTTGTACAGTGATTCAATTAATTTTAAATTGGTAACTGTGGTGAGTGATGCAGTATTCAATGTGAGATAGAATCATTGAGTGGAGAACAATTCTAGTAGCACCAAGTGTTAAAAAAGACCTGATTTGTTTAAAATTTTTAAGGTTAAATTTGACAGTATTGGCAAGTTTTTTTATATGATTTTTATAGGACAAAGTGGAATCAAGTATCACGCCAAGGTACTTGAATTCTGTGACAAGTTGTAATTCTTCTCCTCTCAAGAATACTCCAGAGCTTTTTATTTCTTTTGATTGCTTTGAGAACATCAAACAGACCGTTTTTTTGAAATTGTGAAGCAAACATTATTTAAAAAGCGAGTCATTTACTTGCTCCATGGCTGAGGTCAGAATAGAAGCTGCCTCTCTAACACTTCTTGCATGAGTATAAATTACAGCGTCATCAGCATACATTTGAAAATTCACACTATTACTTGTTTTGGGAAGATCATTTATGTACAGGGAGAATAACAGGGGACCAAGTATTGATCCTTGCGGCACACCGACAGAGACATCCAAGACCGATGATTTTATACTGTCAATTTTTATACATTGTTTTCTTGAGGATAGGTATGATTTAAGCCACTGAATTGCCTCTGGCGAGAAATTGAAGTCTGACAATTTTGTTAGAAGAATTTCATGGTTGACAGTGTCGAAAGCCTTTTTAAGGTCAAGGAACACTGCACCAACACAGGGGTATATATCCAATTGACTTTTCACCTTTTCTATAAAAAATCTCTCCAACTTCCAGTCCACTGTAGTGACCCCCTCTTGCATATTTTTTTACTCCGACTCCACCCTTTCACTGAATTACAGGATATGATACTTCTCTTTACATCTTAATGTCCAGAAATCATGACAGAAAGAATATATTGTACAAATATTAATGTTTAAAAAGGAATTGTACGGGACCAGCCAAGGGCCAATCAAGGAAAGTGCGGAAATTTGCATCAGAGCAAAGGACTTAAAAAAGCTCAACAAGCTAATAAGGAAGGCCGTCTCTGTTCTGGAGATGATTTTCATAAAGATTAAGCCCATACCAGTGTTGGGCAAGCTACTTGTCCAGTGTAGTGAGCTAAGCTATCAGTTACTCAACAATGAATTAAGCTTCACTACACAAAAGCTACCACCTAAAGAATTATAGCAAGCTAAGTTACACTAATGTGTTAACAGTAGCTTAACTACATCAGAAGCTACTTAACGTTGTACCAACCTAATATCAATTCAAAATGAGTCTGATGCACTGGTTAAAATATTTATTAAAGATCATCCAATGACATAACACAGTGTAAACATTGCTTTATGATCAGCATATTAAAATAAAAACTAAAGTAATTACTAGTAGACAAACTAGTAAACAATCTGCTGTTATTAGAACCAAATGAAAGGTACTGTGTAGTGTTCTACACACCGAGACATGGCTATGAGTTTGCATTCAATGGACATCTCTAGGGAAAACAAAACAATCCGTTTATCATTCGTTCTTTCTATTTTCAATTGTCAATCAAAAAACAAAAAATAAAAAATTGACTGGTTTTTTGTTTTTTTGTTTTTTATGGTTAAACCAAAAACGAAAAAATGGTTTGTTTTTCATATATCAATTCTAAGCTCAGATCAAGAATACGAAATGGAAAAACGGACAGCAACGCAGAATTTGATTTTAATATTTAATCGGTACAGTTTACGTGACCCGGAAATAGCTCTTTGCGCGGCAGTGGGGTGATGAATTGGCTACCATGGCGACGCTAGAACGCTGTTTGTTGTTGCTAGTTAAAAGTACAGTGCACAGAAAAGTTTCAAGAAAAAAGTTATACCTGGAAAATCCTGCTGATTTTCTCCGTTGTCATGTCCTCCTCCTTAAGAGTCACACGCTTGGATCCTCGAGCGTAACTGTCCATGGCTGATAGGTCCGACTGCCTTATCTGGTGCAGCTTGATCGAACGTGGTGGGGGTAAGCCAATTGTTTTTTTTAGCTAAAGCTCCACCAAACTTCCGGGTCACGTAAACTGTACCGATTAAATATTAAAATCAAATTCTGCGTTGCTGTCCGTTTTTCCATTTCGTATTCTTGATCTGAGCTTAGAATTGATATATGAAAAATAAATCCTTTTTTCGTTTTTGGTTTAACCATAAAAAACAAAAAACAAAATAACCAGTCAATTTTTTATTTTTTGTTTTTTGACTGACAATTGAAAATAGAAAGAACGAATGATACACGGATTCAAAACCCTACAAAAGACCTCAATTAACAGTTGATTCAAGTAACAAACAAAACTGTTTACAAAAGAAGGTGAAAAAATAAAGAAGCTAATTAAGAGATACATATATATATATGTCTCACCATATAATTTAATTTCTACCTACATATTTATTCATTGTATTTTTGGAGGCAATTAATTGAATGCTTATTTTTTTATTTATTGAGCATTTATTTATTTATGTATTTATTTTATATACGGTAGAGCTGTTCCTCCATAAAAAATCTTATCTGTGCACAGCCTAAAAACAGATTTATGTAAACATCCTGTCAGGTAAACTAGGCCATGAAAATACAATATAGAAGTTTCACTACTGCTCTCTAATTAGAGTATCTTAGTGGCACATATGGGAGAATTATCCTGCCATAATGCAAGAGCACATAATTTCAATTAGAGAAAAGAATTTCATCTTCTTGCTCTCAAAACTTATAATGCTCACACTCAAAAAAAGCGCTCTCTCTCAAATATTTTCTCTTCTCTCTCAAATCTTTGTTTCTTCTCTCAGATTTAATGCTTCTTGCACAGATATTTTCTCCTCTTGTTTGCTTCCTTCTCTTCGCGCACAAACCGCGCTCTGCTCGGGTCTCAGATACGCTCGCAAACCCGTAGGCTCTGCTTGCGGATTTGTTTTGCTCTCTCTCAGACTGCAGTTGGATCGTTGCCTAGCAACCTTTCCAGCCAATAGAACGACAGCCTCGGAAAGGGTGCGCTTGTTTAACCCTACGGAGTGTGCCTGTGCTACTACGCCACTTATAAGAGCATCAGCTGAAACTGCTATTTACAGTAGTTTTGTGGCTGATTGTTGTTTAGAAATAGAAAACCTGGTTTCATTTCTTAGTTATGCCCTGGATTTTGTAGCGTTTGTGGACGCTACATCGCTACTTGATCAAAACAATAACGTCGCTACAGGAAAGTTACTTGATAAATAAAGCAGCGACGCTACGGTCAAGCTACTGGAAAATGTAGTTGAACTAATAGCTTCGCTACATGTAGCGGCGCTACTGCCCATCACTGGCCCCCACTAAGTATTAAGAGTATGGAAATTAAGATACTAATCGGACCTTTCAAATTATTAATTTTATTTAAATTTATCTTATATATATGTATATATTTGATCTTATATAGTATTGGCCGCAAACACCTAGCCTGGTTCTGCTTGAGGTTTCTTCCTGTTCAAAGGAAGTTTTTCCTCTCCCCTGTCGCTACAAGCATGCTTCGTGTGAGGGATTGCCTTTGAGTCAAGGAGTCGATGCAATCAGCTGATTTTCCTTACATTGAATCAATCTGACTGTATGATCTGGTGAACTGTAAAGTGCCTCGAGATTACATTTGTTGTGAATTGGAGCTAAAGAAATAAGCTAAATTGAATTATTCGTCTATGACCCAGAATCCTGCATTTTAATTATCACTAAGCCACAATCATTAAATTACAAGATTTTCTTAAAATATTCAACTTTTTATATGAAATCTTTATAATATTTGAATTTACTTGCTGTAATGAGTAACAAAGCAAAACTTTCTCTCAATATTTAATTTCTTCTATTGTATTTTGACATTTACAAAACAGCGGGGTGTTTAAAGTTGTGTTTTTCTGGCAATGCTAATGCTAACGTAAGGACCCATCTGTATGTTAGTGGATGTCATGGCCTGTTAAAGCACACCTGCAAACCCCATCTGTCCAATCCTGAAAATTCCCTTTAATGATGCTATTTTCTTCATATTAATAAATAGGATTTTTCCTTTAACTTGACACCCAACTCTGTCCCAGGATTCATGGAAAAGGAGCCTTAAAATTCACCATGAAAGTTGAGTCTTACCCTGACTTTGCAAAGCAGATTGTGCAGAAGGCTATGGGGCATTGATCAGCCTCAGTAATGTCCTATTTTTAAAACAAGTAGTGAAAATGTTAAATAGCACGGGTTGTGCCACTCCAATAAAGTGACATTCAGACATAAGCAGCTTTGCCTCCAGGGACCTAGCAGAGCCGTAAACATATTAGTCTTGTAGGACAACCTAAAGTAGCTTCTGTTGCGACGCCAGCCCATGCAATGATGAAGTTTATGACATTTAGGAGGCTCAGAGATGGCAGATTATTACTCAAAAACGATATCAATTTCCTTTGCTTGTTTTTGCAATCTTCAAAAGGTTCTTAGTGTCAGAAGACAGAAAAGAAACCATGGATTATATATTTTTTTTCTTTATTCCATAAAATCTGACGTACAATTCCCAAATGGTCATATTGCCTCAGTAGCGCCGTTATGAGCGATGACAATGTGCTACAGTAAACTGTGGCCTGAGAGCAGATGAGTCACTGCAGCACCATCATCTGATCTGTTTATGATGTAGGAGGAGAATCATCAAAACCTTCCTTGGCTGCTGATGAAGAAAAAGCTTTGATTTGTTTGAATTAAAGCCTCTATTTAATCTGTAAAAAGACTAATCAATTCTTCTTTAAACTAATTTCTTCAGTTGATTTAATTCATGATGAAATATTCAATAGAGACAGAAAAAAGTAATTGATAGTAATTGTACTATATGATAAATGGACCATGAACCTCCAATAAGCTTCCACTCTACATTAGAGTTTGAAACACAGATATCTTCATCGTTACTCTTTTTTTCTCTGCTCTATTTCATGTTTTTAAATTTTTTTTTTCCGAAGGAGATATTATTTTAATTTCAAATTATCTGACATACATCCGACCCATTTTGCGGCTTAGAAGTATCAATCCGATATGTATTACTGCTCATTTTGGTCTCACTCCTGATCCTTCATTGATTAAAGTCGTAGGGAAGCGGCTGTTCAAACCGGTGCATTTCCGAATTTATTTACTTTACACAAGTAAATAAAGTGAATGTGATCGTTTATCAAGAGGGAGGGATTGTTGTGGCAGAAGGTTCGCAAGCAAGTTTGGTTGTGGTTGATGTCTTGGAGGCATCTTGCTAACCTGTTAGCATCTTGGTGCTAGTAGGTTCCCAATGGGAAATTCCATTGGGACCAAGTAACACTAAAGTTGTGACTTAGAAATGACACTGTCAAGGAACGCTATGGACAGAGGAAACATGCAAGAAGAGGAGAGTTTTGTGTCGGAGGTCGTGGATGAGTCTCCTCCATCATCCATTTTTTATTTAAAGGAGGAAAGCGGTGACGAAGATGTTGTGGAAGAGGATGCCAGGGCGGCAGAAGCTTGGTTTGGTGTAGAAGGCTTCCAGTCGTACATGTTTGAGCCCTTGCCTTGCAACGCTGGCAGTTCTGTTAGCTCTACGCCTGCTGAAGACACAGACGTCCATCCCCGTGAACACTGGGATAGAACTCAATGGGAAAGGAAATTATTCTTATTTCTTATTTCAACTGTTGCGTATATTAGCTGCGACATATGAATCAAGATCCTATGACCGAAAAAATGTGATTGAAGGATGACCATTGATATATGACTGGCCGAATTTAGGTTTACAAGCTGACGTATAACTAACTGGCCTGGATAAAATAATAGGGGAAAAAAACATTTTATAAGACAGGATTTTCTTTTAAATAGAAATTTTCAAACTTTTGGGACAATAACGTCTAAAAAAGATTACATTTATAGACCTGTTTAAGCCAGAATGATTTGACATTTAAATACGACTTCCCTATGACTTTAAGTGTTTTATCAGATATCCATGTGTCTAGACATGATTTGAAATAAAATGATCTTCCATCAGAGCCACTGAGATTACCAGTATGTTAAATGTAACTGAATGTCTATTTTCTGATCTCAGGTCAGGGTTTCCCCGTGTTTGTTTTTGAAGTAATTTTACTGACAGCCATGAATTGTTGCTTCAAGGGTATTTTAGTGGTACGACAATTCTAAATGTCTCAATTCTGATGGTTTTTAATGTAATACTGACCTTAGTGACATCCCCCCTATAACCCGTGCATTATTTAAATGCCAGGTACAAGTAGGGCCACGCTGAGTTGATGAGTGCAGAGCACATTGATGCACTGAATAACAGAGCAGGGATTTGGTGTAGAAAGCAGCACAAATTTAGTCGCATGACTTCATCTCACCCTGTGACACTCTGCATCTTTCGCTATGTTCAGAATCATACTGCAAGGTGCTAATGATGATTGTGATCGCAGCCCATGACCAGAGGCAAGTGGAGCTATTCTTAGAAGCAGCTCCTTCTTATTTAGAAGGAGAGGAATGTGTCATTGTTGGCAGCGTTGTGCTTCTTCTTCTCTTTTTTTTCTCCTCACTTCATTAACCTCTTCATTTATTCAGAGGACTGCTTCTAATCTCACTCATGTCTCGCTCATTCATCATGCCGGCTGTGTTACCGTCTTCATTTTCTCTTTCGCTCTGCAGCTGAGCGGGAGTCCCACATATCACTTGTCAGCAATACGGAAACGAGTGGCTCATACACCAAAAGTGAGAACTGGTCTCGCTCATACTCTCACAATAAAGCCTGAATTAGTGAAACTCTATTAGATCGGCCTGTTTAGGTGCTTTGATTCAAGAGCAGGGAATATTTCATTGAATATTTTCCTCAAGCTGTTAGGTTTAGACTTATTTCTGAACTTTGAACTCTTATAAGAATGGTATAACTGTAATTCCTTTGTTGTTGATTTAATTTTGTTTAATTGGATGAATTGGAGACATATATAACTCAAATGGTTGCAGCTATGCTGTCGGATTATTTAAGACTACGGTAGAGATGTAAAAGTTTATATTTCTTTAATCAGTCGATTAATCTTAGCGACTGAGTGGATGATTGAGTCGTTGTGTGCAGAGCCCCCTTCAGCTTTTCCGGAGGACACTTTCTCACAATAGCTCGGAAAACGGTTCTGCTATTTTTATTCAGTCCTTAAATACCTTCATACATTCCTTCCCAAGAGACTCGAGGTTAATTACAAACTGATAGAGTGACTCATGACTGTATATTGCATTTCTGTATTCTAAACCAAAGCCATAGTCATATCTTCAATGCTATTTTTGGTGTTTTTCCTTCGTATTTACAGAGTTATATCCAATAAATACATTCTGGGATTATTGCTTCCCCTTTTTCTCAGTGTGCCAAAGCCTGCACTGAATAGTTATGTGACTCGGCTGTTGCTTGTGTGTGTTGCATTGCTAATTGGCTCTAATTCACCAGCCGTCTGTCTTGGACAGGACGTGCTTGTAAACTACATTTTTAATAGCAAGAGTTTCATTTCCCGGTATCAGATTGCAGTAATTTAGAATTTGTAGTAACTACATATTTTACACAGAGGCGTCAGGGGTGTAAAAATATTTTAAATGCATATTCTGTTAAATTTATTGCTTTTTCTAAAAATGTCTTTTTAGCTCACATTAATAGATTTTAAAAGCTCTTACCTGCATGTTTTTGATTGGAAATAATGTTCCCTAAATAATTTCTTTCTGTTGTTTTGTTTTATTGTTTTTGACAGATTTGAATGTTTGATTTCCTGAAAAAAAAAGCTGCCAAAGTAAAAAAAAAAAAAAAAAAGTGTTTTTAAATGAGGATTTCATGAACTAAGAGTAAAAGATCTTTTCCCAAATGTAAGGAGGTGCTGACCTTTGTTGGGCCGATATGCGGACAGATAGAGGAAAGGAGAAAAGTGAGCTGAAAGATTTATTAAAGTAAAAGAAAACTTAAATAAGTCAGTCTTAAAACTGGCAGGCTGACTTGGCTTGAGTGGAACAGATGCATACACTGGAAACCGAAATTTAGATAGTTAATTTTTTCTTAAAATAAGAGCATTTTTTCTTGGATTGAGGAGGTAAAAGAGACATCTTGCTAATGGAACAAGACAATTTTACACTTAAAATAAGAAAACACAATTGCATTGTCTTATTTCAAGTGCATATTATCTAATTTTCTTATTTTAAGAGTAAAAATACTCATTCTATTTCCCTTTTCAACCATGAAGGTTGAAAGAACCCTGAAAATTATTTAAACGGTGGGACATGGTTAAACAAAGGCTGAACACAAACAAGAAAAGCAGCAGCTGAATGATGTTGGACTGATTGCAAAGAAACTGAACCCCTCAGAGAGTGCGCTGTCTGCGGCGTGGATTCACATAGTATCCTTATGCAAGCCGCCTGGGGAAGCAGCCAGCAGTTAATCCCACTGGAAATGAATAAATAAAACCAGACTTTAAAGAAATTAAACTAAGATAAATCAGATATGATTGACAATAAACAATAGCAATACACTAAAGAACAAAAATACCTTACTAATGGCAGCAAGAAAAGAGAAACTAATATGGCAAGCACTAAATAGCAAAACTATAACCGGCTTAAGCCAAAACCAATTCAATCTTAAAGTAAAACTCAAAACTTTTAGAGAAACTTCAAACAGTAAACATCTTAAAAAGTAATACAAGAGTCATTTTTAAAGCACACAATAAAAATAAGAGAAAAAAATGTATAAAATAAAACAAAGTCTAAAATGCCCCAAATACACTCCCCTTATATCAAATGTAAAGTTTAGTTTCACTAACAACTTTCAAACATGATTAAAATCATAATAAAAATACAACCCGTCTGACAGCATGAAGTAGGCTAAGAGATCCCGGAAAGCAATACCCCGTTCACCCCTGTTTTGACTGACAACAACAAAGTCAGACAAAAGCATCCTGAGGACTTTTGGGTAAATATTGTGTGGGCTGCTGTTTAAAGTAGACCTGGTGTGTCTGCAGTTACATTTGACATAAAGCTAACAGGATATCAGGAAATATTAAATTGACAACTAGAAAATTTCTAAAGAAATTTTGAGGGGGGCCACCTACTGCCCGTCTGGGGAAACGGGCCAATACGGCCCTGGCAAGTGACGTCGGGGCTCCCCCGACCAACTGCTTACGCCTTTGAGGGCTGCTGAGGGAAGGAAAGAGGGCTAGTTCATGGGCAAAGAGAGCTGTGTGCCACTTGTGCTGAAATCTGGGAAATAGACGTGCACAGCATATGATGCACAAGGGTAATATGGGTTGTCCATATTGAACCGCAGTGGGTAAAGTGCAGTTGGCGGGCGCTGCCCGCATGCTAGGTGCCCTTGCAGCGATGAAAAAAATCACCAATGGCGGGCTCCGCCCGCCTGCTAAGAGCCATTGCAGTGATGAAATCACCATTGGCGGGCTTCGCCTGCCTTCTAATAGCCATTGCAGTGATGAAATCACCAATGGCGGGCTCCGCCCGCATGCTCAGAGCCATTGCAGTGATGAAATTAAAAATGGCTATGAGCAATATGCCAGAATGTATGAGTGTGTATAAGGAAGAGGCTTTTATTCTGTAGAGTCCCTGTAGTCTTATTTTGAAAGTCTATCATGGATGTGCATCAAAAGATGGGTCATGCCCAGCAGTGATATAGAATCCATTTCCAAATGTTAAATCACTGGTTTTCCATGTTATTAGGTGAATAGCTGCTGTATTACAGAGTAAATGGGAGACTTTTATTGTGAAATTTGCTCTGGGGTGTGTTTTTGAAAAGGTCACTAGAGTCTAATAAAAACAACCTGAAAGAGTTTGGGTCATAATGTTGAGCCATTTGCATCAATTATTGCATTAGTATAATCTAGAGGCTTTTATTTTGTAGGGTCCCTGGAGTCTTATTTTGAAAGTCCAACAGAGTTGTGTTTAGAGAAAATGTTCAGACCCAGCAATGATAGTTGATGACTTTCCAATCGTTAAATCACTCTTTTTCCATGTTATTAGGGCAGTAGATGAAGCGGAAATGGGAGGCTTTTATTTTGAAATTTGCCATAGGGTGTGTTTTAAACAGTCTCCTAGAGTCTATTCTCTAAAATGGGGTTGAGTTTGGGTCATAATGTTGAGCCATATAGGGCAATAAATATATGTAAAAAATATAGAGGCTTTTATTTTGTAGGGTCCCTGGAGTCTTATTTTGAAAGTCTATCAGTGTTGAGTGGCAAGGGAAGTGTCATGGACAGCAGTCATATAGTATCCATTTCCCAATGTTAAATCAGTGCTTTCACCCTCCATTAGATTAATATGTGCTGTTTAAAACAGCAGAGGTAAAATCTGTTTGAAGCACGGTTACCTTGACAACGCTTAATGAGCCTGTCAGTGACAGAGAGAAAAGCGCAGCACTATCGTTCCTTAGCTCTCAGGCTTTTTTGAATGGGAGGAACAGCTCCGAACAAACGACTGCTGAGCAAAAACCGTATGAGTTATTCAAAAGATTTCTTCACCGTGAGCATCAGCAATCCTTCGACTCCAACTATGCCAACTTTGGTGTATGTGTGTCATTCAGAAAAATATTTATGACGAGTTGAAAACACATAATGTCATTCGTTTTTCTCCCCACTGCTGCTCCAAAACCAATGAAAAACGGCTCTGATTTTGATCGACTTTAGGTCGGTCTGGAGGGTTTTTAAGGAAAAGTATTAATCCTACCGTAATTCCGAAGACATTGTGTGAGTCCAGAGGTTTCAGCCTACAAACTGACCAAAAATGGTGACTGTAGCTCCAAATATGTGGCCGTGAGGCAAGAACAAAATGTTTTATCTTAAAAAAAATGGCTGCCTCACACTAAGAGTTCAGCAGCTGCTCTGTAGCAGGCTGCTGGAGAAGCTAACTGTCAGCTAGCTTCCAGGTGCTTACCCTCCAAACAAACGACTGCTGAGCAAAAACCATAAAAGGTATCTGAAAAATTCTTTCAGTGAAAGCAACATCTATCCTTTGTCTCAGACTGGGGTAACTTTCATGTCTGTAGGTCTTTCACAACCCAAAACGAAGCACAAACAAAATGGCTGATCCCACCTGCTCCTCCCTTTGTTTTAACTGCAGGACCTCACTCTCACTCACCTTTAAGCTGCTAAAGCACCCCTCCGAACAAACGACTGCTGAGTAAAAACCATAAATGATATCTGAAAAATAATTTTTATCTAAGCGACAGCTATATCTTGTCTTCAATTGGAGTAACTTTCATGGCTGTAGGTCATCTACAACCTGAATGGGAAGAGAAAGAAAAAGAAAAAACGTTTTCTCACACCTGATCTTTTAATTGAGCTAGCTGCAGCAGGTCCCTCTCACCCAGCTTTCTGGTGCTTAAAATGTCCTCCGAACAAACGACTGCTGAGCAAAAACCGTATGAGTTATTCAAAAAATTCTTTCACCGTGAGCGTCAGCCATCCTTCGACTCCAACTATGCCAACTTTGGTGTATGTGTGTCTTTCAGAAAAATATTTATGACGAGTTGAAAACATATAATGTCATTCGTTTTTCTCCCCACTGCTGCTCCAAAACCAATGAAAAACGGCTCTGATTTTAATCGACTTTAGGTCGGTCTGGAGCGTTTTTAAGGAAAAGTATTAATCCTACCGTAATTCTGAAGACATTGTGTGAGTCCAGAGGTTTCAGCCTACAAACTGACCAAAAATGGTGACTCTAGCTATAAATATGTGGCCGTGAGGGCGATTTTAAAATGTTTTTTGGTCTTAAAAAAACGGCTGCCTCACACTCTAGCTTTTCAGTCTCTCCACTCTAGAAGGGTGGATTTTGCTAAAACTTTGTGGCGCTTGAGGTCTGATTATACAAAAACCGTAGCAGTTATCAACATACCGTCTTCAGTTTTAAATAGACGAAGGATTTATATACAAACTGAGCTTTAAACTGTTTTTCTACATGAATGTATGCCGACACAGTGAGGTGCTGTTTTTTATGCTTTTTTTCCCTCTCCCCATTCATTTCCTATGGGATTTTTTTTGCGACGTTTTCGCTAATAATTCGCAAACCTTCGGACTAATGAGAAAGTTTTATACAAGCACGCATCGCACCATTGGTCCCTACGCGTGTGCCAACTTTGGGCCCGATCCGACGAATGGTGCGTGACTAGTTACACGCCGAAGTTTTTAGGGGACGAGGAGAACTATAAGCTATAATAATAATACGCGGAATAAATATGTGCAATAGTAATAGGTGGGCCATGCCTTCGGCATGTGGCCCCCCTAATTAAAACATGGTGGATATAGCATGTTGGTTTGAAGCTGCTTTCCTCCTGTGGGACCGACACACCTGGCTTTAACTGGAGAATGTCCCTCCATCAGGTTGACCTTCAGCTCAAGGGCATTTAAATTATGCAGGAAAACATCAACTGAAATCACACCTGGGGGTCCATCAGTTATGTCTACAAATAAGCAAAATAAGCATTTCAAATTGGCCTAGTCAAAGACCGGTGTTTTGTCAGATGAGTATACCCAGTTAAACCAGCATACCAGTCAATACCCTTTTTTCCCTTTAATTTATCCCTTTAGTTTTGTATGAAAAATAAACTTTACACTACCTCAACAGGCGTGTATCCCTTTAGTCAAGTAAAAAAAAACAATTTAATTACTTACTTTGTTGTGTTTTTTTAATCATATGGCGATTTCACCTAAAATTGTTTATTTGTAATGACTAAAGGGATACACACCTGTTAAAGTAGTTTAAAGTCTATTTTTCATACAAAACCAAAGAGAGATAAAACACAAATCTGACGTCTTGCAGCATGCAGTATGCTGGTCTGATGGGGTATGCTCATCTGACAGAACCCCGGCCTGATTCTGGTTTAAATGCTGTGTCATGGCTGCAAACAGCATGGCTGATCTTAAAGCATTCTGTGTTGGGAATTGTTGCCATATAGAGTAACACAACTAATTATAAGATACACGTGGAAACTTTCTGCGTTTGGATAGGATGGTGTTTAATAATTATAAAGTGAATGATCCTTAGAAAGCAAGATGTTTTTAATCACTCAGATTCCCTTTGTCTAAAAGTTAAATGAAAGAAAATGTAAAAAAAACCCAGAAGAAATATCAGAGGTGGCAAATTAGTGGGACCTGCTGTTAAGAGACCTAAAAGGGTGCAGTTGTCTCAGTCTATCATCACCTCTACTTCAGCTCCATTCTGACTTCCAGGGAACATGCCATGCTGAAATACACAAAGAGAGTCAGAACTTCTGAAGGAATCCTGAAGCTGGTTCTGGCAAAAGGGATCTCTGCTTTACTGACGGCCGACCTGACAGACATGCTGTCAGAAGCATTAGGCCCTTCTTGGGATCGGCTGACAGCCCTGCAGTCTTATCCGGGCAAAGTGTAACATATGCACAGTGGAAAATGTTTGAAGTCAGGCTTATTTAAGCAGACTTTAAAACTTAAAATTAATCAATAAGGTGAACTGAAGATCAATTGGTTATCTTATCTTTTCATATCAAGTTTATCCAGCTGACATACCAGGAGGAAACAACGACGTTAAGTATCAGCTGTAACAATGAACTTTAAAGAGAAATATTTATTTTGAATGTAAAAATCAGTAGTTTTTTTTTTTTTCTTTTTTTTTTTTTAGATAAAAAAAAAATTTTTAAATTACAGTATGTTAGGTGCTGTAGTCCTAGCTCTGTCCAGCCAAAACAGAGGTGAGTAATATTAAACCTTTTTTAGTTTGAAAAGCAGCGCAATGAAATTGATGAGAATATAGAAATCACAAATGGTAACTAAGAGAAGAAGGAAAAAGGGGAGAGTTGGTGGAAGAAGCTTGTGTTTGTTGCTGCTAGGAGATGCTAACCCAGATTGAGAGCTATGCTACAAAGATTCGTGATCAAAACATTTCCTCTGATAAATTAGAACGATGTGCTACTGTGACTGAAAGATGCTTCACTGCTACTTTAAACAAGTTCTGGATCCCTTTAAAATTAAAAGTTCTATATTTTGTTTTTTAAGCCTTGTAAAGTCAACTATAGGCATATATACAATGAAATGTTGTTTTGGCTCTATGGAGTATTCATTTATTATGAAATATTAATTGCTTTCTAGTGCTAACCCAGACACTTGCCTGTACTTCAGTGTTTTTGTCCCATTTCATGACATCACCCCGGAGCTGCTTCAGCATGGCATCACACCGCGTGAGGCGATTAGGCTCCTCTCTGGGAAAGCTGAGCAAAGTCTAAAACCTTTCACAGCTGAAAAACTATTTTTCTAGACTTTTCACATTTGATAAAAAGCAGTGTTGCACTGATAGTGATATCAGTATCAGGTGGTATTGGTATCATGGAATGGTGGTATGAGCGAGTACCAACAAATAGGGCACCGATACCATTTTGAGAGCCAAAGGTTTATTCAACTAATGTCACCCATTCCAGGTAGGGAATAAAAAGTTCTACTGGATTCACTTTGTATTAGTCTTTTTCCTGCTTCACAAAGGTAGGCAGCAGCTTGACAAAGCCATGGTGGCAATATTTTTACATCCAAGTAGTATGTAGTTCTTCATATACACACACACATCAATTTCAAACAGAGGGTATTGGTATCGGCCGATACTGCACAGCCAGGTATCGGGGTCAAAAAATGGCATCAGCGCAACACTAGTAAAACACAGAGCAGTTGCTGTCACTGTGCAGATTAGCTTCTCAAGGAGCTGCTTTGTTTTAACTTTGAGTAGAACTGATTGTGCTTGGCCTCAAATCCCCCTCACTGATCAGAGAAAGTGGATACGTTGTGGGTGCTTCCTGGAAGGGCGGATAACTACTGCTGCGTAAAACATTGATGTCCACTGGTTTTTCAGGACAGAGAGGGCTGCTCAGAGAGTAGAGTTCATAAGGATTAGTAATATTTGCATGAATAAAGTGAAATTCGAGTTTTAGGGATTATTTGATGAAAGAAAAGCATCATAACACAGCTTCAACCTCAAAAGAATGATATATGAAAGTGGTCTTCATTAGAAGTCTTAGGTGGAAGCTAGCATGTTTCAGTTTTTTAGACTATAGTTTATTTTTATTTCTGTCTTTCTCTCAAAGATATTTTCTCTTTTATCAAAGTGCTGTACTGACTGACAGCCCAAGAGCTTTTTCATTCAAAAGCTGCTAAAGAAGAGAGACTTCAGTGCTTTATATAAAAACACTCCAACCAAAAGAACAAGTGAACATAACCCAACCAGATGTTACATTTTGCTTCTTAATAATAGGGTTATATACTGCAACCCTCCAGATATAATCAGAGAACAACCTATAAAACTCGGGTAGCACTGGAGGAGTTGCAAAGATCCACACCTCAAGTGGGAGGATCTTTGGGGGAATTTGTCCACATCACAGTTTTATTTTATTTCTTTTACGCAAGAAGATGGCCCATGCTGGACAAACAAAAGAAATTGCTGTTCATGATAAGCCGTTTATGGAAATAGCAAACATGTGAAAACTTGGTGGAGTGGTGGCCTGGTGGTTAGGGCTTAAGGCTTGGAATCCTATGGTTGTGAGTTTGATACCCACTGCCACAGACTGCCACTCTGGTTCCCTGAGCAAAATACCCTTAACCCTACTCTGCTCCCGGGCGCCATAAATGGCAGCCCACTGCTCCCCAAGAGGATGGGGTAAATGCAGAGAGTCAATTTCGTTGTGCTGTACCTGTGACAGTGTAATGACAATAAAAGCTGGAAAAAAGAAAAGGAAAACACCATTGAATGAAAAATAAACACAGAATTCTTTATTAGATTTTCCTTTTATTCAACCTAATCACTAATATAATGTTACTTCAATGATTTCCTGATTTGATTATTGAATAATACCTATGTGATCCAGTCTGCTCTCAGTCTTTGTAGGTGTTGTATTAAAGAGAGAAAGCACTTAGGTTTAGTCACACTGATTAAAGAGCATATCCTCTCAATTTTACTACAATTATTATCTGTATCAAATTAATGAAATAATATACCGAAGTGCTTTTGATTACCATTCTCATCAAGAGGTTGTACCTGCCGCTCTTGGTTGATCTTGGTCCTCATCAGCGATAGAGACACTCCTCTACCTCTTAATTATATCCAACACAAGCCAAGCGGCTGTGGGTAATTAGGCCTTGCCTAAGAAGCACAGAGAGCTTCCTCATCCACTGTGTATGACTCTGTCTGATATTGACTCCTTAACAAGATTTAGTTTCCTGCTAAATGATGGTAACACTCTGATCAGAGGTCAGCGACAGCAAACCACTTTAGACTGTTAGATCTGCTCAGATTCAAGTAGCCTCTGGTACCATGCTGTAGGAATTGTAGGACCCATTAACCTTCTGCGTTCGCTGTTTCCATGGAGTTGTCTGATAAAACTTCTCTATAGTTTCCACTGCATCACTTGTGGTACTGCGGAGAGGGTTGGTTTGGACATTTTCTTGATCGCATATGGTGAACAAGAGGAAATTATCTTGATACATTGAGTTTCTCTAATATGGGCTCAGAAATGAAGCTTGGGTGCTAATTGTTCTGTTTGTTTTATTCAAAAGACATGGTTATTATTTTTTTGTACATTATTTTTGCTTTCTCCAGTACAACAAACAGAAAATTTGTATTTTCTTCAACATCCTCAAATCTTTTTCTCTCATGGTTGTCATCTATTTAAATCAGACACACCCATCAGTAAAGCTTGTTTCCATTAAAGGGTCTTCAATGATCTCACTCTGCTTTCAACCAATGGATCTTCAACATAAGAAACCAAGTTTCATAGGAACCCTTTTGAGCTTTCTAAGTGTGCAGACTCCTTGCAGAGTTGCACAGCCTGTTTCAATCATATTCAGATGCGTAACGTTTACAGATAATCAAAGATGAGTAGAACAACATAAATATAATATCCTTTTGACATAATGGCTGCTTAGTGTGAGGGATTGCCTTCGAGTCAATGAGTCGATGCAATCAGCTGCTTTGCCATATATGGAAAACTTTGAATCAATATGACCGGTTGAATTGTCTGTAAAGTGCCTTAAGATGACGTGTTGTGAATTGGTGCTGAATTGAATTAGGCATAGGTGGGAGTAATCTTAAGCCCCTGTCACACCTTGACGATTTGCCTGACGTCCAAGAATCTCCTAAAATCCTGGCATACTCTGAATTTTCTATGTATTTTTTTTCAATTTTGAGCGTATGCATAAAGTATCCATAAGGAATCCAGAACTTATGTACAACGACAGCCTAACTTATGCATAACGCACGGCAGCGTAATGCCCATGAAATGCCACAAGTATGTTTACTTCTGTCTATGGCCATGCTATCTTGAATCTCTCTGTTGCTATTGCTCTTTGAAATGTAGTCCATTGTGCTCAATAGAGTTGTCAGAACTCTCTTACCTATATGGCTCTGATTCGATACCATCAGCACCCCCAATATATCTCACCCATGTGTTTATGCTCCTTCTTTGCACTCTCTTGCCTCTAGAATCTTCCCCTCTTTGTGTGCTCATGCTAACTTTTGTGACTTTAAGGAAGGAACCAACCTGAAAAAGTAAACTAGCTGTGATTGGTTACTTTTCAGGAAGTCACGCCTTTTTAAATAGAGATTGCAAACTGATGGCCAAACATTTTTTTTCTTGAATGTTTTCTGTTCGAGACCAGAATTCATATTTCTATCAATTACAGCAAATCTTCCAGGTCCCGAAGAAGCAAAACAGACTCAGACAATCACTCTTTCATCATAATTTTTCATTGCTGCTTTTCTGAAATGCTGTGTTGGTTTAACTCCAGATGAAGCAAGCCACACCCCTACTTTGCTGGATTTTTAAACAGGCCTCTATGTTTGCTTTCTTCAGCATAGATTTTGCTAATGAAATCCTTCTGTTTATGCTAGTTTTCCTCGTCTCTTTCTTATTATTAAATCCTGGACCCCAACGTTAACTGAGGTAAGTAAGACGTGTTTAGATGCTGCTGTGTTGTCTTATATGTCCTCTTGAATCAGGTTTTGTTGCTCTCCTGGAGTAGCATTCTTAGATCAATGACCTGTGTAGGTTTTCGCAGTCCCAAACCCTCATGCTCTGTACTTAGCGTACCAAGAACAGAATAATCTCTTATTCCAATGGAGGAAGGCACAAAATGACATCATTAAGTGCTTGTAGCCATGGATTAGGAGTTTTTGCATCTTGCTCTTGACATATCTTGACATATTTCATTTGAAGACTCTGAAAAATGAGGACCTCCTAGAAGCTGTTAGGTTTTAGTGAAGAATATATTGTCCAGTTTCAGGAAGAACTTTTTTCTCCCCTGTTTCTGTAATTAGTGCCTGTCATTAGAAATAGTTTTGACAAATTCATGTTGTCAGACATGTTCTGTTCCAGAAATGTTCTGGTCAGTAGATAATTAAGCCTGAGTTCAAACGGAACCTGAAAATCAGGTCAATCTCAATTTGATCAGGAATTATGAAAAATGCATTTATTTTTCACATGGGGCTCTGATGGATTCGAGTGTTCTGTTTTCTTTCTGGCTATAAAAAATGTTACATCTTCATTAGTTCTTTTTATATATTTGTACCCTGATTTTGTTTCCCTGATCATAAATTTAGTTTGTTGATCTCAAACATGAGATTAGTATGTAATAAAATCACCATTCCTTTGAGAGGTGAAAACTTTTGGGCACTCTAACTGCTGATAATGAGCAGATATTCTGTGTTTTTATCTTCAATCACAAAAACCTGATAATTTCTATCAAACTTTATTACTACAAACTGAAACTTCAAAGTCCGTTTCTCCTTTAAAGCTAAATCGAATGCAAGCTTTCCAAATGGCAAATTTATCACAACCACTTTTCATTAGATTGCCTTGAATTGCCCTGGTTTGTCCCGACAGCTTTTCAGCTCAAGCATGCTGCTAAAGAAGTCAGCAGACGTTGACTTGTGCCTTGAGAAGTGAACATTTATTCAGCTCATGGTTCAGAGACAGTGCCGACTGGGGGAAAGTTGTTTTCTTGTGACTGAAAACTGTGATCTTCTAAACCCTTTCAGTTTAAATGTAACCATCAGCAACCTGAGGGCTGATTGTGATTCCGTAAATAACAAGTTGGGACTGAGTTTGTAATCTCTTGCATCAGTGGAGGTTGGATTTCACCCTAAATTCTTCTCTTATCACTTATTTATTCAACCAACCAACTAGGATTGAGGATCAAATGCGTTCTGGTGATGCCAAATGTTAATCTGGACTGAGACTCACTTTTTGAAGTTGTCTCAGTCCGCTTCCTTTATTTTTATATATTTTTTTAACATGTTTAGTTAGCCTGCACTGACAATTGATATCCCAGCAGATTTGTTTTAACATCATGGCTGTTCCCATAAGGTTCCACTTCCGCAAACATGAAGTGGATATGAAGACAGGAAGGGAAGTAAGAAAGACATAGTAGCATTAAAAGAGAGAATAAAAGAAAAGAAAACTGAAAATACAGCATAACTCCTAGAAGTCTGCTTCCACACCTAAAAATATGAGAGGGAAGGAAATAAAAAAAGCACAACACGCCAAAAGACGGAGTATAGTGGGCATACAAACATCATGTATACAAACATCAAAAGCAAAACCTGAAGATTACTCAGTGTTATTGAGAGCTATATATAACAAAATCTGTTGTTTACTATTAAGCATAACTTTATGCGTGAAAACCTGGAACCTGATGCCTGTGGTGTAAACATGAGTATGTATGTGTATTTAAGGGGATAATTCAAGTTTTTGGACATGAAAATGTGTGAAATGGTTACCAAATGTAGCTGAGATGTAACAGTGGCCTTACAATCACCGCTGCTATGAGAAGCATCCAGTAAGGAACTGAAAAAAGTTGTTTAGCTACAAAAACCATGCCTGTGTTTAGTTAGACTGACCCAGAGCAAGGGGTTCACCTAAGTATCAATTACTAATTGATCATTTTAGCAGCTATCATTCCACCATGTAGGTGAGAAAGATAGTTCCTGCGAACAGAAATAAATTAAACAACCTATTGAAGGCCGGTTGAAGGATCCACTTTGAACAACAAGGGGAAGGCGAGACGGCGTCCAGGAGCTCAGACAGGAAGAGCAGGAATTAAGAGAATGCGTCTCACCTTCCCTCTGTTGTCCGTAGTGGATCCTATACCCTGGCCATGCAAATTCCTTTTGCTGGTCAGACAAATTTCAAGATGAGCACAAACCAGAGGCAACGGTTTTCTGGAGGAGAGTGGAGTAGAAACACGGTAGATCGGAGAAGCCTGTCAGACAGAAAAGCAGAAGAGAGGGCCTGTGGCGGATTATTCCTTATGCTGGAGTTAGGACCACAAAACAGCCCTTCTAAGGCTAAAAGTCACCCACAAACCTCTCAAGAACATTTCCACTTAATCTTTTGTGAAAATTACTGTCTCTATCTATCTATTAAAAAGAATAAATACAGTATATACAGCTAATATATTTCACACAACCTTGACTTGTCCCTTTTAAGTGTGCTTCCTAACAGACTGGTTTTGCTTGCTTCAGATATGAGTACAAAAAGACCTCAAGCCAACTCTAATGCAGCTAACGTCTCTTCGGACTTATGGGCCTTCCAAACAAGACTTAAAAGACCCTTCTTCCAGAGTGATAGACAGGTATGGGGCATTGCAGGGTAACAAAGAAGCAAAAAGACCCCCCATTCCAAAGGAGAAAAAAAAAAGTGGCGTGCAAACTGCTTTCCCCTGAAACACATTCTTTCATGCCCCCATGCACACCGCTGTCAATGTTAAACTACTCTAAACTTTGACCGTGACACGCAGACCTGCAGTTAATAGAAACTTTTTCATCAGTGGTGTAACCAGAAGTCAAAGAGGAGGAGAAGCTGCTATTGAGTGTATCTGATTTGTATTCATCCTTCATATCATTGACTATCTCCAGCTCTAGAACTCAAGAACTATTATACACTGAGCTGAAAACAGACCTGGAAACAGTTGCTGTGAAATTAACCCTATAATGCCAATAGTGCTGAAGTAGCACCTCATGAGCTTCTCAGCATCTGAGGCACTCGACGGGCTGCTCAAGCAGCAGCTGCTGGAGTTGGAAAAATTTAACTCTTGCTGCTCGACGCGCCACATCAGCCAATCAGAGAAGCTGATCTGGGAGCTGGCAGGGAGACAGACACAGCACTGCTGCTGCAGATTGCTGTGATCACTCCACTGAAACAGTTCATTAACGCCAAAATTAACTTAAAATGTCCAAACCTGCAGGCAAAATATGTTCGATTATATTATTCTGATGCCTGTAGTTTGGATTATGTATGTGAAAAATGACTTCCAGCCACTGCGAACAGTAGCAGAAAACCGCAAAGAGGCAACCGGGCCAGAGGCTGCCGTTGAGGGGGATTTGCAGTGACAGAGCTCCGCTGGTGTATGGGGGTTTGAGTGGATCAGACAGCTAAATAATATTGGAAGGCAGGATCGTTACCTTGATAAACTGACTGCACAAATGAAGTTTTCAGGTCGACTTTCTCACTTAAAAACATATTAAAGTTTTTAATAGTCTGAGGAGTCACAGTTGGGTCACAGTTGTGCAGATAATGTAAAAATCTTAAAGATAAATGTAAAAATCTTAAAGGCGTATGGTACCTGCCTGTATACGGCTCACCTCTGGTCAAAATATAATAAAGCCAGCAGGCGAAGACTGCAGGTGGACTACAATAACTACTTCCATTCTAAATGCCATCAATGTGGTGATTCGAACTTTGATGTATGGACTAAACCATTATTTAAAAATAGTTTGTTGGTCTTGACTTTGTTTCTGTTTCAATAGGCCTGGAAATAAAGATGGGTGCAGAAATATCTAGCAGCCGATCTTCCTCAGCTTGAAGACTTATTCTCTGTCACAAAATTAGAAATACAAAGTCTCCAAATCTGCATTAAATAAGCTGCTCTGACTGTTGTGATAATAGCATAAAATTCAAAAGAGATTAGTTGTCCTCCATTGTCTGTTCCATGTCTACCACCATTACTACTGTATTTATAAAACACGTCAAAAACAGCAGCGGCTGCAACAAATTTCTGTACAAACAATAATAAAAAAATACGATTTGAGAGAAAAAAAGAGAAAAAAATCATTAAAATGAATAAGTATAAATCTCAACACGTTAATAGCCAACAGATTAAATTATGTTTTATGCGAGTTTTAAAAATTGGACAGTGATTGCGCATTTCTATTATTTAGCGGGAAATTTGTCCTGCTGTAGCATTTTCAGAAATGATTGTCCAACGTACAAGCAGTGCAAAACAAAAAGATCAGTTTCGCTTTTGCTCCAGACTAAAGGACTTCTCCGGTGTAAATGCTTCATCTCTGCTACTGAAAAATAAAACATGGGGCGACAGTGGCGTTGGATGTAGGAGTTTGCCCTGAAATCGAAGGATTGACGGTTCAAGCCCTGGCTCCGACTTTTAGTGTCGTTGTGTCCTTGGGCAAGACACTGCATTGTCTACTAATGGTGGTCAGATGAACCGGTGGGGCCAGTGTACGGCAGCTGTGGCTACAATGTAGCTTGCCACCATCAGTGTGGTCAAGTCTCCTGACTTGAAAAAGCGCTATATAAGTACAGGCCATTTACCATTTATTAGCATTTTATGGTAAAATTCACATTCTTTTTGTAATTGTGATTATATCTTGTAGTTTTTTCTGATGATATGCATTAAAACTTAGCTGCAGCAGTTCAGTTAGCTGTTTTAGATAGTATATAGGTATCATAGAACCCAACTCCAAATATCTGAAAGCATGCAGCTCCATACTGGATGTTTAATTCATTGCTAGCTGCGTCTTCAAGACCTCCATGACCTGTAGATCTACTCCACTTAATTTGTCCATTATAAAAATAATTGACCGCCTCAAATGGTAATCTTCTTTTTTTTTTTATATATATATATTCAATTTGGTTTAAGCTCTCAATCTACTTCCACAAGGTAATTTAAATGTCCTCTTCGAATCTGTCATGTAATTGCTATTTGATTCTGTTCCTTCACAAGTGGAAATAAAACCTAGTGTCTCAGCCTCATTTCAGTTTTTCTAAGCTGTGTTGAAGTAAGGTGTCAGGAAGGTAATGCGTTTTCATTTTTCAGCAGCCACAGCGGGTGGTTTATGGAAGTGCAGAGCAAACATACCACCGCATCGAGAGCCGGGCACCAGAGCTGTCGAAGCGAAACTAGATTCCGCAGCTTTTGTCTCGCTACAAATCAAATCATAATTGTTCAGTCAAGTGGCTGTTCTCTTTTTTTCTCCAAATTCATCATCTTTCTAATGAAAGACCCTCAGGTTAGAAAATGAATCCCCTGCTCTGTCAGACACTGCGACCACAGTTTCTTAGTATTATATATATATATATATATATATATATATATATATATATATATATATATATATATATATATATATATATATATATATATATATATATATATATATATGGCTACTTGGAAATAATAAAAAAAGGATTGCTGTAGGGAATAAAGTGCTAAATACAAAAGAGGATTGCAGGTTTTGTGAGAAAAATAGAGAACTGAAAGATGTAATCAGATTTGACTTATGAAGATAGATCACAACAAGCAGGTCCCGCATCGCTTAATGAGCAGGAATGATAGAGCTGAGAAGTGACAGAGTGAGAAATTGAGATAGAGTGCAGTCTTTGTGCAGGTATGAAGAATGAGAAGAGCCTCACATGCTTCCTGAGTGATCTGAGGGAAGAACGCCGTCTGCAGCCCTGAATGATGGAGGGAGCGAGTTAGGGTACCTGCTTCAGGAGGCTGATTGATGGAGAGCGCGATGCAGACCTAATGCCATTCATGCTGATTTAATTTAGAAGCTAGGAACTTGGATCGTTTAGCATACAGTAAATCTGTCTGATCTTTTTTCCGACTTGTAAAGGGAGTTTGCCTCATTTTGCTGCTAATCATGTCCAAGAAAGTTTTTTTTTTTTTTTTCTCACTGCTTTGCAAAATGGGTGATAAAGACAACTGTGGTAATGATCCCAACTCCACCATCAAATTGAGAAAAGCTCCCAAAACCTTTAGATAAGACGCTTCATTGGCTTTATCCTCCATTAAATCCAGATTTGCAGTGGACCTGTCACTAGCTGATCCGTCCCGGAAGCACCATCCGTCCTGCGCATGCGCCATCAGCTTATTTGAACATGCGCATCCAGATATACATCCGGGGCGCCCTCGATCTTATTTTGTCAAAAAAGACCTAAATGACATTTTACCCTCCTCAAAATAAAGAAAGCCTATTTTTTAAAGGTTAATAATGTATTTCCTGAGAAAATAAATGCCTTAAAATCTTTTCTGTTTTATCACTCGTCACTGCCTGATCTGCACCGGAAATGGGATTCTACGCTACTTATGGTAGCTAACTTTTTCGGCTTTACATTTAAACATAAATGTTGTCTTTTTGACTTTCATGTTAACATTATGTTATCTAGTGCATAATCCAAAGAAAGAAACAACTAAAATCCAGATAAACATAGTTTAATCATGTTGATGATGTCAGAGAAGAAGTTTAACAAAGAAAATGCAAAAAGCATAAATTGTCTCACAAAAGTCATAAAACATTTTTTTAAAGATGTGTATTAGCATTCTTTATTGAGTTAAGGATCGAAATAGGTAAATTTAGTACCATTATCACATTATTTATGGAGGCCTGGATGTATATCTGCTCACGCATGTGCAGGACGGATCGGGCTTCAGGGATAGATCGGGTTGTGACAGGACCCTTAGAACCCCAACTAAGTATCTGTTATTCAGATGTAGAATAACGACACTTTAAATGGTTTTCATGTATAATGTGACATATGTTCTGCCTATTTACTTTTCTAAAAATTTGCATAAACGTTGCGTATACAACCTTAAATTCACGTTTTAATAAAGTTTCAGCTCAGTTTTCTTAAGGTTCACATTTGTTTTGCCATCTGTGATGGTAAATCTGATTAACTTGGACCAAAATGTTTCTGCTAGAAAAGGCTTTTTTTATACTTATGCTCATGTTGCTTTTCTTTCGTTAAAACAATATTTTTCAGAGATCCTATTATTAAAGGGTCAATAGGATCTCTTTATCCAACAGTATCAGCCTGTGGCCACAGACTTTTCGCATTATTCGCATTCAAGATAAAAGCGTTCCCATAGCTTGGAATGTGTTCTTCATTAATACGTAGGTGGTGGTGCATCCAATGGAAGACGCCATCTTTGATCACAGTAGCTCAGAGTAGACAAACAGATTAACCTCACACATTTTACCTCTACATCAACTCGAATTCTATCACTAAATGCAGATATCATTATTATAAATGGTTGTTGATATCTGCTGACAATATTTTTTTGCTGATTCTTAGTCAATACAGCTTTTTCTTCCACTTTTACACGATAACATTGACACAACGATACCAAATGTTTGACAAGTCTTAGTAAAAAAAACAACAAAATCTTTATTAAGAAGACTAACTTAACATTTCCAGTAGATAGAAAATTAAGAAATGAATGTGCTTCATGGTCTCAAGGCACTCATGCAGTGCTTTTGTTTACAAGAAAATGGCTTTGCTCCCTCAACCTCCAACCAGTGGTCAATTAAATATTTCAACAAAAAACTAAATAAAATTCTTCAAATTGTTGAAGCTAATTCAGAATAAGGACCAGGCAATAAATAAAAAGCTCTCAAAACGGGTTGTTTATTCAATTCATTTTGATAACACAGTTACCCTGCGCCACCTCTAGGGGCATCCCACCCCAATGTGAAAAGCACTGCAATAATGAATCCACCAACACATACACACAAATAAGATAAAAGACAGCAATATTATTAGCCAAACATATCGATAACCCTGTGCATTGGTCTAACTCTTAACCCCATTTGTTGGTGGAGGACAAGGCAAAGATGAATGGAGATCATTCAACTTCTTATTTTCTGTTCAAATGAAAGTGTCAGGTTTAGGGGAAGTTAGTTGAGGACACAAATTTAGACATTTTTGATTTATGCTTAGTATTGAAGCACGGTCTGTGCTATACGCTGTGGGTCTAGATATGGCCGAGTGGTAAGGAAGTGGGGGCGAGTAGTCCGACAACGGAGGTACATGACGGTGAAAAAGAGCGGAGATCCAGGTGGGAAAAGGGTCCCAGCGTTCTCGCGCACCTCGCTCTTCTAGCTGGTCAAACTTCATAAGTTGTTTTCCACAATTTCGGTCATAAAAACAAAACAAGCCGGTCTCCTGTCTACGGCAATGTCTCCACTAAGGATGGGACTTCCCATGCTAATGGCTTCGTTAGCAAAAATTGTCCCGCTGTGGTTCTTGTATGTTACGATCACAAGTTGTTGAGGAATGCCCAGAAACATTGTTAGTTCTAATTATAGCCCCGGCCTGTGTAAGAATCCGGACATTATTTACCTCCGCTGACAGAGACACAGGCCATTATTAGAGACCCGGCTGCTAATGAAATACAGGCCAATATTAGAGGATTTACGGTACATGAGGAGTGAACTCCACAGGAGGTTTATATATAAGAGACAGAACAAAGAATGGGCTAATGAGCTGATAGGGAGCAGGTGTGGATAGAAGCATCTAGAAGGGAGCCGAGGGGAAAGAGACTGGCACAAGGGGGCAACAGAGAGTAACTCAAAAAATACTACACTGCTTAAATATAAATAGAAAGCAACTAGAATGACATGGAATGGAAAAGAAACAAATGACCAAGAAAACACTGCGACTTAAATCAAAGTGTAACTGAAAACAGAACCAAAAGTCCACAGAGGGCAGGAAGTTTTAGGCATTCTGCTGAACAGGTGGGTTAATTCAATTAGTGACATCAATAAAAAAACAAAATGAATTATGCATCACTCTGTGGCTCAGCAATCTGAACTTGTGCAAGATGTTTCACATTTTCAGATTTACGACACTCTACCACTGCTGTAGTAGTTTTTCAGGGATGTTTACAGCGAGACATCGGAGCCTGCCACTAGATGGGAGTAAATGTTACATACAGGAGCTTTTCTGCATAATTCTTCACCCAACAATTGCATTGTTTGTAGAAATATCTCTTTAGGGTGTGAGAAGCATGAAAAGCCTGCTTTTACCGAATCAATCCCAGCTGAATCTTCTCCTTTTTCTACTGGTGACTGAAATAACTTTTCTAAGACACTGGTTGCTCCTCATTCACCCATTCCATCCATTTTCCATCATGTTTATCCCAAGCGGGGGTCGCGAGGGGTGCTGGTGCCTATCTCCAGGTGTCTACAGGCGTGAGGCGGGGTACACCATGGACAGGTCGCCTCATTCGTTCAAGAAATAATGACCTTATGTCATAATTTTTGCAGTATAGACAGCTCATTGCTGTCCCTGCTTCACACTGATAATTCAGGCTCTTCATGTGTAATGTCTGCTGTGTTGTTCTCCTTAAAGGTTTTTCTTTATCTGCATTTAACTAGTCACCAGTCCCACAGGTTTGATTCTGAGGGTATGAAGCAAAGGGGTTAGTTTGATCTTTACAGAAATAAAGCTGGCAAGGTCAGTTCTGCATTTATAGCTACAATATTTTTGGATCACATCATATTAATTTCAAAGGAATCACAGTGCTTAATGGATTAGTTCACTGAGGTGTGATACATCCGATTAAAGCTTTCATAAACCAAAGTTCAGCCTTGTTGATCTCATCCATAAGAATATGGATCACTGACCAACCATGAACTGAGAGGGAGATGACTGAAGAAATTATGAAAAAAGAGAAATTGTTTTAAGTTGGTAGCTGCTCTGGAGAATTCTCTATATTCTTCGGTCTCACATGCACTTTGGAAATGTGGCTGTGTGGAGTATATATATATATATATATATATATATATACTTAAACACACACACTCACAATTGGCAGCGTGGTTTCTTAATGGAAGACATTCAACTAATGCTGACATGACTGATGTGCTATGAGCTAGTTTTTTAGATACTTTTTGAAAAGAGTGAATGTGGTACGTTCTCTGATGTTCTGAGGGAAAGAGTTTCACTCCTGAACTCTTTTTCTTCTTTGCTTCTCTTTCTGTGTCTGCTTCTGTCTCCTTGGGCCCCGGTCGGCCTTGGCGGGTGGCCCGTCACGCTGGGCCTATTTCTGCTGGAGGTTTCTTCCTTTTGAGGGGGAGTTTTTCCTCTCCTCTGTCGCTGCGGGCGTGCTAGGTGTGGGGGGTTGCTGGGGAGTCGGTGGGTTGATGCAGTCAGCTGGTTTTCCTTGGATGGAGGACTTTGGATTGGTCCGACTGGATGATCTGGTGAACTGTGTTGTGATTGTATGTTCAATGCTCATCCAGGTTGTATGCCACATGTATTTTGTAGATTTATATTCTATTCAGCTGGGAATTAATATTTCGGATACTTTAAGATGTTTATTGTCCTCCCCAGTAGGGGTGGTAAATATCTTATTTAATCAGATATTATTTGGCTGTTATATATTGTTTATGAACAGATGCCCAACTAGCTGTGTGTTAGAACAATAGATGAAAGAGTGATTCGAGCACTAATCATGGTCAAACAGTTTTTTTCTGCGCATACACGGATGTGCAGAATTAACTGTAAATTCTACATAAATTCACCAAAACTTCTGTTCAAAATGTAAGAGTTTATTAACAAAAATCAGCTTCAACTCAAACGTAATTCAGTTTAACACTCTCAACTAAGACCAGTAAAGGGAAGGGGAAACGTGGTTGAAAACCATATTAAAGTTTAAGATAGATTTTGAGTTTGAAAACAAAAGTTTATCTGGAAAAATTTGGGATATGATCAAATAGGCTTTTCACTAATTTAGAGATATTGAAATGTTTTCATACCAATTCACAATGCAAATCCATGAGGTGAATAAAACATCATTTGGCCAAATAATGTTTTATTAAATGATTTGCTTAATCAAGAACCAATAACCTTTAGTCAAATGATTCTTTACCCTCTTTGAAATAGCTAGCAGCGAATAGACATCAGGATTCCATGAAATGACTCTTGGTCAGACTTGGTAATGGAAATGCAATAAGCATATGAGGAACACGTGAAACCTAATATTATATCAGTGTTTAAACCTTTAGTGAAATAAAACTTGTCCAAGCTTCAACAACAGCTCAACACGTTTCTGTATAGCATAGCGGAGAATGCAGTCCATTCTGTTAGCTTTGTCTTTACCCATCAGTAAACACATAAAATGATCAACATCATCAAAATACATATTGATTCTTCTGTCCCTAATTATGGCAGACCTGCAAACCTTTTAATCCATGTCCATTTGGAAGGCTTATGTTTCATTCAGCAACAACTGAGTAGTCAGGCCAACAACAACCAGGGGTCCTGTTTGTCTCAGTGGCTCACACCAAGGCAGGCTTCTGGCTTCTCGTCCAGTCTGGCTCTATAAGTTCTGAAACTCAAGAGAAATGTGTTGCAAAAGGTCTGTTTTGTAGCAGTCTGGTTCTGAAAGGTCACTATAATGACTTATTCTTGATGATTCTCGAGATCTGGGTCTTTGGGCCCGGATCTCCATCTTTGTTGGAAAACCAGTGGACCTGCACCCCAGCCAGCACCATGGGAAAAGAGAGAAGGCAAACAGAATGTCCTTTGTGTGCTCTGTGGTTTTCTTGTCCTCACAGAGAGGGGGCTGGCAAGTCACACCTCTGTGGGAGGTCCTGTGGAGGAATTAGCTGAAAATGGGGGGTTGGGGAGATCTTATAGCTGGTTATTCACCAAACTTGCGTTCTCTTCTCTGGTCATCATGTCAAGATGAAACATGGACACTGTTTCCCAATGTCCAAAAACCATCATCATGGCATATGGAACAACAACTGTACAGTGCCTTGAGATGATGTGTTGTGAATTGGTACTACTGTATAGAAATAAACTGAACTTAACTGAGTTGCTGTGACTGCAAATGCTCTTTGAGTAAAATTATAGAATTACAGTAAAAATAAAAAAAGATGATTACTTTGAACTTCCATTTGCTATGAGATTGAATATTTGTTACATTTAATGATTCATAGACATTAAGTAAAATAATTTAGTTGCTAAAGTCAGGAAAAGAATGATTTTGACCAGAGTTGTGAGCTGCAACCAAACTAAAAGCTCTATCAACATGTCCAAAGCGCTCTCCACATATTAAAGTGGGGATATTAAGAGTAAAGTGGATTTTTGGTTGAAGTTTAATAGGAAAGGACATGCAGCTGAGTAACGAGGAAGGGAAATGACACCAGCCTTCGTTAAACCTGACTACAGTCAGACTCCCAGGAGACAAATGTAATGACTTAGATGTTTTGCTAAAAATTAATCAAAACATTTGACCTAACTGCTCCGTTCCACAGTTCAGCTTTCACCCTGTCCTCCTCCAACAAAACTGTCCCCTGCCTGTTGTTGTCAGTGTTGTGCTGATTGGTGAGTTGACACTGCAGCCTCTTGTACAATGGCCTTGTTTGGTTTTCCATTCCTGGAGATTGTGGCGCTGCAGGCGAAGGTGGGCACTTTAGAGACGCGCGCCTGTCCTGCACTTTCAATTGCCGTACCATTCCAGTGGGTAAATATTTGATTAGGACAGGCTTTGTCTTCCATTCAAACCCTCCTTTGGTAAAACAATTTAGAAATGAGCAGCTTTTCTGTTTGTTTCTCTTCTTCTTATTGTTTCCACACATCTCCATATTGTAGATTTTCCACCTGTCGTTTTCATTTTTATTAATTCTTTGAAGATAGTTTAGGCTTTATTTTTTCAAAGTCGTAGGGAAATCATATTTAAATGTGAAATCATTCTCGCTAAAACATGTATATAAATGTACTCCTTATCATATCGTCCCCAAATGTACAAAAATCTCTGTTTTTAAAAGAAATCCTGTCTTATAATCTGTGGAGTTTTGTTTTTTTTTTCGTTATCAAATGCAGGCCAGTTAGTTATACGTCAGCGTGAACACCTAAATTCGGCCAATCATATATCAACGGTTATCTTTTAAACCAATTTTTTCTGTCATAGCATCTTGATTCATATGTCGCAGGTTATAGAAGCAACGGTTGAAATAAGAATAATTTCCTTTACCACTGAGTTATGTCCCAGTGTTCACCGGGATGGATGTCTGTGTCTTCGGAAGGCGTAGAGCTAACAGAACTGCCAGCTTTACAAGGAAAGGGCTCAAACATGTACGGCTGTGGGCCTTCTACACCAAACCAAGCTTCTGCCGCCCTGGCGTCCTCTTTCACAATATCTTCGACTCAACTTTCCACCTCTAAATAAAAAATGAAAACGCTGTCCGTAGCGTAGACATCCCAAGTTCCAAAAACTAATTTCAGGGAGATGCTTATTGAACGTACTAGCACTAAGTTGCTAACTTGTTAGCAAGATGCTTCCAAAGCAATGGTCACAATCAAACTTGCCTGTTAATCTTCCGCCACAAAAACCCCGCCCCCTTGATAATTGAGCAATCACACTTTATTAGGGCTGGGTGGCGAACATCGGTTCCTTTATGGTACCGACCGAAATGCTTCGGTTCTACAGAGTATCCAAACATGCCTCGTCTTTCGGTACCAAGTTTCGGTGATTGGCTGTAACACTTAACGTGATTGCGTCATCCAGGAAAAATACACAGGTGGTCCCGCCTACAGCCAGGGTTCATGTGTATCTGTTGTGAACTGGTTGCGAGCGTCGTGGAACCCCTTTAAAATGCCCCCCAGGTCAAAAGTGCGGCTTCACTTTATTAAGACTGATGCCAATAGTGCGCAATGCAATACATCGTGCACGGAAACAATTTAAGAGCAGGAAGTTACTCGGTGTTTGACTGCAAGAAGAGCGGACCGCAGCCGGCGCAAACATCCTCCTCTCAGCAGCCCGTGGGCAGTGCAAAGCCAGAGCGGAGGGAATCATGCTGCTTTAACACCGGACGCAGCAGGAGCAGCAAAATCACGTCTGCTGCTTCCTTTTTGCTGCTTGTACCAGCTTTTGACGCGCGGCTGAAGCAGCTTTGCTGCTCTGGCTCTCTGACGCGCGTTGGGCGGAGCTACTCTATCCTTTCTCTGCCTTGCAGCTATATTTGCTGTGATCAGTGGGAATAAAGTAGTTTAGTTATGTTTTTAAGTGGGAAAATCCACCCGAAAACTTAATCAGTACAGTCAGTTCATCCAGATTACCATCCTGCCTTCCAATATTATTTCTGTCAGAGCTGCTCAGACCCCCACATACCAGCGATGCGCTGTCAGTAGGGATCCCATTCAACCGGCTTGTTTGTCTCCTGAGAAAGCAGACATGTTCATTTTTCTAAAGAAAAACTGCTCAGTAAAAAGGTCCTCACAATGTAACAGTGAATATTAGACACTGACTTGTTTGCAACTGTTCTTCTTCACTGAATTTTTTTTTTTATGTAAGCGGCTGCACATCCTGATTCACACTCCATTCAAGTAGTTGGCAGTAATGCCCCTCCAGAAACAGAAGAAGAAGAACAGCTTCTTCTTCAACTATAAACAACAATCGAAATCTTCTCCACGCAACATTTTTAATAAAGGCATTTTAAATTACAACACCGAAGTACAGCAATAATAATCAAGCATAACTTTCTAACGGGCGCCGCCATTTTGATTTGCTTGATTCCCTCCTTCTTCGCCTACTTCTTCTTGTGTTTTATGGCGGTTGACAAACAACCTTTTGTGCATTACCCCCACCAACTGCTTGATTTCCCCCTTCAATACTGGCAGTAATACCGCAGATCGCCACTAGGAGGCGAGGAATCGAGGAACCAAAATACTGTGATGTGTAAACGGTCGTCAGAACCGAGCTCGGCCTGGTCTCGGCATGGATCGGTTTTTCAAGGGTAGTGTAAATGGGGCTTATGTCTCTGAGAGGGAATTGTTGGCCTGGCTGAATAGGCGGGGTCAGGCAGGCCAAAAATTCCCTTTCACGACCCCCCTTTCAGAGACATAGGCAGGTATGGGGTATTGCAGGCTAACAGAAGAACCCAAACGTCCCCCATTCCAAAGGAGTGCACCCGTTTCTCTGTTACAATTTGCATGTTTCCTAAGCAAAAACAACGCTTTGTTGGGCTGCTGTATAAAGCAACTCAACGCTACTTCTGACATTTGAATTGAACGTGAAGGCAAAATGCCTTTCAAACTTGGATACAAAGTCCAGTGGATTGTTTTTTTAGCTTTTTCAAAGTCCTGCTGAACACTCATCTCCTGGTTAAGCTGTTCACACATGGACCCGTCAGATGATGATTGGCTGCTCTCCAACCTTTACCAGAGTGTGAATGTGGGCTTAGAGCGTTTATTTTTCTAGAATGGCTTAAATGTGGCAGTGGAAACATCAAAAGATGTTAGTTAGGAGAAAATATTGCTCTGTTATTGCTGCAGGCAAAGAACATAGGTAAATGGGACTTTATTTTTAAAAAGCAACTCAGAAAATAAATGTAATCAAACAAAAAAAAAAGGGTTTCAAATTATAATTTTTTTCCCCTATTTTTTTCCTACAAAGATTTTATAATTTTAAATGTATTTTTTTCAAATTTTATCACTGGAACAATTTTTTTTTGTATTACTTTTTTCATATTTGTGCATTATTTCATATTTCCCATGCATTATACAGATTACATAGTCTTTACTACAAACCTAATAAAAACACTCGCTCTTGACTTGCATATTGACCAATACTGTGTTCCTGCTAGCCTTGATGCAGAGCAATATAAATGCATCTTTGCTCTTCAATTCATGACATCCAGGAAATGTGGCAATTAAAACAAACACTTTTAGAACTCAATCTGATTGAAAAAGAAACAAGATAATATAATTTAAAAAAATCAATAATAAACAATGAAAAAAAATGAGTTATAAGAAAACATCAGTAATTTTATGAGCCTTTTTTTATTATTAAAATGTTTTTCAAACTTTGATTTCTGGATTTTTCTCTTTTTTTTTGTTTCTCTTTGCAATAATGCAGCAAAATTCCCTCCATAGGTTAGCGGCTAAAGTTTCATTATTTGTGTGAAAACAAGGGGCTGCCATGTATGTCTTGTTTCTTCCATGTAATTGTTGCATCTCAAGCAGAGTGTCTGATTGGCTTTAATTATTCTAAGCGTTTAGTCCCAAACTGCAGTCTGCAATTAGACGGGACTTTTTTTTTTTTGCCTGATTGAGGCCATTGGGAAAATTAAAAAATTAGATCCTGATGGGTAAATTGTTACTTGTTTACAGGTGAGGGTTTGGAAATTAAAGCAAATAAAAAAAAAAGAGACCAAATCTCACAGCACAATTCATCTGCTTTATGGTGACACTAGGAAATCTTGCAAAAAGACTAATTACATTTCAAAACACTGAAGCAATAAGAATATAGAATCCTTGTTTTGCTTAAAAGGTGTATTCAGTTCTTTTCTGGTGTATTTAAGAGACGAGGAGTTTAGTTTTCTTATGTACAAAGAGAGAGAGGGCATGAAGTGCTGGAGTTTGTCTTGTTGTTTTTGGCCTTGAAAGCAGACCAGCCATAATGAAGGCAATGTCCGTCTATTGGACAGCCACTTTGATAAAGAGAGGACTAAAAGCAGCCGCTGACTTAATTATCTCAAAATTTAGACAGGACATTTTATGGTTGACAAGAAGGAATGGAAATGGAATTAATGATGCTTCCAAAGGCTTACTGATATTGACTTTTTGGTACAGAGAGTTTTTTTTTTCTTTACAGTTGTTGGATACTTGCTTCAATGAATGCATTGATTTCCTTTATTGAAATAATCAATCTTTTATATCAAACCACATCCACATGTCCGGGCAGGCTCGGACTGGGAACGATTTCCGGCCCTGGCATTTTTCCTTCTACACCGGCCCAATTATGGAAACAAAGTCAAACACGTGCGTCTTAAATGTGAAACACGATTCCAATACACATTTTGGATTAACCGATCAATCTTCAAGCATCACACAACAACCATCACCAACACTTCTTTAATGCGGTTTTACCGGCTTTGGTTATTAACACGGATGCGAGTTGTACTGCTGCGTAACATCCACGCTCACCACATCAGTAGGGTTGTCACTGACTCACATTTTGCAGCCTAAAAAATCTGAATCAGAATCAGACATACTTGAAATAATTACTTAAACCGCCTAGATATATGAAATCTCGCCCAATTTGAACCAAAGTCTATTGATGTCTTAGGCCATAAATCTAAAGAAACATTTTTTACCCCTAGACGGCCATCCTAAACTGCCAGATTGGGAAACATCCCAACCTGGCAGCAATACACGTAAGACGTTTCCCGTCTTTAGATGCAAAACCCCAGCATGTACCGCTACATATTTTTGCAAAATATTCGACCATAAATTCACCAAAAATAAGAGGAACATCGTAGTTTGGTTTAAAGAAAGCATTTTAGTTTTATTATAATTTAGTTTGTTGCAAGGATTTTACAGTTTGAAGAAATGCATGACAAGGAAGGGCTATATATACTGCATGCATCATTTAGGTAGGTAATATTGTATTACTTCTTGAGCTCCTTGAGTTATTTACTGTCACAGGTAGGCGCTTTGGCCGGTGAGTAATTGTTAGAGCCGGTATGATTAAAGGAGGGCCGGCCCTCACACGCTGAAATTAGGACAGGTCCGTCCAAGCCTGGGTCCGGGGTAAATCGGATAACTAGCATAGACATGTCCTGCAGACTTTAATTGTCATGGCGATGGCTGCCTCAATCACTAAAATTAACAGATGTCAGTCATAACAATACGTTCGTTTTTAGGGATGGCTGAAGCTCACCTCATAAAATAAATGGCCTCATTGTCAAATAATCCAAATATTGAGAATTATATTGCTTACGTAACTCAAAAAAGTAAAATTGGTAAAAATAGAATATGAAGAGCAATTTTTTAGGAGTGAAATCTAAGAAAACAGCAAAGTTATTTTCAAAGCATTTCTATTGATTATAAAATCTTTCAAAGGTTCATTTCTGAATTGCATTTTATTTTTATTTTTTGTTTATTATTATTTCCATTGACCAAATGTGTTATTTACTGGCAGCAATAATGGAAAAATATTCACACAGTGTTATGACATCAGTTCTGGACTTTATGTTCTTCTATCAGATTAAAGTCTCCCAGCAGTAGAGCCTGAAATGTGTGGAGCAGGTTGAAGGTGAATTATGAATTTTTAAACGCAATTATTCATAAAATTATAACCTGATCTGTATTAGAAGCATTTTAAAACTGGATTAAATGGTTTTTGCAGCCCAGGTTTTACTGTGGAATTTGAGTTCATCACTTTGCGGTGATTAGTGCTCCGTTTCACACACTGGTTCTCCAGTCATTCAGACTTAGAGCTGCTAGAATCAGAGGAGCAACCAGTGACCCTAATAATAGAACAACCTTCCTACATTTTCATTACATGATCATTTCCATAAAATTTAATGCAAGATGCAAGAAGTAAATATTAGCCTAACCAATATGAATCAGTGTCATTAATATTTAAAACATTGATTAAGAAAACCCAGATTAAGTAATGAAATATTCAAAACCGCCGTCTGAAAGTCTAGATATTTTTGTCCTCAAAGATGGGTTTTTGTTGGTGACATGTTTTTTTTAAAGAATGCTTTCCTTACTTTTAAGTCAATCAAATGCTCATAAATTTGACAAAATAATAACCCAAAATGCAGCTATAAAAAGATTATATTTAACCCTGAAATGATATTTATATTGTGTCATAAGTGTATTTATTTGTTAGTGTTGCGCCGATACTGTGCGGTATTGGCCGATACCGATACCATCTGTTTAAAATTAATGTGTGTATATATGAAGAACCGAGATTTGGCTCTGAAAATGGTATCGGTTCCCTATTTGTTGGTACCTGTAGATACCGATACCACCATTTTAGTGCTGGATCGGGGCCCCGTCGATGCTGGTATCAGTGCAACACTATTTCTATAAATGCTTAAGAACAAGTAAACTACATAAAAAATTTACTTTAACACTGGAAACATTAAGTCCATCTACAACAGAAAACATTTTTAAGCTTCTGTCCTGAAGACACCACAATGTAATAAGAAGAAAATACTCCCTTGTGTATTAATGGTAAGGAGTTTAAATTGCCATGTAGAAGAATAACAGGTGTAGATTCAAGGAGTCCACCCTTCAGTAGAAGAAAACCTAAAAAACAAACAAACAGGGATTTCACAGCCTTTAATCTTTCTCCCAAACTTTACTCTGTTAGCTTTTTGAGAAGGTGGATCATGGTGGTCATCCTCCCTTCAAAGATTTCACACAAAGCAAACAATCTCTGTAACCTCCTGAACTTTTGGTCCATACTAAACTGGTCTGAGGAAACTACAGCAGTAGCCATTCATCTAAAGAGAAGCGTCATCTCCTGGTTAGACTCTCTGATTCAGTGAAGTCAGAGTAAAAAAAAAAGCACGCTCAGGAGAAGGAGAGGGTCACTCCAGTGGCTGGAAGTTGGAGGGTATTTTTCTGGGAGTTGCAGGGAAGTGGGCTGCCATTCGGCTGCCATTTTTGAATGGCTGCCACTGTGTTGGTTATTAGTTTTTGTTAACTGATCAAACAAGAGATCATAAGTTTCTATGTGAAGAACAGATGAAAGGCTTAATATGGAAGTAGTTGGAGTTGATCAGTTAGTGTTAGCTGTAGATTATTTCCTAGTGTGGAGGTCTTCAACAGGGGTCTGTGACCCCTAGGGGGTCCATGGAGGTACTGCATGATCGCAAAAGTTTTGGTTGATGACACTTTTTTTTTTATAATCCCCCCTGCAATTTTTCCACTAATTGGAATGTCTTTAAAAACACTTTAGCATGAATTCAACACACTGAAGTAAACAGATAAATGGAGGTAGAAGATGTCTTTCAGTCATCAATGCTCACATTCAGAGACACACAGGAGCTCTTTCAAGCTGGGCACCGTTTCATTCACAACACCTGTCCCGTCAACCAGGAATCAGAATCAGAAATACTTTAATAATCCCAGGGCAAGTTAGTTTCGTTACATTACTCCATCTGTAATAGACTCACTATAGGACCAGTTTGATATCCCAGTGCTTTGTGTGGGGGCTAAACATGCCATAGCAACCCACTGGAGAGTAATTCGGGGGGTTACTGTATTTTCATATTAGAGTTTAACAGAAATTCAAGGCTGGTTCCTCAGTTGGGACTCTAAGAGTGCAGAGGCAGTCAGCCATGTTCTTTTTGTGTTGTGCATATTGATTGTGCAATTTTAAGGGCTGTACGGTATACTAAGTGTTGTTTCATGCTTTCCTCTATCTTGATTGATTAAATAAAAAAAACTAAAACAAACTACTAGTAAAATTCAGGTTGTTTCATTTAATAGACATTTTCTGCAGTTTTTGTTTTTCTTAATTAGACGTGAAAAGTTGCATGAGTGGTTTATTACCCAGCGTCTTAAAGCCATTGCTTCCTTTAGGTTCACAACATTTGTGGCTGAGTAGAATCAGAAAGGTAAAAATTTGATCAGACAGTTTGCAATCTCCACTGATCTAAAACCAATTTTATTTGCTTTCCAACTCTTATTTTCTGGGCTAAGTCAAACCAAAGTGTTCCAGTCAGAGCCCTAGTTTTCATTTCCTAAAGGAACACCAGGGATTTAAGGTTGCTATTGTCTGTGAGGGATAAATGGTCCGAATAGGACAAAGAACAGGCCTTATTTCAGGTGTTTTTTATTTATTTCAGGAGTCCATTTTTTCTGCTTTGCTCTGTTTCATGTTCCATTTTCATGCTGTTCCATTTTTTTGAAAGGATGTAGCATTGCGCTCAAAGTCTTCTCAGTCAGAGAAATTTGGGCTCCACATGTTAGCTGAAAAGGCAACAGGAGAATCCATTTTCACACCACACAATCTTTGCACGGCGACAAGAATGAAAACTGAATCAGGCACGGATGAAACAATTTGCCAAGCTTTAAATATTTTACAGAGCACCGTTTAATCATCAGCCACATAAATGGATCATGGTCTGTTACCTGATAAGACAGAAAAGCTAAAGAGAACGTTACCTTGTGGTAAATCAGGGACCCTGTAAAATCCAACAATTAGTAGAGAGAATTAGTCATCTGGACCAATTTGTTTATGTTCCTTTTAAAAATGCCCTTAAAGGGCCTTAAAGGTCCTAAACTAATTTTACGTAGAGGACATGCAAAAACAAGTAGATGAAAATGTTCAGATTAGATCAAAGCCCACTGAATCGTTGGACTGGAGCAGAGTTTTAGCTTCTATCAGCAGAAAATGACCTTAATCATCAAACTAAAGCCATGGACAGAACCTTGTTTTACCAGAAACTTGACTGACTGAATACATCTTTATTGCATTTGCAATAAAATGCAGTATTTTGAAAATGCATTCTCCTAATTTAATAGTTTAAAACTGAATTCATTACTTTATTTATGTATATTTGGTTGTATTAAAATTCGCTTTTATTCTGTGCATTTTAGGACATCGTTTGGGCTCGGGAAAAAAGCTACCAGGTCTCAGTTTCACAAAATAGAAAATAGACATTGTCGGGTCTCAGGAAAAAAAACCTTCGTTTTATTCTTATCTTTTTGGAACCAATAGGATTATTCTCAAGACCTGAGAACTGAGTTTCTGTTTTTTGAGACCTGATTCTTCATCCCAAGGTCTAAAAACCTTTTTTTTTATGAAAACTTTTTTCTAAAACCTGATAATGAATTTCCTGAGACCTGATAATGTCCTAAATTGCACATCGTACATTTGTCTGTTTCTTAACCTCCAGCTCTATAATTTAATTTCAGTTGAAAAAATAACTTTCTTCATGTGGGACAGCTGGGTCATTAAGCCATGGATTCTCTGATAGAGATTTCATGTAGAATCAAATTTAGTTTATGGGATTTTAAGGGCAGTATGAGGTTGGGAAACGTAATTACAGTAATTACATCAAATGATCTTGTAAAAGAAGTATCTTGCAGGAAAAACAAATAAATCTTGGGCTAACTATATCAGCTACCAGTTGCTGTTAGGTAAAAACAGAAAATTAGCATAGTTTGCTGTTGGTGAAGTTCAGGTATGCTCCAGTGCATCACTTATAAATGTGGTAAAAACAACTTTAACCTGATGTGATGTAAATCCATGAATCTGGGTTTGATTAATCTGCGGCTTAAACACTCAGTTGTCTGACAAAAGAAGACTGAACTTTGAGCTGAATTTAAATTATATGCCTAAATAGAAAAAAAAGACAAATAATAATGTTTAATATTTGAAGAAAATGAATCCAGTTTTCAAACCATTAAATTTAGGTTAAACGTTGGGAAATTTATTTTCAAACTGATGTATTTAAATTCAAATGACATGAATGGAGATGTAGTCAGGTTTTTTTTTTTTTCTGGTGCACAAGTTTCATTATTATAAGATCAAATCCCAAACATATTTTAGAATCTGGTGAAAGTAGATGTGTATGAACATCAATTTTTTAAAGAGTCAATCCTCTCAATCTCTAGATGTCCATCGCCGGTAGAAAACTAACCAGGAAAACCTGCCACTGGCATCAGACCCAGTTTTTTATTTTTATTTTTGCACATTTTCATGGGTTTTTCTCTGTGTTAGTCTGTCACATACAGTCAAACCCAGTTTTGTGTTCGTAAAGAAAAAAAAAGGTGTAAGGTCTGTGAATGGTGTTTCCAAGGCACTGTAGTTCCAATTTGAATCATGACCGCAAATCCGCTCTTTGTGTTTATATATCCGTCCATCCCATCATCCAGAGCCTCTTCACCTCTATTGGGATCCATCTATGAAGTGCACTCTTCCTTCCACTCTCAGTCAGAGCCATAGCACTAAGTAGCATTGTTAAATGTCTCAGTAGGAGCATGTAAGCATCTTATCCGGGACTCCTGGCTGGTTTTGAGAGCAATTCAGTGACAACAGGCTGTACAAAAGCTTGACACGCAGACCCCGAGCGAACTGCTTGCTCAACTGCTTATAAATAGGAAAACAAAGAGGGAACAAAGACTGAGGGAAGGAGAGAGGACTATTATTTGAGTAAACAGAAGTCAGATAGCGAGCAGGAGGGAATGAAAGTGATGATGGATGCTCTGGATGAGTAATACGAGCCGGGAGCATCTCTGTTCGGAGAGGTGTCCTGTGTGCAGATGAGCTGGGATTGTTGCACCAATCTGGAGAACTGTTGCTTCAACACAACCTGCCACAGGCTGCTGCTGCTGCTGCTGACTCAGATAACAGCACACGGTCGAGCCTGCTTGTTTAGGCGGACTCTTGCTCCGTATGCCAGAGCTAACAGTGAAGTGTTTGCTTGCAGCCAAAGGTGGATATTATCCCCCCTGCCCGCCCTCCCTCCTAAGCTCTACGTGTCCCAAAGGCTTTAAAACAGAAGTGCATTTACTCAAGTTTTCTTTGAAAATTTGTAAACTTCTCCATCATTTGTAAACTATAACAAAATTTCAAAACCCTGCAAGGAGTGAAGATCTTCTGAAATAAGGAAAAACTTGATGAGAGTCTCTTCTGGTCCAAACTGCTCATGCATAAATGTTTCTTGCCCACTTTAAATGAGCAGAACAACATCCCAGGCATGTTGCTGGCTTGTTGTCACCAGAGCAGATGGAATCTGGAACCATTTGCTCATAGAGAAGACAACGCATATCATGTGAGCGGTTGTTATGGGGATCAATCTAAAAGGGGGCAGATGGCTTTGGGGGAATATTAGTGGCCGGAGGGTTATTTTTAGACTTAGTGCTGCACACCTCAACCTTTTAAAGCACCTCCTCTGCCTCCATCAGAGCATTCATCAGTGACCCCGCACTGCTAGCAGCCACAGGCTGAGAGGAGCTGTTAGACCTCAATGACCTGGTCACTACTTTTTTGTCAGCATTTATCCCTGGACTGGTTGTTAGTATGGTTCGGGTTCTTCTTCTCATCCCGGCTTGAAATTTAAGCCTTTTTTTTTTCTCTTCTTCGAAGCTCAAAGAAAAATTTTTACGCAATTCTGAAGCTGGGATTGTAAGCAAAAAAAAAACTCAAATACATTTACATGCAACAAATGTTTCTTTGTTTTTTTGCAATCAACACGTTTAAAATTAAGCAAACAGTACATGTACTTTTATCTTTTAAATGCTTATGACCAAAAAGAGGAGCTAAGCCAAAATATTAGGAAACATACTTGGAGGCTTCATGGAGAGGCTATCGGATGTGACAATAGTGAACTTATTTACTTACTTATTTAGTATTATAATTATTATTTTTAAAATAATTTTGACCGTTTATGATCATGGCTTAGAACCTCATCTTTCTCTTATGACCACGCTCAGCTGACAGTAGAACGGGCAGTCTGCTCATTTTATTAGGGTAGAACCAAACCAGTGGCAGGTCCTTTCATTTGTGCATCAGCGTTTTAGATCCCCTGCAATCTGCCCAATTATTAAATATTGAAAACATATATAGACATGTTATTTGGTGTCCCCTATTCTGAATTTTTGCAGATCAGGGACTTAAAGTCAAGTTTTGTTTTACCAACTTCATGTTCTGGGGTTGTTTTAGCACCAGTGGTTCTGGTTATCTACGAAGTGAACTAACAATGGAGGAAGAATTCTTCATATCCAAAGAAATATTGAGAGTGAAATGGCAGAAAGTTGTTCAGACAACAGACCACAGGCTATTAGGTCTCTGGAATGGTCAGATACCAACTCTGATGTGTAGCTAAATCAACCCATTCATATACATTCTCCCAGTTTAGCCAATTGGAGATGTGCTGCATAATCCACAACCATGACTGTCACATTACATTCACATATATATTCAGTTGTTATAATACAGTTTAATCCCTTAGCTGTAGTTCCAGTTCAAGCTTTAATAGTTTTACAATGGGGTGGGGCCATTGCTTGCTTTCTGTCCCCCCTCTGGTTGCTGTGGCGACACCCTCTGCAGCTCTTTCCCTCTGCAAGTATTGGTCAGAGATGCTCATGTTACATAACATGAAATGGCTGCACATACCTGTTAACGTGTTAATGATGGTGATCTGATTTCCCAAGAGGGGGTCTTACTTCAGAGATGAGTCCTTGACTTTTACATAAAAGAAGTTCAAAGTTTTGTTTTTCTCCGATGCGACAGCTGCCGAATTGTTGGAACATTGGCTGCGTAGCAAAAAGTGAAACATGATTAAAATCCCCAGTTATTGCCACAAATGCATTTAGCTGTCTGTAGTTTAGCAACAAAAGCACTGATTACCTCACATGCAGTGTCGGCAACAGCAGTAGGTGTCTTTTATGAAAGGAACACTGCTGAACTCTCTGGACAGATAATATTGCTGGAAACTGTGAGGTTGTGGACAAACTGAGACTTCAGGCAATTCTTGCAAGGAAGGCTCAAATTTATTTTTACGGCTGTAGACGGAGAGAAAAAGCTCTCCTGTGAGTGAGCTGAGCTCTGACTGGGGCAAGCTCAGCACACACATATAAAGAACTTTCTTACACACGAACGTTTGAAGAAAAGCAACCTCAGTACATCAAGGACATAACTTTTTCACTAGCCAGATGAACTTTTCACAAAATCTGTCTTCCATTCACGGCATGAGGGAGTCTAAAGCAACTTAAAGGGCATGTATCTATATTTCACCCTTGTCTAGAGTGAGGAGGCAACTGTTCTCTGTCACCCCCACTTTAACTCCCTGCATGACATTCCAGCATAGAGACTGGAAAAATATTTCTGTATTATAACTCCTATTAGGCTGAGAAAAGACACACTCAAATATTTCATCACACAAAACCAACTGTGAAGAGTTCATTATCTTGGCTGCAGTGATTAATCTTCGAAGCAACAAGTTCTGGATGATACCATCTGTTGTTCGCAAACACTGCCAACCCACCTCCTTTGAATTTTCCAGTCCTCTTTAAATCTCTGTCTGCTCGTATTCATATAGTCTGGCAGAGAGAAGCTGGAGTCTGAGAAATGATGCTGCAGCCATGTTTCAGTAAAACACATAATCCTGCATTGTTTATATTCTGACTGGGTTCTTACTAGGGCTTCGAGTTCTTCTAACTTGTTTCCTAAAGATCTCAAAATGCAGATGATGATTGATGGAGGACATGGCTTAAATGTTTTGTTCCTGACTCGTTTCTTTGCTGCGGCTCTGCATCCCTGGCACCTCCTTTTTTAACTCACCTGGTACTTGTGGTATTATTTTAATTTTAAAGATGTTAAGCAGCTCCTCCCGTTAGTAAGGATCAACTTGCTATGGTTGCTGTGGTTATGCATAATAATAAGTATTGAAAAAGCAAAAAATATCAGTAAAAATCCTTCCTGTTTCACAGCATTCAACACCAAAAAAACATCAGAAACTTTGATGAAAAAAACTGATAAACCAAGCCCAAACCCAGAGACACAGTTCTAGTTTTCTATTCATAACACTATCGATTTATTTATTTGATTAATCTTAGGTAGTACTAACAGTGGAAATGCACAGTCCTGGCTTCTACACATGATTTTTAGTTTAAAGCTACAGTGTGTAATTTTCAGCGACATCTAGTGGTCAGACTGCAGACTGCAGCAACATGAACGTCTCCCCCCCACCGCTTCTCCCCCCCAACAGTACGGCGAGCGTTACGGGACAAAATGTCTTCCACGACGTCGGAATCGGATAATTTTACAGATAGTATTTCATTAGTCTGTGTAGGGTATAGATTTCATGTAGACTTAAGATAATAAATATACCCGTTATTTTTTCAACATCGTTGTGACGTTTTGGTGAGCTGCTTTGCATGGTGATATAAACAGACAAAGTAATTGTAGTCATTATTTTAACAGCGAGATTGTGTTCGCTGGAAGAATATATATTCCCCGTTTACAGAGTCCAAGTCATGTTTGTGGCATGGGGGTTACAAGGCGAGGAAGAGGAAGAGGGCGAGGGCAGGGAGGCCGTGGTGGGCGTGCAGCTAGGGCCAGGCGAGGGAGGGGTGCCAGCGGGGTGAGAGCAGAGGAGGAAAGGCTTGAAGATCTCCAAAGGAGCCGGAGAGAAGTAACCGAGGTATATATCCAGAAAATTATTTTACAGAAAATTACTGAATCATTACCTGTGAAACGCCAGGGACGTTGCTGAATAAGTATACTGGAGAGTAACAGCATCATCACGCAGCATGTTATTGTTTTAGACAGGTCTGAGCATCCTGTACTCCAAAAACTGCAGTGATATTAGACAATTGTGTGTGTAGGATTAATTACCTGTCCAAGAGAAAACTGGCAACTTGAGCGTCACTTTGAAAACCTTTTTCCTCCATCAGTGACTCCATCGTGTAAATGCCGTGCCAATGTTGATTCGTGTTTTTTGTCGTTTCTTGTCACGCTTGCGTTTATTCTCGTCGTGTTTCCGCTTCTTAGATGACGGGGGTTCGGTGTCCGCCGCTTTTCGTTGTGATACAGAGTAGGCATGATCCTCCATTCGTCTGATGTTTGGCCACAGTGCCAAACAGTTTGCAAAGTCACTCACGCCTGCCGCCTTGTTCACCTTTCTTGTTACTGAGGCGCAGTATACCTGCTTCTTCTTCTTCTTTGGTTTCAGGCAGACTAAACGCTTCTCAGGCATAATACTGCCATCTACTGTTCAGTACCGTCTCAGTTAATCTCTCTCAACTTGCCGTAGTTATTTTCGAGCGTAATGGGAGATCTCGCAATCGCTAGTTTGTTGCCTCTGCGCTGCCGTAGCGCAAAGATGTCTGCCTCCATGGCTGCGAGACCCGCTCCTATGTAATTATAAATAACGAATTCTAAGGCAACGCAAATATTAAGGTTAAGAGGCTGAGCTCGTAGATGATGATAAATAACATAGTTATGTATAATATATTAAATTTCTGACTTTATATGCCTGTAATTATTACACACTGTAGCTTTAATTATTAACAAATGTGTAAGTGAAACCATTACTGTCCAAGCTTCCTAAATATAATCTTACAAAATTTATTTCTTTTTATCTTTATGCCAGAAATATCCTCAGATTTAATTTCTGAACTCTGGTCACCTTACCAAAAAGCAGAGTGCATCTGGTGGAGTTTCAAAGTTAAACACTACATGCGCAGACTGTGGATTTCCTTTTACTCTGAACATCAAAACAACATCTGTGGCTTTTGTACAGAGCCACCGTAGAATCTCATGTCATAGGACACCATGGACCACAAAATGTTTACTTTGGAGTTTAAAAAAAACAAACAGGGCACAACTCATCTGTTTCATAAAGATAAAACCAGAAAGGAAAATGAAAAGGTATGGGCTGAAAGGTAAGGTGACCTGATAAAGACCAGGCATGCGAGACACTGGTTGTACTGGCCAAATAACCTCTTTAATGTTCTATCTAAAGCCTACATGTATACTACTAACAACACAATGATGGAATCCCTGCATGATCTGAGTCCAACCGCTCAGAGGCGCTCAGATCTGGGACGCTCCCAGTGGAACGGGGGCTTGGCAGAATCTGTGCATTCACTGGGACCCTGGGGTAAAGCTCACAGCTCAAGTTAGCTTTGCCAATCTAAGCTACTAACCACAGGCAACTATTGCAAAGTGATATGCTAAGTAGAACTCACTGAAAATTGTAAAATCTTTTTGGTGCTACATGAATCAATGATAGCATGGGTTAGTTCACTCACTCATACAAAACAGGCTGTAAGGTGGAAGCAGCAATAGTTTTATTTTTTTTAGTCTTTTTATGACCTGTTTTAGCTTTTAGGGAACATTAAGGTTCATTAAAGGTCTATGATTAGAACACTAAATTTAACTACAATCATGTTTATTGCTTATTATAAAGGTAAAGGAGCAGTTGAAGTTGTGTAAATAGCAAACTATGTGAATGAAGCAGCTCACTTTCATAATAAAACTAAAGTTGCGTGAACTAAGTGATTTGGTGAACAAATCTTTTGAATTAAATAACCATGTGAACACTGTATAATGCTCCTACTAAAAAAAGGCACTGTATATACTGTATATATCCTATGCACCTTTTTCTTCCTTTGGCACATTCTTCTTCTTTGACTATTTGAGCTGATATAACGACTAATTTCTCCTCACTGTGAGATCAATAAAGTCAATCAATATGAATGATTTAATATACTGATTCTAGTGATTCAGTTCACTAAAATGAAAAAGAACTGCCGTTCTCATCACTAGTAAATGACTAGAAAGTAGATATAAAATAATGGAAATGTTTAACAGATTAAACAGTGAAGGTTGTGGGAGGATGGATTTAATTCAGTCGGACTTTAAGGTGAAAATTGATTCCATTCTGCAAAAAAATAAAAATAAAAAAAAAGTAAGAATGGGTCATTCGTTCCTCATCCAACAGAAGGAAAAACAAGATGAATGCCGCAAGAAATCCTGTTTACAGTTTGCCGCTCTGTCCCCATGTGGGGCAAACATGATGAAGCTGAGACCACAGTTAACTGACGGGCCAGGAGGAGAACTAAGACAGCACCTCTCTCGCAACAAACCATCTACATGGAGATGGATGGCAGGTTGCCATGGACAGGCTAACTAACACACATTATAATCTGAATTTGTTTGAATTATTTTACTAAGCGAAGCAGGTGAAAATGTTCATCCTCCAACTGGAGCCTAATGCCAAGTGTTGACATATCTGCACTGCCTTGTTTTGCTTTTTCACATAACATTTCAATATAGCACAGTGAACTTTGGTCATAACATGGATTAAGGCAGAAGTTTTTTATGGTGACCCTTTTTTAAAAAGTCAAACAGACAGGAGGACAAATGTATGTCATCCTTATCCCATTTGGATACATCAGTAAAAGCTGTTTTCTACAGTCATGTAGAGTAGTAGGCTACTACTCGACATGACTGTAGTAACCATTCAAAATTTCCCCACTTTCCTTGATGGGCTCTTCGCTGGTTCCCTACAATTCCTTTTTAAGCATCAAGCTTTTTACTAAAATATTCTTTCTGTCATGATTTGTGGACATTAAGATCTAAAGAGAAGCGTCATCTCCTGGCCAGAGCCTGTAAATAAGTAAAAGAGTATAAAAATATGCAATAGGGGAATCACTACAGTGGCTGGAAGGTGGAGGGGATTTCGGTGGGAGTTGGAGGGAAGTGGGCGTTTGACTGGGAGGGGCCATTTTGAATGGCTGCTACTATAATGAAGGAATGGATGTGGTGACTGTATTCCATTTTAACCCGGAGGGATGGAAAGCTGTTGCTCCCTATTTGGACTCAGAGGATGTGCGGAGATTACACAGAGACTTCCTGACACTTGGCTCAGCACGACGAGGAACACACAGCAGATGTTTCTGAATCAGCCGTCATCTTTCCCGTCCTCCCGGGGTACTTCAACACATGTTGGCTGAGACGCTGAGCCAAACTCAGAAGCCTTGATCCACTTGATTCAGCTCACCTCATTTATTATGACTTTATAACCAAATTAGGTCTGCTTTATTTGTTTTAATCTCCACTTTTGTTTTAACCGAATATATTTGGAACATTTCTGCCCCTTTGACTGTGGGAGTAAGCCACAGCCTGGTCGTCCTTATCAGCTGATCGCCTCTGCAGCGCAGTACCTACACTGTGGGATAGCAGAGCGAGCGTTTCAGGTTGTGGGTGTGTGTGACTGAGCTGAATGTGTGTGGGAGTTCATCAGCAGACTAACCATCATCTTTTGTTCACTTTTAATGTGGAAGAATGTATTCCCACATTTAGAACCAATGTAGGCTAACTATAATTTGCACATCTCCTAGCAACAAGACTTTGAACAAACTAAATATATCTAGTTGGAAAGGTGTCACTAAAGGCTCAGCGAATGCCAGCTATGAAATGTTTGTTCTGCACACGATCTGCACATCGCAGATATCTCCCTTCGCCATCAGCAGAGGTCCACAGATGTAATGTTTTATTTCACCAACCGGTTCCAGTGTTTATGTTTATTTCTACAGCATGATGTTAAAATAAAAAATGGTGGATTTTTAGAGGCGTATGAAAGCCGCAGGTCATTTAAGGACTGTGCTGCAGGAGAATTAATTAACAGAACATTTTTTACACCTTGCATCCAAAAGACGATAACAGGTGTGAAAAATGGCTGTCAGCTTTGAGATCAAAATATATCCGCATCAGCAGCCAGAGCAAGTCTAAAACAGGGCTGGCATGCAGCGTGGTTGGATCCCTATCAAGTGTTAACATGTTATTTCCATCTTGGACACATGCTTAGAAAAAATGAACAAATCTCTTCAACTCGAGAGAATTTCTGGAAGAAAGGTCGAGTTATAGGAGTAAGATTTGAAAAACTTTTAAATTTAGCAGCAGAAATCTGAAGAATTTCTTTATCATCTTATCAGATTGTTTTTCATTGAATGTTTTGCAAAACTTTTACTACACTTGGTCTGCAGGTATTTGTTGTTTTCAGAAAACTCAAGTTGATTTTAACACCATGAAAGCTGACTGCTTCTTTTTTTAATTCAGTTAATCTGTTTAATATCTATAGTGCAGGAGATCGTTGTCCTGTTTAGAGACCAGCAGTATGTTTACATTTAGTCAGATAGATAACATACATTTGTTTGCAGAATAATATGGAGTCAATTTTCTTCCATTATTGTTGGAAAGAAAATTGGTGAATCGAGCAATAAGAATTTTTTTTCAATTTAATTATGTTTCAGATTAGTTTTACAGATTTTATATTTTCAGATTTTAGTTTTTGAAGCTCTATTTTTTATATTTCTATTTTAAATATTTTATATTTTGATTTTTTTTAAACCATTTTTTAAACTTTCAGATTTTCTACTAGGAACTCTATTTTTCAAACTTTACTTTTTTGCATTTTTGTTTTACAGATTTCATATTTTTACATTTAGTTTTTATTGTTGTATTTATTTATATATTAAAATAAAAAAAATGTTGAACTTTATGGATTTTTTTACTTTTTTATTTTTAGGTATTTTATATTATAAAATGTTAATTTTATGGTTATATTTTAAATTGTAACTATGCAGAGTTTATATATTTTTTTCAATTTATTTTCAACATATTTTACATTTTAAAGCATTATTTCACAGATATGTTTTTGTTGTCCATGTTGTGTCAGAGCTCCATGCTTCTGTGTTTGATGCAAACGTCTCAGAAAGACCTTTTCCTTTCCTTTTCCTGCATCTTTCAGATCTCAGTGGCTCAAAAAACAATGTTTTAAAAATCTCCTGGTTTATTCAGATGTAGCCTTGCAAACGTCCTTTTATCATTCATACTCTGAAGTGGAGACTCTTCTAAACAAGTCGCGTTTCCTAGTTTTTCGTTTTTTTTATTGTCAAAAGCTTTTAACATCTAACTGAGTCCTCTTGCTTCAGGGAAACAGCTACTGTGTTTTCTGCAGATTCTCTGCATGTTCTCTGACCCTGCCATGAACTTGCAGGGACGTCCACCTGCAGACACCAGCAGCTGCTTCTGCTTTATTTTTGATGCTCTCACTATGATTTTTTTTTTTTATTTATCCTTTATTTAACCAGGTAATACCCATTGATATTAAAAATCTCTTTTGCAAGGGAGACCTGGCCAAGATAGGCATCAAAATTACATCACATCATTACATACGTACAAAGACACACACATAAAAGCGAAATATGCACTTACAATAAAATTTCAATTAAAACATTGACATGTGATGATGATGACGTTGATCAGCTGATAGAATGGGCACCTGGTTGCTGCTTCTCCTCACAAGGTTTTTATACACAGCTTTCACATCTTTGCTGCACTATTAGTTAAATACTGACTCGCTGGAATCTGTTGAGCAGTTTTTTGTAGGTTTAACGTTAGATTTTGATCGTTTCTATCTTTTAGTTCAGGTCATTTTAAAACTGTGGAACTGACACAAGCTTTGCCTGTTTTCACCATGACTGCATGAAAAAATTATCTATGTAAACAAACCTTATCACTTGAGAAGGTAGGTGATGCGGACGTCGTGGAAGACATTTTGTCCCGTAACGCTCGCCGTACTGTTGGGGGGGAGAAGCGGTGGGGGGGGGATGTTCATGTTGCTGCGGTCTGCAGTCTGACCGCTAGATGTCGCTGAAAATTACACACTGTAGCTTTAAGAGCAACTATGCAGATTAACAAACATGTAGAAAATATACACTATATTCTATTATTTCCCAAGTGAATCCGAGATTGTTCATTCTTCTTTCCCTTTTCTAAAAAGTGCTTTAAATCAGTCCTACCTGTCTTTATTCATGCTGGCTCAGATCCTGACGTTTGAAAAAGGAGGCAGGAAGCAGAATAAAGCTACATGCTGCTAGCCAAGCCTTCTTGCTAAACAAGGTCCTGGAAAAGATTATTATATGTTTTTTAAGACATGAATATTAACTGTCATGTTTTCTATAGCGCCAGTTTACATCACATGTCATCTCAAGGCACTTTACAGTTCACCAGATCATACAGTCAAACTGATTCAAAGTTTTCTATCTAAGGAAAACCAGTCGATTGCATCGACTCATTGACTCTTCAGCAATCCCTCACACTAAGCATGCTTGTAGCGACAGTGGAGAGGAAAAACTTCCTTTTAACAGGAAGAAACCTCCAGCAGAACCAGGCTCAGTGTGAGCGGCCATCTGCTGAGGCTGACTGGGGTTCATCATGTTTTCTGCTTTGGCTGTAACTCCATCCACTTCCATCTGCGACAGCGCAGGCATATCCTGCTCCGTCGCATTCAGTGCTGCTAGCACCTGCGATCATGTGGTCAAACATGTTGGAAAAAATCACACTTAAATGAAATAAATGTTATTTTACAAATTTTATAATCCAACATTTTTAGTTGATGTTGTGAGCGCATCTGAGCGAAATCCCCACTCCGGCCTTTGAATTGAAAATCACTCCGAGCTCCACCATATTTCTTCCTCTTAGCACACATGTTCTGGTCCACACCAGTCCTTCAGAACGTTACACCTGTGTGATTGGGAACATTGAGAGTTATAGAGCATTTCAGCTGCTGGAAGGAAGGATCTGTGATAATGTATCCTGGTGCATTTACAGTGCAGCAGTCTGTCAGTAAAGGAGCTTTCCAGTTCTGCAGCAGCTTCATGCACAGCTTCAAACCACTGCCCTAGAAGAATTAAAGCTTTAACTGCAGCATAATGGGTCTAAAGTATAGACTAATGGGATCTGCAGGCATCATTTTACACTTAATTATTTGTAAAAATGTGTCTTTTTTCCCCTTAATAAATCCCAGCTGCTTGGTGTTGGTCTGTCTCCTACAGTCCTAGGGAACTCCGTTCAAGTTTCCAGATAACAGTGTTTTGGATTAAAAGCTTGTTTTACTTATGTGAACTAAAAAGATTTTCTGGGTGTTTCCTCTGGTTGACTGAGAAGTAAAGGGTGCTGAACGTCGTCACGCTGCGGCTCCAGCCTCCTCAGGGAGCCTCTCAGTCACTGCCCATAACAACCCTCTCTGTCCTTCCTCATGCCCCCCCAGGCCCCCTCCCCAACCCCACCGCTGCATGCAACAAATCGGCTCACCAGCAGCACCAAACTCAGCTCCACTCTTTCATCAGGCTGTCACAGCGGCTCTGACTCACAGTGTTTATCACAGCCGCAGGCGTGACATTAGAAAGCATACACCAGCCGGGTCTGTGCATCTGTGGACGAGCATTGGTGCCACTGAGAAAGTAAAACGAGCCGTTTTGTCGGGTGATCAGGGCCGCTGTGGCCGTATGTTTGGGTTTATTGTGAACCTGCTGGGGACACGCTTCGCTTACTGCACTGGGTTTGTCAGATCGGGTCTCCAAACGGCGCCGCGTCACGAGTCGCCGGGACAAATGAGTGAAATTAAAGCAGATGTCCCTCAATCCTTCCTGCACTGGAAATATGTATATAAAATAAATATATATAAAAATTTCCTAAATTAGGTGTATTTACCCTAAATTTAAGTAGGTAAAGGAGATATTGCCAATGGAATGAGTAATTTTACTCATAGAATAAGATAATTAGATAATATGCACCTAAAATAAGACAGTGCTTTTCTTATTTTAAGTGTCAATTATCTTGTTTCATTGGCAAAATGTCTCTTTTATCTCCTCAATCCAAGAACAGACGCACTTATTTTAAGAAAAAATGACTTATCTAGATTTTGATTATTTCCAGTGTGATTGGCTGTTAGAGCATGGAGGGTGGATCTACTTGATAAAAGTCAAATGTGGTTTTTTTTGTGTTTGACACCATTTCTCCAACGATCTGGTTTATCTTTTCAAGACAGAAATTATTCATGGATGAGATTAAAAGACGGGAAATCATTTCAATATTCAGAGATAAGCTTTTTCTCTCTCTCTGCTGTGACTGAAGTAAAACTGATCCGTCTCTGAGGAGCTGCATGATTGGCTCATCCTGTTCAGATGAATAAATCCCTCACTGTGAGACCTTTACTCTGGCATGGTCAGTTCTGAACGTTTCCTCTCCTGTTTTTCAGATGTGTTGGTGAACGGGAAGCCATGTGACTGCGACGTGGTAGTAGACTGTAAGGTGGGCGACGCCGTGACGCTGGAGGTGAAACTGACCAACCTGAGCAAGAGCCCGGTGGGCCCGCTGTCTCTGAGCGTGATGCCGTATCAGGACTACCAGAACGGGGTCCAGAATTATGACCTGGATGAAGCCGTCACCTTCATCGGCTCCAACACCTTCTTCATTGACACGGTCAGAATCTTCTGTTGATGTTAGCGAGACGGAGGCAAATTGTTATACCACAGTACCAGAAAGGTTTCCATGTTTTTTAGATAAGCACATTAACATACAGCACAATGTCTTATTATATTTAGTTCCTGACATTTTAAATCTTAATATCTTTTATCTTTGTCTGGCTTCACCGCTGGGCTTCCTCATTCAGCTGTGTTTGAGGTTTTTGTAAAAATTAGAAAGAGGGTAGTCAATATCTAATAAAATAAAAGTTTACTAAAGGAGTATGACAATCAGCATGTTATTTTATTTCCCCTAAAGTTTATAAGTAAAATTGCTGGTTTGGGCGCACAAACGTGACCAAAATGTTGATCCTGATTTTTTTTTTTAAACAAAACGAAAAAACAAACAATTTAATCCAAAAATAAAAAGTATGGTAAAAGGAAATACAGTCATTACATAGGTTTATCCCTAAAAACCGCGTATAAAAAGTCAAGCAATGCTCACAATGGGCCCAAAAGAACAGATCTACTCACCAGGTGGCGTTTGAAGTTCCTGTCTGAAAAGTTTTAGCAGGTTTGCATTCTTGAATATCATGTGCTGATGATCTAAACATGCAAATTTAAGGGAGGAAGATGCAAATGGTATCCTTAACACTCTCTGAATTATTTATCTAACAAGACAAGGGCAGCTTTTCCAGGTTTAATCAGGGTTCCCACTGGTCCTTGAAATGCTTGGAAGTTTGTGAATTAAACAAAGTTTGAGGTAAAGAGTAAATGGTCTGTTCTTATATAGCTCGTTTCCTGTAGTGAGCGTAGTAGGCATGGGCATCACAGCTGTCATGGGAAAAAAATATTCAACCATTCACTTCAGATAAATAAACAGAGATCGATGGATGGATTTCACTCAGTCTGCATTTTGTTACATCTTTCCAAAGATGGAATGAAAATCACTCCACTATGGAGTGAATTTCATTCCAATATTGTTGCAGCACCAAAGATGTTTTGTTAACAGAAATTTGACCAAACCTGTAGTCTAGAAATGAAACTTTGGAAAACCTCTTAATCCAAAAACGTTTTGGGAAAAAGTTTTTCCCGAACTGGTGTGCACATCTTATCCATTGTTTATACTCTATGATCTATTAACATCACAGACATACCCAAAGTCTGCTGTCCTGCAGGCTTTAGAGGTTTCTCTGCTTCAGCACCGCTGATTTTCATTGATAACTGATTAACAGCTTGTGCTGAATGGCAATAATCAGAATCAGGTTTGTTTAAAAGCAGGGAAACCTATTAAACCTACTGAACAGGAAAGTGACCTTTGAGGACTGACATGGACATGCCTGCAGCTGCAACAAATATGTTGTTTTTTACTGCTCAAGAAATTAGGTGTTCTGTTTCAATTTGCACAATATGGTCCAGAATGGCTGAGAATTACACCCTCATCACCTCTAATAGGTGTTGGGTTTAGCACATATATATTTTTCATATTATGTTTACAAACTGGTTATGGAGACCATGTGCTGATAATACAGACACACCTCTGATCAACTAGCCTAGATTCCCTCAAACCAGTTGCAGATAGTCTGGTTAGACAGCTGGTTTGCCATTAATCCTGGACATGACAGATATATTTAAATATCCCAACACCACTCACACTGCTAATATTTTAATAACTGTTAAACAGAGAATGTGTTTTTATTCAGGGGACCCATCAGTTTGAGAGAATAAAGGCAAAGTTGTTTGTTTGAAAGAGCAGAACAGACATTTTTCAGCGATGAAAAGCTACAGATCTCCAGAAGAAAGCTCTTCTCTTAGAGTAGGCAACCAAAACAAGGCTGTCAGCACAAAACAAAAAGTGGAATTTAATATATATATGTGTGTGTGTGTATACAGGATGAATTTATTTTGGGGGGTTTTGTCGCTAACCTGTTGCCTCTTATGTCTGCTGCAGGTCAAACCCAAAGAGAGTTCTGTGTGTGAGGGTGCCATGCTGCTTCTTTACACCGGAGATTTCTACCTTAACATGAAGGTCCAGGATGACAGCGCCCGAAGAGAGCTTCCCCTGGCCTGGTTCACTCTGCCGGGAGTTCACATCAGGGCCCAGGACACTCCACTGCAGGCGGGGGCCTAGGGCCTTTGGGGGCTTCTGGGGGCCTCTGTGTCTTCAGCGTCATGCAGCAGAAAGATAAAGATAAACGTATTACCAAATGTCAGAGCTACATGGAAAAGGGACTTTTCTGGTTGGTTTAAGCTTAAGCTCAGAATGTTGAACCAGATCAACACAAACTGATCTCTGAAGGCAGAAAACTTTTTTAAAGGTTAAAACTTGACGTAAAAACATTAATATTAAATAAAACTAACTTTGTCTATTGGTTACAAGAAAAGCTAGCTTAACTTTAAGCTTTGATTTGCATGTTTTTTAAGGTCTGAGAGTCCATTTTCTCCTGAGGAACCTGCAGTATAGAATAGCATGGATAGATAGTATACATTGTTAGATCCCTCTGTGACACGGCTCTATGTTCACTAACTTTATTCTGTTTCTGTTGTTTTCTTGCTGTGTTATTATATTTTTCTTTAATGCTGCAGAGCACTTCAGCAGAAACATATTGACTAACTGGGCTTATTGTGCTGACTTTGTCCCTCACCTCTATGCCAGAAACCCTGAAATATAAATCCATTTGATTACATTGATTATGATAAAATGCTGTAAATAAAGGCTAAAAAAAGCTGAATGTTGGTCAGTTTGTTGTCATTTCATCCATCATGCACCCAGACTCTGTACAGTGATCGCATTTAACATCAGACATTCTGGGAACTGTGATTAGTGGGGAAAAAACATTTCCAAGGGAATTTAAGCAATTAGTTTTGAAAGATACTGAAGTTATTTATTGATTTTTCAACCTGTCAACTGGACACATCAAAACCAAGGCCACCCGGAGAAGCAAACATCCAATCAGCTGCTCTTCTTTAACCTGTGGGAGGATCAAGCTTGCCATATAAATTGTGTTAAATGCAGAGAGTAGCCTTATTGTGTCAGTATGAGGCGACCTGTTTGGAGGCACCACATACGGCTTTAGTGGAGCTCTTTGTAGCGTAGCTATCCATCTGGGTTAGCATTTCTCATCAATATCAAGGTGTTCAGGTTCAAACTGAAAAGTTATAACATAATTTGTTGTATTTGTTTGGCTGTAACATATCAGTTGGGCTGCTATAAACACCTTGTACAGATGATTGAGCTGGCCTTGTTTTACAGTGCTTAGTCCTGTTTCTTTCCTAGTTATGGGCTCAGCTTTTGCTGTGACTTCAGTTCTGGTTATGGTTTGTGCAGCAACGGTGGGACATGAGGGCGAAAACAAGCGGGGATCCAGGTGGAAAAAGGGTCCCAGCGTTCTTGCACACCTCGCTCTTCTAGCTGGTCCATCTTCATGAGTCGTTTTCCACAATGGTGGTCATACAAATAAAACAAGGTGGTAAGGTACCTAACAGGAGATATGTATAGTGTAGAGCGGATGTAGAATTGACCAATCAGAGGCCTCCTGTCTGCGGTCAGCTACAATTTTGGAGAGGTGCAGCAGAGTCTCTGCAGAAGGGGTGGGGCTACATTTGCATTCACGGCGACACACAAGCTGACAACCTGGTTTCTGGGCATAAACCAGCATTAACTCTTCATGCTCTTTTTTTATTAAATTGACTTGAAAACTGGCTGAGAGCTCATCTGCTTAACTATTTATTTCCCAGGCAGAACCATCTATGGAGCTAGTTTACTGTTAGCATTTCCAACATAGAAAATATTTATAGATCAGGGCTTCTGTGTTCATTTTGTCAGATTGTCGCTCACACTGAGTCTAGTTCTATCTGAGGTTTCTTCCTGCTTGCTGCAAAGTCAATGCCTGGATGCAATCAGCTGGAATAACAGCAGCTGATAACTGTTTCATTTGAGCTCATTCGGTGTAGGATAACAAGCTAGCCATTTATGCAGTGGGGACTGACTAATTCCTGAACTACACTGGCTGGTTTCTCACCCAAAGCCAAACTAAACTCCATCCATCCATCCATCCATCCTCTGACATGCTAGGGGTGCTGGTGCCTGTCTTCAGGTGTCTACGGGTGACGCGGGGTGCATCCTGGACAGGTCACCAGTCCATCACAGTATGGATTATGTTTCCTCTCCAGCAGAAAACCTGAAACCTCAGCATCCGTGTTGAAGCCCCGCCCCCTCATAAATTCTCTCATCCTGGTATAAGCTGCTGACATAGACTCTCATTTTCAACTTGTTTTTCCTTTTTTTTATCTCACTGGACAGACTATGGATGGTGGTTCATTGCAACACAGAGTGGGAGGTCTTACCTGTTTAGTTTTTTTTGCCACTGACAACACGTTTTGAGACATAGGTTACACAGCATGGCGTCTCCTAGTGGGTGCTCCGCCTCCTATGTATATATGAACTACTAATTCTAAGCTATTATAACATTTTCATTTTTGATTGTATCTTAATAGATTTTATTGGAGGAATATTTGTTTTTGTTTTTTTTCTAATAAAAGCCAAATGTGTCACACTGTCCCTTCTAAAGTGGAATTGGGGAACAAACTATGTTGAATCAAATATTTCTCAATAAATGTTCAATTAAATTAAGTTTATTTCTATAACTCCAATTCACAACACATGTCATCTCAAGGTACTTTACAGTTCACCAGATCATCCAGTCAAATTGATTCAAAGTTTTCTATCTAAGGGAAAAAAACTGTTGATTGCATTGAGTCACTGACTTAAAATGCAATCCCTCACACTAAGCATGCTTGTAGCGACAGTGGAGAGAAAAAACTCCCTTTTAACAGGAAGAAACCTCCAGCAGAACCAGGCTCAGTGTGAGCGGCCATCTGCTGAGGCCGACTGGGGTTCAAGGAGACAGAAGCAGAGACACAAAAAGCAGCTGTAAAAGGCGGCCCCGTCCAGGAAACACACAGCCAGGCAGACGAGCTCCTAGCCAGCTCCCATGTCAGAGGATGAAGAGAGCACATCCAGCCAGTTACAGTTAGAGAAACAGGACTACACTGGAAAACAGGCCAATCTCTAACATCTATAAACAAAGGTGTTGATGGCAGCAGCACAGCTGATATTTCTCTCCAGGATGGAGTCACAGCCAAACAGGAACAGACCAGATGAAGCTACTATGAGAAAAAGCAGAGAGAGCAGAACGTTAGAGATTGAACTAACAGATTCTGCAGAGTGGGAGAATAGAGAGAGAATGAAGCAGAATGATGAAATGGGGGTCCCTATGTCCTCCAGTAGTCTAAGCCTATAGCAGCATAACTATAGAGATAGCTCAGGATAACCTGAGCCACTCTAACTATAAGCTTTAACACACTCTTGTCCAGCCTTTAAAGGAATAGTACACCCAAAACATGATTAGCCTTCATTTTCTACTCACCCCCATGCTGAAAAACACCCTGGAGTACTTTTTTGATATCTCAAATGCATCTGGAGATCTGGGAGGCTTCTTGCTGTCTGCTGACATTCAAATAATGGAGGTCTATGGCGCCCGAGGCAGAAAGGTCCATAAAAGTCCACAAAAAACGTGTCAATATTCCTCCATACTGCTCGTCCAATGTATTCCAAGTGTCCTGAGTGGGTAGCATCCAGAATTTACTCGAAATGAAGTCATTTAGAATGTTTTTAGAGCATAAACATAGTGTATAGGATTTCCTGAAAGCGCGCACATGCGCGTTCACGACGCTACGGAAGCCGGCACACCAAACCAGCGCATTCAGCTCGGCAAAGAACTCGTGCTCTTCCTCAACACTGAAGTCCTCAGACATTTTTCTTTCGTTGTTTCTTTCTTTGCACAGGTAAACGGCACATTTCTTCTTCTACGCTTGCATTATTGGCAGAGCAGACGCTGAATGCGCACTTTCATCTGGTTTGGTCTGCCGGCTTCCGTAGCGTCGTGAACGCGCTTTCAGGAAATCCTATACACTACTGTTTATGCTCTAAAAACATTCTAAATGACTTCGTTTCGAGTAAATTCTGGATGCTACCCACTCAGGACACTTGGAATACATTGGACGAGCAGTATGAGGAATATTGACCCGTTTTTTGTGGACTTTTATGGACCTTTCTGCCTCGGACACCATAGACCTCCATTATTTGAATGTCAGCAGACAGCAAGAAGCCTCCCAGATCTCCAGATGCATTTGAGATATCAAAAAAGTACTCCAGGGTGTTGTTCAGCATGGGGGTGAGTAGAAAATGAAGGCTAATCATGTTTTGGGTGTACTATTCCTTTAACATGTCATATTCCCTTTGGCAGTGAGGCAGCAGCAGCTGGATGATCGGCTTGTATTGCTAGTACAGTAGTAGCCATTCAAAATTTCCCCACTTTCCTTGATGGGTCCTTGGCTGGTCCCCTAATATTCCTATTCCTTTTTTAAACATCAATCTTTGTACTAAAATATTATTTCCGTTATGATTTGTGAACATTACGATCTAAAGAGAAGTACCCTCTCTTGGTCAGACCCTGTAATTCAGTGAAAGGGGGGAGTCAGCGTAAAAAAATATGCACACCCATGAGAAGGAGGGGGTCACATCAGTGGCTGGAAGTTGGCTGGCGTTTGACTGGGAAGGGCCATTTTGAATGGCTGTAGCTGTTAACCTGATCACTGAACACATCACAGGGGACAGATTCACAGGGTTGGATGTCTTTCATGGCTCCAAGATGCCAACTTCAGAGGCCAAAGAAGCGCAGCTAGACGCCTCCACTTCCTGCTCCTTCTTATCATAGATTTTGCTTAAAGATTTTGTTTAATCAGGACCAAATAAGTAATGGCAAATATTCTGAGAACCGCTTCAACCAATTCCTTTAAAGCCATTTGTATCTGTTTCACCAGCATCCCTCCATAAACTGACCCTTTCTAATCAGAGGACACTGATGAGCTCTCAGACATCTCTCCTTTAACTTCAAATGAGATTTTCTTATCAGAAATCATTGCTGCATTATTAGCCACCAAGTTTCATTACCTTGCAGCAGAGCAGTTATATTGATCATAATCAAACATCCATCAGTGTGGTGATAGACATTCTCACTGTGAGAAATTTAACCTGTTACCACGGCGAAAAAAATCAAAGGGCAGAGAGCAGTTAAGTCTCTCATTCAAAAATCCCTTGGAGCCAAGAAGAAGAAGACTGCAGAGTCCATCAAACAGCAGAATATAATGCAAATGAACTTCCATGAATGCAAAGTGAAATCAAACCCTTTGCTGTAAGTTACGTCCATTCGTTCGTACCTGTAACCTTGATATGTAAATGAAGTGAGGATAGAAGCAGATGGATGTGTGTGATGAAGAAAGAGCAGCTCTCCAGCATAGTAACACCCCCCACCGATCGGCATACATGCCAACTCAGAGTGAATTTCTGCTGCAGCAGAAAAGAAAAAAGGAAGAGAACCAAACAGTAACTCTCATGTGGGGATGGGAATAATGGCTCAAGAAAAACTGTCTCCCAGTTAAAGTTCCAATACAATGAAATTAGAAATTTGTTATTTTCTGAAACTCATATATTTCAGATATTTTTTTTCATTTATTATTATTTTTTTTTTCATTTTGTGCTGCAAAATGAAAACCTCCCAAAATGTTCTTCATGTTATGTAACAATCTACCAAGGTGCATGAGTGCATTCATACATTTATTCATTCATTTCAAAGACACACATGTGATGTTTTAGCAGTTAGCATTAGCTCCAGATGATTGTTTTTTTTTTTTTTTATTGCAGCTAAATCTACAACCCAGATCCTTTTTTTTTTTTTTTACACAAAGATTTAAATCAGGGAACCTGATGCATTTTATACTATAGCGATTATCAGTGTTAGCTTTTCATTGCTACATATTGAGGGTAACGTCATTACAAATTAACTAGTTTTTCATTAAAAAAAGATTGTTATTACTTTTCACATATTTCTAATGCAGACAAATCACCTGAGATGTAAAGCGGCTCGTTACAACTGCATTAAGCAAAGCAAATATAATGTAATAATACATTTTTTATTTTATTTCAAAGGCGAGTTTTTGAACACTCAAGGTCACTGTACAGATAAAAACACAATGGGAGAAACAAAGTCAAAGCACAGAATAAAGCCTTTTAAAAAATACAAAAAATGCAAAGGCTGGGACAGGGAATTTAAGACAAAAGGCAATTTTAAACAGATGAGCTTCTATCTAAAATGGAGAAGTCAGTCCGTGTTTCTAAATAAGGGCACTGAATGCTCTGCTCCCCCGTGATGGTGAGACGGGCAGAAGGGACAGACAGACAGGCAGAAGCCGATGAGGATCTGAGAGCACTGGAGGAGATCTAGGAGGCCTGAATCCGGTGCTGCACAGGGAGCCAGTGGAGCTGTCGGAGAACCAGGGTGATGTGGTGGATAGAGGGATCTATATGTGTGTGTATACCTGTCTAGCCCTCAGAGTGAGGACAACTTTTCTGATTTCACCATCAAATTGAGGACCAGTTCTTGCAAATTGAGGACTTTTTGACGGTCCTCACATGCTATTTTGCTATGTTCTGTAAAAGTTTTAAAAAAACAATCCACTGGACTTGGTTTCCAAGGTTTGAAGACGTTTCGCTTCCCCTCCATTCAGTGGCGGCCGGCCCATAGGGGGCGCTGGGGCACCGCCCTCCTTGATAAGAAGAGAGAAACGTAAAATATATTTTTAGAAATTAACTCATAAATGTCAGTTTTACTCTTTAGAGTGTGTACCTATAAGCAAAACAAATTATATAAACTACATTTCCCTACCTACTGTCATTCGTTTGTGGATTTCCACAGACAGACTCCTACCGTCTCTGTCTTGGGGCTGTGATTAGACTGCACCACATTTACAGAGAATCTGCCAATCATGTACTATTGCTAGGTCAATTTAATAATTTAATGGCCAATCAGCGTCTCAGAACTTTATGGTCTTGGGGCTCTGAAAATACTGCCCTTTAACAGGCTTCTGCACCCAAGCGCAGGTGCAGACAATTAGAGGGACGTTGCGAATGTAACGAGCGAGATGCAGCTTCCACCAAATTCGGTGAGATCCTTATTTATCTACCCGTTTGCCAGAAGAACATCCCTGTTGTAGGATATGAAAATTTCCTGTCATGGTTATTGTGACTGTGACGAATCCACCTCCTCACTTAAAATAACCTCTAACTTTGCGCGCCACACACACATTCCTGTTATACAGTGCTTGTGAGGACCAATACACTCGCGCTGAGACCAGTAGCTCCATGAACTTAAAACACACAAGCTGTTCCTGGTTACCTGCTGGCGTATTGAGGGTGCACACTTAATATTTCAGTGGGGTTAGCCGTGTGTGTGTGGGTGTGTGTGGGTGTGTACGTGTTTATGCTATGGGGACTTGTCATCTTCAGTCTGGCTGCGTCTTTGCTGGGTTCAAACCCAGTTTGGTGTAATTGAATAAGTCAATGAATCTGTGTAAAGGAATTAAGTTGTAAAAATTATTTGTTTTTGTACATCAATTGTTTGTGGAGGTAATATATGGACAAAACTGATTAATGAGAAAAAATCAGAAATAAGAGAGCCTGAGGTGAGGAGCTTAAACTATTTAATGAGGGCTGTGGGAAGAAAAGCGGCCATTTTTGTTTTCTGTTTCTTTGTTACATTGCTGGTAACTGGAGGGAGGCTGAGGCCCAGAGTATCTTGCACATGTTTAGTTTCTTTTGCACCCTGTTTTGAGTTTTTGAGCACAATAAATCACCAACACCGGTAACCCGACTGAGCCTGGATTCTTGGAGGCCAAAGAACCCCGTCACAGTGACCCAAATCATCACTGTTACTGTTATTATACAGTAAATTAAATCATTACTGTTAAATTGTATTTCATTTCCAATTGTTTATTTGAATTCTTATTCCGGATTAGTTGGAGACATACACTAGGCTATATCAGCCCCACCAAAAATATTTTTCAGCAGCCGCCACTGCCTCCATTGACATGACATTTGAATAGGAATTGGAAACCAAGTCCAGTGGACTTTTACGGAACGACTATGACCCGGATGACTGAGAATGTTAATCAGCATATTTTGCTAATGGTTAGGTTTAGGGTTACTTTTAGGGTAAGGGCATAGAAAGGGTTGAAAATGACTGAAAATCAATGGAAGTCAATGAGAGTCAACACACAGTCCTCACTACATATAGTAGAACGGGTAGGGGTGTGTTTGTGTAATTTGCTGTGTTATTTTTTAATTATGAACAAAGACAAAACCGTTTACATCATTATTTGCAGCCCACTTGTTCAATCACACACACAGACATGGTGCAGCTTAGAATTGCAATGTTTTTTTAGATGTGTTGTCATTTTAATCTGTTATTTAATTCATTCATTAATGTCAAACAGTATGAAGTCAGAATTCTGCCAAAAGTGCACTCAGGTATCACAGACATTGCTGTTTGTAATACTGAGCTGTTTATTTCAAACACAAGCACAGAATACCAAGATGCGTCAATATATAACGTATCACACCCACTGATCTCCATTTATTCACTGCTGATTGGTGATTGCCCGTTGGTAGTATGGGGTTGAAGTGAAGCCACCAGCCGCCATAGTTGTACTCCCTAGTTAGACCGATCGCAATGTAAACAATACGTGCGCTACAGCAACGAACAACAATAATGTTCTTATTTTCAGGGGGACATAAGGCTTTTAATATAAAGATAAATTCATCACTTGGCGATTCATAGCATAAGTAGATTACTTTAACTTATGATTAAAAAAATAGGCACATCACATTGCATACCCATTGAAGTCAATGGATACTATAAATCATGTAATGTAACATATTATACAAATCCATCACAACTAAATGAATGTATTAATGGAGCATTATAATACAGAAAGTGCTAAATTGATGATGTACATGTAATATACATGTATTTTATACATTGTCAATGTACATCTTACATATAATTTTAGAATTTTACATAAAGACTGAATTACAAGCTCGTCTGTTAATGCTGTGGTGTTTTTCTATTTGCAAATTGTGCATGCATGATGCAATAAACTTTTATGCTGTGTCTGTGCATTAGCCTTCAAATCTGAAAGATTTCGATAGAGCTAAAATAAGGAACCAATTTAATATCTCCACAGAGCTTTAGTTTCTACACTAGCAAATTGGCAGAAATTGGTAAAATAACAGGCAACATCAAATTCATATTTTGCTTTTTGCTCTTAGTTACAACAAAAATATGATAATTGGAAAAAAAACTGTTCAATTAAATTCAGTTTATTTCTATAGCGCCAATTCACAACACATGTCATCTTAAGGGCACTTTACAGTTCACCAGATCATACCGTCAGCTGATTGCATCGACTCATTGACTCAAATGCAATCCCTCACACTAAGCATGCTCATAGCGACAGTGGAGAGGAAAAACTCCCTTTTAACAGGAAGAAACCTCCAGCAGAACCAGGCTTAGTGTGAGCGGCCATCTGCTGAGGCTGACTGGGGTTCAAGGAGACAGAAGCAGAGATACAAAAGTCCACTGTCCCGGAAACACACAGCCATCCAAATGAGCTCCGAGCAAACTCCCATGTCAGAGGATGAAGAGAGCACATCCAGCCAGTCACAGAAAAAAATTAAAAAGTCACAGAAATAAAATAAAACCAGATAAATGGATTAAAAGAAGGAGCCTTATATAGTCACACTGCTGTCAAATCTAAATCCTTTCCCGTTGCTATTGTGATCATTTAATCTGAAATCGGGTACAGATTTAAAGGTATACTATGTGTTGATTTTCCAGCGAGGCTCCCCCCAGAGGGCGAAAGTAAAAGTGCACTGTCGTAAATATGCTCAGCTGTTCTCCTGGTTTCTCCGTCAAGCCAGGCGCAGTTGTTTTGAGCTTAGCAGACAGGCGAACGCAACGAATGACTAACACAGTGAAAGTATGAACATGCACACAGAGAGAGAGAAACCATTCCAATGTTACTTACAATCACATCAGCAGAAACGTGAAGTCCGCATCAGCCTTGCAGCCTTCTTTTTATTTTAGCTCTCGCCATTCGGATAAACCCGATGTTCACCCGTGTACGACTCCTCTCTCTGTCCGGAGCCCTTTTCCTCTTTCTTGCCTGCTCCAACATGGGCTTTCGCTGTTTTCACTCTGGTTCCGATATGATAACTGCACAAAGATTGCCACTGTGCTAGCAACGAGCATGCTTTTAACTGGGGGCGTGTAGCAGTTCTCGCCGTAAAGGAAGACCGACTCACGCGAGACTTCTGAGCCTGTGGGTGCGGGCCGAGGGCTCCTGCAATTGCAAGTGCAGTATTTCCCCCACAGACCACCAGGGCGGCCGAGAATACCTTTGTTCAACCTGAAATGACTCATTTAATCATCCAAAATGTTATGGAACACATTAATTAACTGAAAAATGTTGCATAGTGTGCCTTTAAAGGCGTCGGCAGGATCCATGAAATCATTGCTGATGGTCCATGGATGGTTTCTCTGTTGTCTGATCAGATGTCTGTCATTACCTGGCGTTTGTCCTCACCACTTCACAGACCCATGCCATGAGCAGATATATCATACCTCACGTTGGGTGCCATTACCATGGAGACAACCTGAACAGTTTTTATTATTGAACTTTTCTATTGAAACATCACCAGGACTAAATTTAGAGCCCTAGATGTGGCTGTGCGACTTTTTACAGATGAGAAGTTGGACCTAAATATAAATTTGCCATTAACTATTTAACTTACAGGTCTTTTAGTTTTAGGGGGCATTGGGATATGATGGTAACTTTGCATTACTTTATAAAACAGCAAACTAAACAGTATATAATTAATGATGAGAAGAAAAAGTCATTTGTTTTGCAGCTTATAAAGTTCCAGAAAGAGAAGACATGACAGCATTTAGTGCCACTGATGAAGGTCCTAAGATCAAATAAAAAACTATGAGCATATAACTGAGCAAAAATGTTCATGTGCTGTTAATACAGTAAATAAAATGACAATAAAGTTTTTTTAGTCTAATGTTAAGTTCTTCCTACAGACAATGTGTTTATGATCACAAAAAAAGGAACCGTACATTTGCAGACAATGTTTATCCAATTCTGTTCAGGTGTACAGATTCAGATTCAACAGCATTCATCCCAGTTGGATCAAAATTAGAATACAATCCAGACAGACAGACAGACAGACAGACAGACAGACAGACAGACAGACAGACAGACAGACAGACAGACAGACAGACAGACAGACACTTGAACCCTGTTGTTTCATGTCTTGAAGAAAACGTAATAATATTAATAATATTATGATATAGTAATTGATGAACCTGCATCAGTTTTATCTGCAAAGCATATTTTTAAATTCAACATTATGGTTTCATGTACTTAGAGAATGTAATAATATTTGTCTTCGATCAGCTGCAAATCATTCTGATTATTAAGGGACCTAGCCAAGATGGCAGCAGCATACAAGTTATAATAGATAAAAACAAATTAAAAACATTAAAACTCTCCAAATTTTCTCAGCTGTAAAAGCTATCTGTAGATTTGTCAAAACTAAGTAAGGTTCTGAAAAGTTCTACAAAAACCTTTGTAAGTTTTAAGAAAATAATTGAAAAGCAGTTTTAGAAAAAAAACAACAAAAACATTGAAATTATAAGAAAAAAACTATTGTGAAAAAACTGGCAAAATTAATAGGAAAATCATTTTGATATTTTACAAAAATTATAGGAAAATATCAGATAGGTTCTCAGGAATCAATTTGTAGGTTTTAAAAAATGTATCACTTAACACAAAAAGTTGAAGGAAACTTAAATATTTGATGCGAAATCTAATAAAGCTCAGGGAAAGAAATAGAAATATGTAAGGTCATGAAAAGTATCTTTAAAGTCCATTTAGGCAAGCTTCTACATTTTTAGAAGGTTAATTTTATGTTTAGAGCCATTGTTGGAAATGAAAAAGTTTTAAGATCAAGAAAAACAGTGTGATGGTCATAATAGCAACCTGTATGTTAACTTACAGAGAGAGTATGTTAAGTTAGTGTAACATACTCTTGTTTTTCTAGATACATTTAACAAATTTATATGGATTAATGTGAATTATTTGTGCAATAATTAAGCATAGCTTAAACTAGCTAAATGAATATAAATTTAACTTTAATCAGGAATCGCTTTTGCAGCTATTGCCAAAAAGATCTCATCGGCTAACTAGTTGTGACTCACAGTAAAATGGCTGTCGTTACTGTTAGATGGGTTAGTAATTGTCAAAACTCACTATTTTCACGCATGTTTTTTTTCTTGCAACAAGAAGATCTGGGTTCTATTCCTGGCCTGACTCTTTCTGCCGGAGGTTTGCATATTATCCCTGAGCATGCGTGGGTTCTCGCTGGTTACTCCGGCTTCCTCCCACATTACTAATGATGATTAATACAAATAAGTTGAATTAATGCACAATTAATATAGAAAACCTATTGTGAATGTTCAAAACTTACAGATTTTAAGTTTGATTTACAGAATAAACTACATTAAAATGGTGATACCCCTGTTACCATAACAAAATATTTCAATTCATTGTCCTTTACTGGATTTTACTATTCAACAGTTTGAGCTAATAAATTTAAATGGTTTGATGGTTCTAACAAAACTGGCTCTGCAAAGGGCCCTTTGATGATGTTTTATGAATTGGTACTATATAAATAAGCTGAACTGAATTGAATTGATTTTAGGTGGTTAGGCGGTTTCCTCAGATCATTTAATTTTAACTTAACTTAGTCATACCTCTACCTCACCGTTGCTCCTTACCTACTACACTTTAACGTAAAAGTAGATCCACCTGTATATAAGCCATCTGGATTGTACATGTTTTTATTTTTTATTTCTTATTTCTTTATTTCTTATTTTTATTTTGCTTTCCATTGTGTGCGATACATGTACACTTGCACCTTAATCCTTATTTATCTTGATATACTGTATATATATTGTTTATTGGTAATTCCTAATGCACCTTTTTCCTCCTTGTTTGCACCTTCTTTGACTTCTATGCCAATTTGTGACCAGTGAATTTCTCCGCTGTGAGATCAATAAAGTTCATCTAATCTAATCTAATCTAATTTATCAAGTTTTACAGCATACCTTAATTACTAAAAAAGTTCCAAGAAACAAACTAAACTCCAGAAGATCCTTCAGGTTAAGTTAAAAAATGTCAGGTTTAACTAATTGCGTAAAATCTAAGCTATCCAAATTCCTGTTATATCCAAATGTCTGTGGATATCTGTGGAAAAAACCAAACGAATCATAGTTCAGCACCACGGACAGCGCCTCTGCTGCGCGCTTCTCCCCTGCAACATTTAAAGCGCACCACGGTGGCCAATTAACCCCGAGTGGACACTCTTCCTCCACACCACAGGTACTAGTGGCCATAGTGGGAGGGGTCACGCGTGCGGCTGAGGGAGGGCGCAGAGAGCTGCAGCCACTTGTCCAAAGGGAAAGAAGAAAAACAAAGCCGAAAGAAACTCAGACCAGAGCTGAAGTGAATCGTGACACTGGGAAACAGAAACAAACGGGAGGAGCAACGCCCACCGATCAGTGCTCGGATGGAGATTTAAAGTGTAGAGCTCTCAAGATGTGAGCAGCTCGTGACGCGCAGGGATAACAAAAACCTTTTTTTGTTTTCTTTCCCCGCCTAGAGCACAACCCCAGGGTGCTGGTCACAAAGTCCGAGCAGGGAGCTGTGGATGTCCGCTGATGTGCGCAGCAGAGGATGAGTGGCACTGCGGGCAACAAACGCGCACTCATCCATCCTTCTCTGTCGGATCTGAAGAGTGTTTTTGTCTTTCATCTCAGCCTCCTTACATCCTGAAACGAAACATTTCTAAATCCGAGGAAACTAGTGAGCGCGGAACCTGTTGGCAGCGACCATCTGTTTGCTTCCCCTCCAACTACTATTTGGTTTAAATTTGTAATAAACTTAGCTGTGCGCTCGTTTTTTTTTTTCATGATAACCTGGGTTTTAAATTGTGTGAGCAACACTCTCCTACTTTTTGCTCCTTTTCTTCACTCTAAGGCTGACTTCAATCATTTGGACGAGTCAGCACATTTTGGATGAGGATGCTCACTGTTAGCGGGAAGATTCCCGGATTCCATGCAAAGTAAACTGATTTATTTCTCTCCCCCCGCTCTGGAAGAATGGCTCCTAAAAACAGACTGATGATGATGAGAGTGAACAGGTTTATTTCAGGCTAAAAAAAAAAACAACTTAAACCCAGGCGGAAAAATGCCAAGTTTTAATTCAGATCTCGGATAAAGTACCACGGTGGAAAATAATAAATACGAGGGAAATAGATCTTTAATCAGTTAGTATTTTGTTTTGTTTTGTAAGATCTGCACAGTTTGTTGGGGAGGACAGAGAGACCAACAGGCGATCCTAGAAGCAGCTTGTTGATGGCACTGCGCACAGGGAGGACTTGGTTCGGGCAGGTCTTGCGCAGGGTCTCTCGTCTGCAGGGCTCTTGGTCCAGACGATCCAGCAGTCTGCTGTGTCTCTCCGCGAACCAGGAGCAGGATCTGGGGGTCTGCCACCGGGATCACTACAAAGCGGGGGACTTCGGTGCCCACAGTCCCCACAGCACCCCAGCCTCCGGGCGCTGCCCAGGCGGCTTTCCTCACGCTTGCTGCGCCTTACCGGGTCACCCGAGGGGACATGAGACCCTCGGTCGCCGATTCCTGTTGGCCATGAAGCGGCAAAACGTGCGGACCCTGTCGCTCATCATCTGCACGTTCACGTACCTGCTGGTGGGGGCCGCCGTGTTTGACGCCCTGGAGTCCGAGTTTGAGATGCGCGAGAAGGAACAGCTGGAGGCCGAGGAGAAGCGGCTGCAGGGGAAATATAACATCAGCGAGGATGATTACCGTAAACTGGAGAGCATCATCATGGAGGCTGAGCCCCACAGAGCCGGGGTGCAGTGGAAATTCGCAGGCTCCTTTTACTTTGCCATCACGGTCATAACCACTATAGGTAAGCCTATGAGTGTGTGTGATATTACAGATGCTTTGTACTTCAAAAGAAGCTGTGCACATGCGATTGCATATGCACCTATCAGCAGCAAACATTTGCATCAAGTTTGTGAGCAACATGTTGCAGCCCTCTGAACCTGGGCGCTAAGTTTGGAGGCATCAGAAAGCAGCAGCGATGTTTCAGAGCTGAGAGTTTAAATCCCTTCACTGTGGCGATGAAAACAAGTTTTGTTCAGGCGTAGAGAGGAGCACCTGGCTCTGCTGGTGCTGAAGGGACAGCTCCTTAGAGCTTCAGCCTTTGGGCAGGGGCGTCACCAAGGGGGATGGGGGTAGGGGGCACCCAAATTAATCAACCCCCCATCCATCCATCCATCCATCCATCCATCCATCCATCCATCCATCCATCCATCCATCCATCCATCCATCCATCCATCCATCCATCCATCCATCCATCCATATGAATTGTATTATTATTAACTGATCCTATTGTTGAACTGAACCTGTCTGAACTGAAGTGAGCAATATTCCAGAATACTTAATTTCCTCCAGTCTTCTGTCACATTTTCTGCAAGGTTCCAATCAAAAGCACTTGATGATATTTGACAATATAAGCTACATTTAGATTCAGATCCATAGTCTGTGCTGGGTTACCAAGCTGTCATAGGAAAATACTAAAAAACAAAAAAATATATATATACTTTTACGCTTTTCCCTATTTTCCCTATTTGCACATAACACAGAGCCAGAAAAACATGGGACTAGTATGGAAGCCAAAAACATCGCATCTATGATGCTTTTACACAGAGTGAAAGGCTGGGCCTTTGCAAAGCTGTTTATATTTCATTTAGATGGTTTCCAACAAAAGAGTTGTACATTTTTTTTCTTCAGAAACTGTTTTATCAGAATAAAACCTGAGTAGAAGTGGATGATTGCTGAGATTCAAGCTGTAAGCACCACTGAGTTGACTTGGACATTGAGATCTGGGACTTGAGTCTAATAAATGTTTGTAAGCGGGCAGCAGCTTCTGGATTCTTCTGTAATGCTCCCAACAAGCAGCATTTACAGTAAGTGGATCTCTGACAGATATATGCATTAGAGATGTATGATTATATCAGCATTGCTGACACTTCTATTCATCCCTTTCACCAATATAATTCACCAATGTGAAGAACAGGTGAGGATTATTCCTGCAGGAGCAGCAGGTGACATGCAACAAACAGATGCTCGATTCTGCCAGAGGAGAGATGCTGAAGTATAAAAATGTTGGTGGATGTTATTAAAAGTTTCATAGTCAGACAGCCTAACTGCTATTTGCCATGATGGCACAGGGCAGGAGGGAAAGCACTATACAGTGTCTGTAAGTAGGTTTAAAGAAAAATAAATAAACAGTTATTGGAGAGTTTGAGTTGTTAACTATCGACCAAATTTCAAATATTTTGCATCTCTGATATGGACAATTGTGCAGTTGAGTTGATAGCTGGGGTCCTCATAAAAGGTGACAGAGATATCAAGCGATACATATTTCAAATAGACACCCAGCTTTTCAAAATAAAATAACTTTTGGTCAGTTCTCACGCCCATCGTTGTAATTGACATTCTTTTCTCTTTTTATTATAATATAAAAAAGAAGCTACATAACCTATAGCACAGACAGGAAAATTTAGTGATTAAACCTGACACCAAAACATTTAAATGCTGCTTTAGGACATTTTTCTTCATATCAGTTGTTGATAAACTCAGAATAAAATTTGGAGAAAAATGGCTTCCGAATGCAACACAATGAGCTTTATAGAGGGAATAGATCATTTGAACACGTTGTTGAATAGAAAGGAAGTGGACAGTCTGAGTCTGAGACATGTGAGGAAAATAACCATTTCTATTAACTTATTTTTGACGTTCCTGTTTATCTATATTCCTTCTGCAGAACATTAAATCATCCACAGTTCTTTTAAATGTTGAATAGACGTTTTGAAACTGTTTTCACAGGAAAATGTGTCTGATGTGATACTGTTCATTTTAGCTGTTAGAAGCTTCAAACTGGGATAAAATTACTGGCAAACATCCCTTCCACATGCTTGATAGTTACATTATGGAGTGAATTTTGTTCCATTATTGTTATAAGAAAGATACATGTTTTGTAAATAGAAATAAAAAATACATGCAGTCCAAAAATGAATCTTTGAAAATTTTGTATTTAAAAAAATCTATATATATATATATATATGTATATATATATATATATATATATATATAATATAGAGATAGAGAGAGAGAGAGAGAGAGAGAGAGAGAGAGAGAGAGAGAGAGAGAGAGAGAGAGAGAGAGAGAGAGAGAGAGAGAGAGAGAAAATTTTTTTTTTTCTGATTTTGAGTTTCAGGGAACACGCATTTTTTTCAATTTGAGATTCCAGATCACTTTATTTGAAGGTCCAAACAAATGTCCAACAAACCAATAGAAGTGCATCTTTACTTCTCGCCTGCCCACAAGAAAGCCCGCCCACAAGGAGAGAAAATAATGTGATCTGTTAAACCCAATTTGAAAAAATTGCAATCCATAAAACTCAATATCAAACAGGGACATTTTGAAAATAAATTTGAAACAAGTGAAAAATGTAATAATTAAAAAAAGAATTAAGTCTTAGAAAACATCAAATTTCGTCTCAAAACCTTTTTTATTATGTAATTTGTCAAACTTTCCTTCCTGGATTGCATTTTATTTTATTCTTTTTTTTTTTTTTCAAATTCCAAAATACAGAACGTGCTCCTTACTTTCAACAATACTGGGTAGTGCATTGGTCGCTGTGAATCGGGTTGATCTTTGAAGGTGTCTGACACCAACATGTTGACACAAGATCCTTTTAGTCTTTAAAGCCCTGAGGTTGGGACATGGGACCTGAAAATCTCACAGATTCTACAAACTGAAGATGCTCTGACTCCATTTTATCGTCCCATTTTGACCTTTGCTAGCCTCTTTCTAGTCGTTACAGCATCCCTAACACATCAACTGTAAGGACAAATTGTTCACTCGCTGCTAAAATGCATCCTCCACACTAACAGGTGCCATGATAAACTGATAGCCAGCGTTATTTTCTTCACGTCAGTGATCATGTCTGGTCAGAGTGCATTATTTTATGCTCCATCACTCACTCTTCCTCACCATTTTTAAAACTTAATCACAGCTTAATTTGAAGTTTTTGAAAATTGTTCAGGTTCAGTAACGCTCAAAGCTAAATAAAAGCAGTTATTTATTTATTTTTTTATCTGGAGGTCCCCCTGAAAACAGGGAGGCTGAGTAGAGCTCAGCATCGGAAACCTGATCCGAACACTTTTTCCCAACCTATTCACGCTTCGTTGTTCACAGCCACAAACAAAAGGCTGCGGCGTTGTGAGCTGGTTGCAAATAAAAGCTGCTGCACTGAGATCACTGCATTGATCACCTTCCATCTATTACAAAAAAAAAAAAATCAGTTTAATGACTCTTCTGAAGCGCCCCGTGACATCATTGTTTTTGCTTTGATAGATAAAAGGTAATTTCAAGGCGAGCTGTTTCTTTTTCACAAGACACCGTGTTGTGATCAGTGGTTCAATGTTGACTATCTGAGCTGATGAAGAGCACAGATAATCCAGCTGTATATATTTTTACTGGATGGAAGAAGTCTCAGCCTTCCAGAGGGAAACAGGCGGTTTTACAGCGACCTGTCCTTCCAGTTTGCCAGGCAACACTTGACAGGAACGACTGCTCAGTACATCGAAGGTGGATCCCCCTTTTGTTTCCAGGTTACAGCAGTAAAACTCATTGTAATATTCATATCCTGTGAAGTGTCTGCATTCACCACAGCAGCCGGCTATTCTGTGTCTGATCACACTCTGTATGCAACAGCTGGGGGGACGTTCAAGACCTTTCCAGGAATCATGTGTAGGAAAAAGCTCTTGTGAAAAAAAACACAAAAAAACCCCAGAAAAACTTGAGAACAAGAGGAGAGTAGGTCAGAGAGGTCAGACCTTAAATTTATGATACAGAAACGGTCCAAAACAAAGACTTTCTATACGCAATAGTTTTATTTTTTTATCTCGATGACTAGAAAGCCTGTCTAATACACAACATCTACACTGGAAGAAAAATCGAAATCTAGATAAGTAATTTTTTCTTATAATAAGTGCATTTGTTCATGAATTGAGAGGGTAAAAGAGACATTTTGCCAATGGAACAAGACAAATTAGATTTAAAATAAGAAAACACAATAGCATTGGCAAATCATTTACCTACTCAAATTAAGGGTAAATACATTTAATTTAAGACATTTTTACTTATTTCTTGATCGTTTTTCCAGTGTTTACAGAATTCGCTGGAAAAAATATAAATCTGAATAAGTCCCTGTTTCTTAAAATAATTGCATTTGCTCTTGAATTGAGGAGATAAAAGAGACCTTTTGCCAATAGAACAAGACAATTTAAATTTAAAATAAGAAAAACCTAACTGCATTGTCTTATTTAAAGTGCATATTATCAAATTATCTTATTTTAAGAGTAAAAATACTCATTCCATTGGCAAACTATCTCATTTACCTATTAAATACATTTATTTTAAGAAATGTTTACGTAGATCTTTTTTCCAGTTTGTGAGCTATGTTACCTTACAGTACTTCCTATACTCTGCTCTGGGAATTCAGTGGAAAAAGAAGGAAAGCCAATTTTCCCACCTATTTTCGATCAGTAGATTTCCCAGTCATTATTTTGTGACAGTGTGAAATAAGGCAGAGATAAAGAACCAATCTTAGTGATGTCAAGAGTGAGCTGGCTGTGGGGACTCATTAAAATCAAAGCAGAATGTTTAAAAAAAACAAACAAATAAATAAATAAGAATATGGTTTTTGCTCAGATATGCTGGCACTTGCGCTGCTCGGTGTGTCATTTTCATACCGCATCCAGAAACAGCTTGAGCTCTCCTGTCATGAGTTTGCTATAAAAACCTCAAGAGCTCTTTTCATTAATTCCCTGTTTACTATTTTCCATCGTTGTCTTTTGCCTGATCCCAGAGTACAGTTACATAACATACTATTGGGGGACAAATTAACAGTTCAATAGGTTAATAAATATGACTGATTGGGAGAATATTGATGTAGAGATTATTTAGAGAAACTTAGAGAAAGTTTTCCTCAAACCTAAATAAAAACAAGTGCAGTACATCCTGTTGGATTTTTTTTTTTACTTTTGCATAATTTATCCTACAAATTTCAGAGCCAATAAGGTCCATAAGTCTCCAGATATTCTTAGATAAACATGGTGGTTAGAAAATTGTTTAACCAGTACAGACATGATAAGCAGGAATTGCTGTAGCTAAAAACATTGTTAGATGATTTCCTGGAATCATTGATATATTAAATGCCAAACACAGATCTGTAATCCCAAGGACAACAATGCAACAGACGGCTGACCCTCCCTTAAAAATCCCAATTTTTTCTTCATATTTTGTTTATTTATACATATATAGAGAAGATCTTAAATGTATTTGAATGAGAATAGTTTTTTTTAAATTGGCATATAATTATTCAATACATCATATAGTGTTTATTTTATTATTTAATGAGACATTAGATTATTTAACCGTACATTTTACAATTTAAATTGATTTTAATATCTGAATCATGTATGCCATAAATTGTCATGGTTTTAGTTCGGTTCAAGTTTTATCTCTGATTTTTCATTGGTCTTATTTCCATTTTTGTGCTCTAGTTATTTTTGATTATATTTGAGTTCTTAGATATTGATTGTTTGCCCTCTTGTGTCAGTCTCATTTTCCCCGGCTCCCTTCTTGCCTCCTCTGTTCACACCTGCTCCCAATCTGCTAATTAGCCTGGTCTTATCTCTGCCATATAATCTCGTTCTGTTCAGTCACTCTTTGCTGGTTTGTCGTCATTTCTTTGCCCCCTTGTGAGTATTCCTGGTTTTTAATATTTAATTGAATCTTGCAAGAAACCACCTCAGCTTCAGTTTCTGCATTTGGGTCCGGTCAACCTAAACATAAATAAATACATAAATTAATAGATAAATAAGTAATTGTAGTTTGTCTATCCATTTGCATTAGGAATCACATCTGAATCATTGTGAGAGAAAAGCATCTTGCGACCCCCCATGGTTCCCGATCCCTATTGTAGGACCCCCGTTTTTAGACGCCTTAGATGCTCTGATGTTAAGTGTTGAAAAAGCTCCTGTTTATTTTGGATCTGAAATTCAAAACAGTTTAATTCCTTATAAATGATCATAATTAGTTGTTGCAGAGGTAGAATAATTACAATTGAAGGAACTATATCAGCTTTCACTGTACAAGGCACCAAAACATGGAATACATTACCTGCAGAACTGAAGGGAGAGTCAAACTGGGTCCTTTTTAAACATAAACTTAAAGACTTTTTATTGAGAGGTCAGACATGTGAACATTAATAATCTAACTGACCTGATCTTGATTCTGTGATGTTTTAGTGTGTACTTTGTTCTGTTTCTTGTGTACAGTCACTGTGTTTTGTGTAAAAGCCTAACTGGGGAAAGGCATTGAGAATTAGCCTTAGCTAACTAGTGTGTGACATGATTCATGAAACATACTTGTCCCTATCAAATAAACGAATAAAATAAAAAAAAATATTGTGACTGCAGGTGTCTTTTGCTTTTAAAACATCCACTAACCAGCATATAGATCCCTGAGTCAGTGACTGCAGGAGCAGCTTCAAAGCACTAAAGGCATGACTGAAATGGTGATGGGATGTTTTGTTACTGAATGTACAGATTTAGCAAGAATTTCCCTGAATCCTTCAACAAATGTGCTTAAAGAAGAGCTCAGTAGTTCATACGGAAAGTCAGACTCCATCACCAATCATCTTGTTTTGCTCTGAGCTCTTTTAGACAACTTCGCAAAGTTTCCGTATTCAGTCCAGTGTTTTAGCTTTTCTTTTATTCACAAAGCAACTTAGATCGCTGTGTTCGCCTATCAAGACCAGCAGATCTAATCTTTTTGGTGAAGTTGGAGCTTTTTAAAAACCCCTTAAGGTCACTACTAGACCGTGAGGACAGAGTTGGATTGGAATTTAATTTTGAAATCTTTTAAAAATGCAGATGATTTATTAATACATGGATAAATATTTTGAAAGATGGATTAAATGGGTTTTTAACTAGAGGATGATTAAAGATGCAAATAATTTGGTTAAACTTAAATAAATCATCCCTGTATAACTGGACATGGGTGGATAGGCCTCAATGGGCACAGCAGTCATTACAGGTTCAACTCTTAGCTTTCTGCTACCATATCACATTTCATTTCCCCCTTAGGGAGGGGACCCATTCCAAGGTTGCCTATAGATTTATGAATGTGTGTGTTTTTATAATTTGGCTTTGGTGCTTTAAGTTCAGTCCATTTACATGTCGTCCTTATTCACATTTGTAGTGGTGTGCAAAAATATTTGTACCTCTTAAATTTGTTACATTGGATTAATTAGAATTTTGTGTCATAGGTCTACTGCAAGCAGCACACAGTTGTGAATGAGAAAGCAAATATTTTCTTTTTTATAACTCTGGCTTACAGTTGTATTTTGTCAAATACATCCATCTGTCCATTTTCTGACACGCTTTATCCCAAGTGTGGTGACGAGGGGTGCTGGTGCTAATCTCCACCTGTCTACTGACAAAAGGCGGCAGTCCATCCTAGGGGAACCCAGAGACAAACAACCATTCACACTCACACCTAAGAGAATCCAATTAATCTAAAAGTTAATTGGCTTCTTAATTGGCCTCCCACAGTCTGAAAACATGACTGTTTGGTTAATTGGTATTATGTCCCGCCATCTCTATCATATTCTGATGTGTCTAAGCTGCTTGTTATGCGCATTAATTTCGATTCAGTTTATCTTATGTGGATGGTTTATTTATTTTTACAATGCCTGTCATCTCATGGCACTTAACAGACAATCCAATGGGCTCATCCAGGCAGACTGGTTAAAAGTTTTTTTATCTAAGGAAAACCAGCTAATTGCATCCAGTCATTGGCTTTTCAGTAAGTTCTAGTTTTGTGTTATCTGTCCCATAGGACTTTCTCCGAGAAGCTTTGCGACTTGTCAGCCTATAGTTCGGCAAATTTAAGTCTGGCTTTTATATGATAAATTTTTTCTCAATGGTGTCCTCTTTGGTTGTCAGCCATTAAGTTTACTTTGTCTCAACCAATACAGATGATGCGATCTAAAACAGATGTTACTTGAAATTCATTCTCAGTCTGCAGGTTTTTTAGTAGTTACTAGAATTTCTAAAAGTAGAATGGAAGGTAGATTTTTTCAAACATCAGGCTCCTCTCCTGTGGAACCAACTACCAGTTTTAGTCCGTGAGGCAGACACCCTGTCTACTTTTAAGGCTAGGCTTAAAACTTTCCTTTTTGATAAAGCTTATAGTTAGAGTGGCTAAGGTTATCCTGAGCTATCTCTATAGTAATGCTGCTATAGGCTTAGACTGCTGGAGGACATAGGCAGTGGCGGATCTAGACTTTTATCCTTGGGGTAGCAAGGGGGTGGCCGAGTGTATTTTAGGGGGGCAATGGTTTATACTTAAAAATAGCAAAGTTTATGCACTAGCGTTAATGTCGCAGCAGAAAACACCAACCGTCTGTAAGCAATCGAGTGCTGTATACCTGTTCATGTCACGTTTAAATTATTATTCACTATCATTTATTTCTACATGGACTTACAGATGTTGGTCCTGTCTTATGTTCTTCTTTGACATGTCATGAGTAATGACTTATCATTCTTGTGTTATACTCTATATGTACACACACACACACACACACACACACACACACACCCACACACACACTTCTTTCAACATCAAACTTCCAGGGGCTACAGATGAAAGCCAACTAGTCTGTGGTTATCTTTGGTGCATAATTTACAAGTTAATTAAGGCTTATTGACCTTTCTTATATAAACCTTGTAAGCAGTAATTTGCAATCATATTTAAGTAGCCACATACTAAGCAGACAAAAGTTGCAATTTTGAGTACAATTTGTAGTTTATTTATGCACAAAATGAATATGGTACATTCTTCAACTCTCTGATAACAGAAACACAGATCAAAGATCCCACTCACCCAGCATACAAATTGTTTTCCCTACTACAATCAGGGAAGCACATCTTCAGGCTCTGGTTGCTCTGGGTCTGGGTCGTCGTCCTGCTCAGAAGCCTCAGAGCCTTCCTCAGAAGGAACTATATTGTGAAACAATAATAACAATGAAAATAATATAAATAAATAATGTTAATGTACTGACTGAACTTGGCATTTCTGACTTGCTCTGACCTGATGATGGTGGGCTGTGTTGTGCCTGACACTCCTCGGTAATGGTTCCAGGTTGGGACCTGTCATCGTCTCGGTCCACTCTCACACCTACATAGTAGAAAAATATTTATTTAATAGTATGATCAAAATCAACAACCATTGTCTAAAACTGAACATACAACAATAACCAACATTCATAATAATGTTTAACATAACTTAAAATGACTGAACTGAACATCTGAAATAATGTTAAATATAATTTAAAATAACTGAACATGTGACTGCTTCTGTATGTTCAAACCTGGCGATGATGACAGGCTGGATTCTGCCGGACTTTCCTGACTAGTCCCAGGATGAGGGCTGCCGGGGCTGCTGATCTGCTCTAAGCCTGATCTGTTTCTCTTAAAGTAGTTATAAATCGTGCCTCCCTGTCTTTTCATTGTCAACCGGGAAAAAAACGTTTTGTTACTTATCAAAGCAAAATGCAACATTTCGTGTCCAAAATGATGCACAAGGAAATTAATGAATATAGACTACATTTTTACAGCCTAGAAATATCAGAACACAACAATAATACATGTCTAGTGACTGCAATCTATCCATTCAATTAAGGTTTCAGCCTGCCATAACTTTACTGGCTAACTACATCGGTCGTGAATTATCTACGACTAGTAATGCCCTTCATGACATGGGCAAATGGTTCTGATCAAAGATATTGCTGGTTTCATAATTCAGAAGGTTCTAGACACGGACATTAAAAAAAATGAAATAGTTTCTGTTCTCGTCAGCAGTATTTTTAGCAGATGTGGGCATGAAATCACAGAAATTGACACTGAAACCCATCAATATCACCCACCTGCACCTGTCTGTTTACAGCCAGACTAGCTTCTAGCGGCCCTTCGTGAAAAGCAAGGGCTTGTCCTTAACATTCTGATTTATGAAACGGACATCAATTGAACAGAGGATGATCCTCATTGACTGAACTTATCAAACTCTTAGTTATTGAGCTTCTTTTATGAATATAATCTGTGGTTGTGCAACCTACTCACCGATATAAGTCAGTCGGTCCAAACGAGAATAAAATCCATCTCGAGAGCGCACAGCCTTTTCCCAAAGAATGTTGTTTGTTAACTAATGTTATGCTTGTTGCACTCGGTGGCTCCACAGCCGCTTTAGTTCTTCTTCTTTCACCCTAGATTCACGACTGGAAAGGGGCTGCATAGCGCATGCTGCATTGCGCCATCTACTGTACAGGAAGAACATCGCAGTCAAAGACTTCAGACGTGCAACTGTTTTAGCGGTGCCGTCAATCAGCTGGGGTGGCAGTTGGGGTAGCCAATCAGATTTCGGGGGAGTCAATTGCTCCCGTAGCCACCCCTATAGATCCGCCCCTGGACATAGGGACCCCATTTCATCATTCTGCTTCATTCTGTCTCCATTCTCGTATTCTGTGCTATATTTCCTGGAGGTGACCACAATGTGGAGTTAGTTAACAGTTACCTGGGTTATATTTATTTTGTATGTCTTCTTCTCTCTCATTGAATCCCGGTCGACCTCGCCAGATAGTAGCTCACACTGAGCCTGGTTCTGCTGGAGGTTTCCTTCGTTTAAAATTGAGTTTTCCTCTCCACTGTTGCTACGTGCATGCTTGATGTGAGTCATTATTATCAGGTTTTCCTTTGATAGAAATCTTAATCTGAGGGTATGATCTCAATAAATAGTCTCTGTAAAGTTATGTGTTGTGAATTGGTGCCATATGTAGTAAATAAACTGAATTAATGATGTCATCAATTCTACTCCTAAAGCCACGTCCAGGAAAGCTGGCTACGGTCCTCTTTCCCTTACTTCCTCTAGTCCATGTTGTGTGTGGAACACACCATGCCACCAAACATCACAGTGACTACCTATAGCCCTATAGGCTGACTTACTTACTAAATTATAGACACCTGTGATGCTAGAGGACACATCTGGATAAAACATTTCCCTTTGGTCACATTATTTTAGGTCTTTAATGGGGTTGCATCAGTTTTGATCAGGCCTGTTTCATGAATTGAACCCCAGTCGGCCTCGGCAGATGGCCGCTCACACTGAGCCTGGTTCCGCTGGAGGTTTCTTCCTGTTCAAAGGGAGTTTTTCCTCTCCACTGTCGCTACAAGCACGCTGAGTGTGAGGGATTGTATTTGAGTCAATGAGTCAATGCAATCAACTGGTTTTCCTTAGATAGAAAACTTTGTATCAATCTGACTGTATGATCTGGTTGAACTGTAAAGTGCCTTGAGATGACATGTGTTGTAAATTTGGCGCTATATAAATAAACTGAATTGAATTGATTTCTTAAAAGTCATCCTTTTGAAGCATGGTTGAAAAGCAAAGTTTGACTATTAATTGTTCATTTTCATACAATTTTATCTATTTGTACTTTTTTCTGATTCAAGTTATTTCTGTGACCATTGTTGGTTTTCTTATATTAAACCAGGGATACCAGTAAGTTTTGTATTAAATCTGACAGGTTAAGGTCTAGATCAGAGGTCACAGATTATAATTTTTTAGTTTCCAGACCTTTACTGGTTGATAATTTTGTTTATTCGGACCCCGCTGATTTTTATTCTGTTACCACTGGTTTAGATGTTAGTTCAGAAAAGGATATGTGACAAGCTGTAATTTGAAAATCTGACAACTTTTCAAACTATAATGGGCAAATAGGTAAACTATACTATGCCACAGTAACAAAGATACACCTAGAAGGACTTTTTAGTTGGATACCTGTGAAAATATAAATAATGTGATAAAGATAAATTCTTTGAAGGTTGTTGTGAAACATGTCTGATATTCATGTTGGGATTTTGAAAAAACAAAACAAAAGCTATTTTTTTAAATAAATTAAACAATTTTTTAAGGTGCATATGGATGGTCTGTCAAGGCCGTCGTTTTAAAAAAAAATGTACTTTGTCTATGTATGTATACTTTTGTCTCCTTGAACCCCAGTCAGCCTTGGCAGATGGCCGCTCACAATGAGCCTGGTTCTGCTGGGTTTTTTCCTGTTAAGAGAGGGAGTTTTTTCTCTCCACTGTCGCTGCAAGCATGCTAAGTGTGAGGGATTGCCTTGGAGTCAATGAGTCGATGCAATCAACTGGTTTTCCTTAGAACACTTTGAATCAGTTTGACTGGATGATCTGGTGAACTGTGAAGTGCCTTGAGATTACATATGTTGTGAATTGGCGCTATCTCAATAAACTGAATTCAAACTTGAGAATAACGTCATCATCAATAAAACTCTTCCCTCATATGTATATGGTGACTGTACCCCGGCTAAAAATATAACCAGTTGCCTGAAACTGAGGGTCTAAGTTCCTGCAGAAATAATCCATAAGAATTACAGATTGAGCTAGAGAAGACGTCTAAAAGCAGATTTTTATTCATTTTCTTAAGATATAATTTAAACTACAGCTCTGCAAATGTTCATCTTATTCAAGACTATTTAAAGCAACAATATATAACCTTTGAACGATTTTTCAGGGGGGGCTGTCTTTCTCAAAATATAACTTAAAAAGATGGAATCTGATGCTGAATGGGTATTTTGATGCAGAGTGCGACTGTAAGGTTGTCTGAGATCCCCTTAAACACGAGATTTAACGAAGCTAAAAGTTGATGTTAGCCAATATAAGAGCTCCTTATATATATATATATATATATATATATATATATATATATATATATATATATATATATATATATATATATATATATATATATATATATATATATATATATATATATATCGCTCCACAAATTCCCCTGTCTCCTGGTCCAAACCGGTCTGCAATCAAATTGCAAAAAATTATATGAGAGCTTTTGTGGCAATATCATAGGAGTATGATATAATACTGTATTAAATGTGTATATGTAGGCAACACTGTCTTCCAGCAGCACTTAAACAGAAGGCTGACATGTACTGTAATACTTCTTGGGTTATGCTAAAGTTTAAGACCCACGGTGTTGGTTTTTTTTTACTTTTCCTCGGCCTCTATTAATATCTGAAAGAAATACACTAAATGTTGTTGTTGTAAAATCTTTGAATACATCAATAAATTTCAATTCAGTTTATTTCTATAGCGCCAATTCACAACACAAGTTATCTCAAGGCACTTTACAGTTGACCAGATCATACAATACCACTGATTAAAAGTTTTCTAAGAAAAAACAGTTGATTGCATCAACTCTTTGACACAAAGGCAATCGCTCACACTTAGCATGCTTGTTGCGACAGTGGAGAGAAAAAACACCCTTTAAACAGGAAGAAACTCCAAGCCAACTGCCATGTCAGAGGATAAAGAGAACATCCAGCCAGTCACAGTCAGAGAAATAGGACTACACTGGAAAACAGGCCAATCTCCATCTATAAACAAAGGTGTTGATGGCAGCAGCACAGCGGATATTTCTCTCCAGGATGGAGTCACAGCCAAACAGCAACAGACCAGATGAAGCTACTATGAGAAAAAGCAGAGAGAGCAGAACGTTAGAGATTGAACTAACAGATTCTGCAGAGTGGGAGAAGAAGCATCGGTTTGGGCATGTGGTTTAGCTTAAAATCGATAGTTCAAGTTTTGACAGATATAGTCAGTCTTGTAAGAGCAGCTTCAAAAGGTCTCTGAAAAGTTAATAGAGATCTACATTGATTTCACAGCAGTAATAACAGAATTTGAAGAAGTTGTTATGGTAATTATGGTGATTTCCAAAAGGCCTTCTATTTCACCTACAGATGCTAAGGAGGATTAAAAGATCTGCGATCTTTAGATGATGGACTTGATGACTGGCCGAAAATCATTCCTCAGTGGTTCACCCCGCTGTCATCGAAACTGCATGGGTACAAAACAATGAGCAAACGCTTTGACAACAGAGGCTCAGTGGTGATAGTGTTAGCACATGTCAGAGCAGCTGTTTTCAGAAACCGCAGTGATCCAGCTGTTAGCACCTCATCCAGGTCCTCCTTATCCGCGCTGACCTGCGAGTTGACACTGTTTATTCCTCGTGATTAACTGCACCAAATGTGACACTTAGTGATGAAAGCATGTAGTGAAGCGCAAGGTGTTCTTGCTGAAGCGGCACACGGAGGGAGAAAAGCAACCCTGGTGTGCTGTGGTGTTTATATATACCTCAGTATCTCTCATCCCACTGAGCTGTGTTGCCGGGAGACTAAAGACAGCTTAAAAGGTGAAAGTCATCCTTGCTAAATGTCTGGAAATATCAACATGTGGATATTCCATAGATATGTATGGACAATATGACTTACTTAAAACCACAACGGGTTATATTGTGAAAAAAATGAATTAGTCTTAGAGGGCTTTTTTTAATGGGATGATCCAAAACTAAAGTTATTTTCTTTCTTTGTGAAAAGCAAAGCATTATTAAGTATACCTAAGCCAAATTTACTAAGGTTCAGGGAGGCATTGAAATGATGAATAACAAAAAATTCTACTTACTTCAAATAATACCTATATATTCAATATTATTTCAAATTAATAGAGCAGATATAATTCTTATCTAATAGATGATTGTACAGGTCCCATTTTCCCTTTCCTCTTTATCATCAGGGAAGAAAAATATATATCAGTTGAAAAACTAATGTCTTACCAGGAGTTCAATAAGGAGATTTTTGGATAGATTTCGAATAGAATTTTTGGTTTTTGTTTTGTTGATAAAAAAGGGGTTTTGGAAAGCTAATAATCTAATCTGCGACATGTAATAAAATAGGGTGGGACAGTCCATTCAGCCGATGAGCCTAAAAGGCATATAGAGGAGAACATCATCAGCATACTGTAAAAGTGATGAGAAACGGTGAAACCAATTTAAGAAAGTACACTCCTAAAACACTGTTTTTGTTTTCCATTGCTGCTTGTAACATTAGCAAAGCACCTTTAGCATCCCTTAAAAAAACTTATGTGAGTCATCATTAAATAACTTACTGCACCGATTCCCAAACAATTTACGCCATAAAAATAGAAAGAATTCAGTAGAGCAGTTTTTGAAAGTTCGACTCAAATATCTGTAAAAGATATTTTAGCTGTTTTACAACTTTTACTAATAATTTACTAAGAAAATTAAACAATTGCCATTAAAGCTGTCATCAAGCTTGGAGTTCTTTAAGAGTAGACTCCCCTCAGTACGATAAAAACAGGATAAAATGTTGCATTGGTGACGTATTAATGACTAACAACATCAATAAACAATGCTGAGATTCTCGGACTGTATGGGGAGGAGGGATATCTTTAGGGTACATGATAGGAGTTTCATTTTGCCAATAAATGTTGCATAGTCATAAATTGTAATTGTTTAAAAAGAAGTAAAGGACGACACGCGCTGGGTACCATCAACATGATAGAAAATCTGGGAAATTTCTGAGGACTGTTAGGTAAATATTGAGAGCTGGGCTCATCAGAGAGTAGCCCATTATAATGAGGTGGAGGAGGGGCAATACTATGCTAGCATCATAGGTGTTAGGAGTTTACCTACCATGAGGTATGCATTTAAAGGATCTAACCGCCTCCTGCAGCAGTGTGTCGCAGATATTGTGATTTATGCCAAATATTGAAGCGTGGTCTGTGCTATGTTATTCCAATCATGAACTAGCTGTGGGTCTAGATACAGCCGAGGGGCGATGAGGAAGTGGAAAAAACAAAGGGCGAGTTTTTGCGACAACGTAGGGACATGAGGGTTCTCACACACCTCGCTCTTCTAGCCGGTCTATCTTCATGAGTCGTTTTCCACAATGGTGGTCATACAAAGAAAACAAGCCGGAAGGTACCAAACAGGAAATATGCATAGCGTAGTGAGGATGTAGAATCAGAGGCCTCCTGTCTGCGGCACTGTCTGCGGTCAACTACAATTTTGGAGAGGTGCAGCACAGTGTCTGCTGAAGGGGCGGGGTCATATCTGCGTTAACTGCGACACACACGCAGACAACCTGATTTCTGGGTATAAATCAGCCTTTAATATCAAAGAAAAGATGCTCCTGGAAGTACTTGCAATGGACAACCAAACCCCTGGACCCCCACTGTTTTACTGCTTTAGGCCCCGTCCACACGAAGTCAAAACAAACTTGAAACGCTAATATTTTCCAGAACGTTTGTCGTAAAGACGGAGACGTAAAATAAATGTGATCGTCCACACGAATGCATGAAAACGCTGCAAAATGTATGCCAGGCCTGTAAGAGGCGCTGTGGTGCCAAAGCAAAAATAGGCGACGAAATGTTGGGCATGCGCACTAATATTTATACATGGTTGCCCTGCGGGTCCATTTTCATGGTTCAGTCAAATTCAGGTGCTGAACTATGTCGTCGATATTGCTCTGTTCTTCCTGGAATATTCCAGAAGAAGAAGATTCTGTTGTAAGCCCGACAGCAGGGTGAGTAGCATGAGCAGCAACCATTCAACACAGTACGGCGCCATTGTTGTTGTGATACTGTGTTGCGCATGCGTGTTTAGAGGCGACGCTATGACGCATGCGTGTAAAAAAAAAAATGCGGTTAGAGCTTAAAGATGGAAACGCGAAAACAGCGTTTCAAAATGTTCCCACTCTGAAGGCTGAATAAAAAAAAGATTGTTTACAGACCCCCGAAACACCGGCTTGGATGAGAGGCTGGTTTGGTGAAAATTCTGTGCGTTTAGGCCAGGGTTTGACTTCGTGTGGACGGGGCCTTAGAAAGCCTGTGGTCTGATTGTTTAACAAGTGTGAGCAAGAAATAACACAGCCACGACTAGTTTCCCAAGGAGTAACGTTACCCACGGGCATGGCTTTTTTTAAATGAAAGAATTAACAATGGAGCTTAAAATTATCAGCAAAAATATAAAGTTAAGTCCATTTGGAAACTTAAAAATAAAACAATTATTAAAACCTTTGCCTCATATTAACATTAGAAGGAGAATGATTGACAAGAAACTCTCAAAGAGACTGACTTATGATCGCTGAGACAGTGGATGTGCAAATGATCAAGAGAATCCCCATGAGTGAAGGCCGGGTCCAAGGTTCAGCCTGCAGCGTCAGTCAGAGCAGCACATGTTCAGCAACGTTAAAAGAGTCCATAAAGATGATCAAACAAGTACTCAGTACTTTACAAGCCTTTTTACAAAACACTTTTTACTGTTGAGTAATTTCTTAGATTAATACTTTTTTTCTTTTACTAGAGTAAAAAAAGTATTTAAGTAGTGCTACTCTTGAGTACAACTCTTTGTACTCTACCAACCTCTGCATGATGCGGTGGTGTTGCTTTATTGTTTTACAAAGTCAGCAATAACATATTTTACAAACCTTAAAAGAATAGGGGAATATAATATAGCATATACAGTATACATGGTTGAAGGATTACATACCCTCCCATTAAACGACAATGATATATTCAAACTAGTAATTCAAATAAGAAATACTAACTGAAAAAAATAGAAATGTACTAAATGATAATTTAGTCAAACAACATATTGATTTTGAGTTTTTGTTTAAATAAATGTATTTGTAAAAACAAAAAATCCCAGACAAATTAAAGAACCTTTCTCATGAAAAGTGAACCAACATACCTGTCAACAGGTGCAGAAGTTTGACATTTCCTGAACATTGAAGGACATAAATATTTTCAGTTGTATTTGCCTCAAAGGCTACATTCACACTGCAGCCTGAAATGACCCAAAATCCGATTTTTTTGCCCATATGCGACCTGGATCTGATCTTTTCATGACAGTCTGAACAACACAGATCCAATTTTTCCAATCCTATCCAGGCCACTTGGCTCTGTGGTCTGGAGTCTGATACAAACCTGATCTTTTCAAATGCGACCTGTGTCTGAACAGCCAGGTCATCTGACCTGAACGCCATTGCATAATAGCCGACAAAGGTCAGTATTCTGCCTCTTGCTACACAAAGGTGGCACGAAACACAACAACCATGATGGACGATGATGCGGAAAGCATTATTTATCTTTACCATCTTAAAAAGATTGAGTTTTTTCAGGTTGGGAAAGATCACTAGATGCGCTCCAGCGCTACCATCCATGTTTACTTCTGTAAACACAGAGCACACTGGCTAGTGACATCATTACGTCCTCTACTGCACATGCGGGACACTTGCGTTGTATGAATGCAGTTCACACAGGAGATCACATACAAGATGCATATATCTTGAAATATGAAGTCAAAGCAAAAGAATCAAATTTCACAAAAAAATTGGAATTGAGCATCAAGGCCTGCAGTGTGAACGTAGCCAAAGTGTTGCTTAACAAAATCAGATCAGGAGCTCCATCAGGCTTGTTAACTTCTTTCAATTCAATCTGAAAAACTAACATGGAAAGAAAAAACAATTAGAAGAATTGTATTGATACAATTACTTCAGCCTTTGGCGCACAGACCTCAGCAGGTAACATAGCACTGAATGTTGTTTGATATGCATGAACAGGAGGGAAACATCCGCTGTGCTGCTGCCATCAACACCTTTGTTTATAGATCTTCGAGATCGGCCTTTTTTTTCAGTGTAGTCCTGTTTCTCTGACCGTGACTGGCTGGATGTGCTCTCTTCATCCTCTGACATGGGAGCTGGCTTGGAGTTCGTCTTCCTGGCTGTGTGTTTCCTGGACGGGGCCCCCTTTTGCAGCTGCTTTTTGTGTCTCTGCTTCTGTCTCCTTGAACCCCAGTCGGCCTCAGCAGATGGCCGCTCACACTGAGCCTGGTTCCGCTGGAGGTTTCTTCCTGTTAAAAGGGAGTTTTTCCTCTCCACTGTCGCTACAAGCATGCTTAGTGTGAGGGATTGCATTTGAGTCAATTAGTCGTTGCAATCAACCGGTTTTCCTTAGATATAAAACTTTGATCATTTTGACTGGATGATCTGATGAACTGTAAAGTGCCTTGAGATGACATACACTATATTGCCAAAAGTATTTGCTCACCTGCCTTGACTCACATATGAGCTTAAAGGAATAGTACACCCAAAACATGATTAGCCTTCATTTTCTACTCACCTCCATGCTGAACAACACTCTGGAGTACTTTTTTGATATCTCAAATGCATCTGGAGATCTGGGAGGCTTCTTGCTGTCTGCTGACATTCAAATAATGGAGGTCCATGGCGCCCGAGACAGAAAGGTCCATAAAAGTCCACAAAAACGTGTCAATATTCCTCCATACTGCTCGTCCAATGTAATCCAAGTGTCCTGAGTGGGTAGCATCCAGAATTTACTCGAAACGAAGTCATTTAGAATGTTTTTAGAGCATAAACAGTAGTGTATAGGATTTCCTAATAGCGCCCCCATGCGCGCTCACGATTCTACGGAAGCTGGCAGACCAAACCGGAAGAAAGTGCGCATTCAGCGTCTGGTCTGCCGATAATGCAAGCGTAGAAGAAGAAATGTGCTGTTTACCTGTGCAAAGAAAGAAACAACGAAAGAAAAATGTCTGAGGACTTCAGTGTTGAGGAAGAGCATGAGTTCTTTGCCGAGCTGAATGCGCTGGTTTGGTCTGCCGGCTTCCGTAGAATCGTGAGCGCGCATGGGGGCGCTATTAGGAAATCCTATACACTACTGTTTATGCTCTAAAAACATTCTAAATGACTTCGTTTCGAGTAAATTCTGGATGCTACCCACTCAGGACACTTGGATTACATTGGACGAGCAGTATGGAGGAATATTGACACGTTTTTGTGGACTTTTATGGACCTTTCTGTCTCGGGCGCCATGGACCTCCATTATTTGAATGTCAGCAGACAGCAAGAAGCCTCCCAGATCTCCAGATGCATTTGAGATATCAAAAAAGTACTCCAGAGTGTTGTTCAGCATGGAGGTGAGTAGAAAATGAAGGCTAATCATGTTTTGGGTGTACTATTCCTTTAAGTGACATCCCGTTCCTAATCCATAGGGTTCAATATGACGTCGGTCCACCCTTTGCAGCTAGAACAGCTTCAACTCTTCTGGGAAGGCTGTCCACAAGGTTTAGGAGTGTGTTTATGGGAATTTTTGACCATTCTTCCAGAAGCGCATTTGTGAGGTCGCACACTGATGTTGGACGAGAAGGCCTGGCTCTCAGTCTCCGCTCTAATTCATCCCAAAGGTGTTCTATCGGGTTGAGGTCAGGACTCTGTGCAGGCCAGTCAAGTTCATCCACACCAGACTCTGTCATCCATGTCTTTATGGACCTTGCTTTGTGCACTGGTGCACAGTCATGTTGGAAGAGGAAGGGGCCAGCTCCAAACTGTTCCCACAAAGTTGGGAGCATGGAATTGTCCAAAATGTCTTGGTATGCTGAAGCATTCAGAGTTCCTTTCACTGGAACTAAGGGGCCAAGCCCAGCTCCTGAAAAACAACCCCACACCATAATCCCCCCTCCACCAAACTTTACACTTGGCACAATGCAGTCAGACAAGTACCGTTCTCCTGGCAACCGCCAAACCCAGACCCGTCCATCAGATTGCCAGATGGAGAAGCGCGATTCGTCACTCCAGAGAACGCGTCTCCACTGCTCTAGAGTCCAGTGGCGGCGTGCTTTACACCACCGCATCCGACGCTTTGCATTGCACTTGGTGATGTGTGGCTTGGATGCAGCTGCTCGACCATGGAAACCCATTCCATGAAGCTCTCTACGCACTGTTCTTGAGCTAATCTGAAGGCCACATGAAGTTTGGAGGTCTGTAGTGATTGACTCTGCAGAAAGTTGGCGACCTCTTCGCACTATGCGCGTCAGCATCCGCTGACCCCGCTCCGTCAGTTTACGTGGCCTACCACTTCGTGGCTGAGTTGCTGTCGTTCCCAAACACTTCCATTTTCTTATAATACAGCTGACAGTTGACTGTGGAATATTTAGGAGCGAGGAAATTTCACGACTGGATTTGTTGCACAGGTGGCATCCTATCACAGTTCCACGCTGGAATTCACTGAGCTCCTGAGAGCGACCCATTCTTTCACAAATGTTTGTAAAAACAGTCTGCATGCCTAGGTGCTTGAATTTATACACCTGTGGCCATGGAAGTGATTGGAACACCTGATTCCAATAATTTGGATGGGTGAGCAAATACTTTTGGCAATATAGTGTATGTTGTGAATTGGTGCTATATATATAAACTGAATACAATTGAATTGAGTGAAGAACAGGGCTGTTTTCCCCCAGGCCTGAAACTGGTGCTGGAGTGGAGATAGATGAAGTTGGTCAGTCTGTAGACTGCTGGTTAGTGAGGTGGTATGCTTGAGCAGTAAGGAGAGATCCAGTGGACTGCGTGAGCTTATACTAGTGCTTCAGTAGGGAACCTGTAAGATGGAAGTCCGCTTTGGATAACACAGGTTCCGAGAACCTGTCCACGATGAGCAAGTATGTAGCAACAGTGGAGAGGAAAAAACTCCCCATTGGAAAGAAACCTCTGGCAGAACCAAGCTCAACATGGTGGTCTTCTGCAGGACCGATTGAGATGACACGGGGAACGCAGTAAGAGTCGGGGAGTAATGAAACTCTGATGAAGCTTTAGCTACGATGGTGGAGGAGGGGCTGGAGGTTGGTTGAAATGAGGTAATCTGAACTGAAGTTGGACATAGTGAAACCATTACCTGCACTTGGGTAGCAGACGAAGTTGTGGACTGGAGACCTTTTAAGATCTCTCTAGACTCTGAACTCTGGATGCTGATTGGGCTTTTATGGAGGTGTGATTAAAAGCTGATTAGCTGCTGTCGGAGGTGGGTGAGGGTAAGTAATCAGTTTATTCAGTTGAACTATATATATATATATATATATATATATATATATATATATATATATATATATATATATATATATATATATATATATATATATATATATATATTCAAAATCAATGTCATGATTTCCATTTGTTAATATTTTATTTATTATTTTTTGTATATTTCAATTTCTTTATTCACATCTGATTTTTTTCTGTTTTTAATGGAAGGGTATGTAAACTTTCAAGCACATCTGTATGCAAGTTTACAACAAAAAAAGAACAAAAAAATGGTATAATTATTAAAAATGGAATACTCGCATTATATGAAATATAGAACTGAGCAGTGAGAAGTTGCATAAATTTGTTTGGTGAGATAACCTTCCTTCGAGCAAATAGGATGCAGCAGTCTTTTCCTGAGAAGCTCCGTAGCTTTAAAACAGCTTCATGCATTGCAGCCACCACCTGCACTGTGTCTAGAGTTCATTCTAGGTCAAACCCTTTTTTTCCGGATGATATTATCTAAGTTTTCTTCTAGTGTGCTGCTCCAAAAAACTATTGCATAGAAGATGACTAATGCAACCACTGAGGCAAAAAAAGCCTTAAGGAGCAACCCCCATACTCAAATCATCTGAGTCTCCCTAGTAAGTACTTTCTCTGACCCTTTCTGTGATGAGCATCAGTGCTGTCACTCTAGTGGCCACCCCCTGACAGCAATAGAATCAATCCACACACAGCTTCTTGGCTTCACTAGCTGGGTCTGAGCTTTGTGTGGGAGGTAGAAGCTCTTGGAAAACAACAAGACTTCATCAAAGCCCATTGCAACAGTAGAAGCTCAGCTGCAGGAGGGGTGAGGATTTGATCCGATTATTAGAAATTTTGAAATTGAACTATATTGATCTTACAAATGGAGAAATTAACCCTCTGCATTTAACCCATCACCTTTGGTAGCAGTGGGCTGCCACTTGGGGACCAGTGTGGGGTTAAGGGTATTGCTCAGAGACCCAGAGTGCAGGCTGTGCGGATCAAACCGTGTACTTACAACTTTCTCAGAAAAGTTGCAATTTTATTGCTGCAGGTGTTTTTTCAATCCTCAAATTTTCTTCTTCGCTGCTCCTTATTTCTGGATCTGAATGTTTTCCTCTTTTTCCTTTAAGGGGAAGAAAACCTTCACGGTCGATCCAGGGCTTGTTTTCACAGAGACATAACTATAAACTACCCTTTTTAAACCGTGCCGAGATCGGTCCGAGCACGGGAACCGATATAACTGTTGAGTTTAAACGGTAGGCAAAACTAAACCGGATTCTTAGATAATAAAGAGCGCATGAACAAACAATAGCTTCCCTACTGTGCCACATGATTTCCCATGATGATTCTCCTTAGTAGTGTGATGAATCTCAACTCCTGTAATTGTTTACTGCGTCTGTAAGCCCTGATTAGACTATTGTTTGTTGTATCCACTTCCCAAAAGCCGACTATGTCAAGTAAATTCACAACAGGCTGCCTTCTTTGCCTGACTCTCTGCACACTTTCCAAATGTTGATTTGCTTGTTTTCCTTTAGGGAGCTGTAGTACCATAGATCGTCACTAGGAGGCGAGGATTCGCGCTAGCGTGGTCAGTTAATGGCCGTAAGGAACTGAGCTCGGCACTGTTAACTGATCCAAGCTCGGCACAGATCAGTTTTCAGAGGGTAGTGTAAATGGGGCTATTGTATCTTTAAAAAAGGCACACTGTCGTCCATATATAAGTAATTGTACTTTGGGATTTCCTCTTTATGTACAGCACAGACCTCTTCCCATACGGTGAAGCATACAGTGCCTCAGAGCTTTCTGCACTGAGTGTGTGTCACTGTGTACAAGGGGGTTCAAACCCAGGAAGGAGATAAACTAGATCATGACATGACTCCCACAAGGGAGTGAGAGTTGATGAGCTGTATGCCTTCTCGGTGTTGGTAAACAATAGGTCTACAGCAGTAGTCTATTTGTTAAAAAAAAAAAGAAGGGGGATGGTGGAATGTTTTTTTTTTTTTTTGGGAGCATACATAGCTTAATAATTATATAGTCTATTAACTGTCATGATATGCCCTGATGGCTCACTTTAATTGTTCATTTCACTCACCTACCTAACTCTGCCTGGTTTTCTAATTGTCACTGATCTCATCCACCTGCATTCTGTTCCTTTATATTGGGCTCAGTTCCAGCTACCAGGGCCAGATCATTGTTTGTTTGCTTTCTGTTAGTTCCCCGTTTGGATTCTGTTTTCACGTTTTCATTATTTTTCATTAGTCCAAGGTTGAGGTTCCTGTTCCAGTGAGGAGATTATTCTCAAGCTAGTGTCCTCAGGTGAGTTTATTATCTAACCAGTGGTGACAGCGTTTCAGTGTTTCCTAGTGGTTCTGATTTCCTGATTCCATTCACTCACACCTGCTGGCCCTGTCTGTGCCCGTCTGATCTGATCGCCTGACCCATCCTTTTGGACTCCTACTGGATTCTGCCTTTCTGTGTGTTTCTGTCTGAGGATTCCTGGAAGCCTGAATCTCTGTTCTGTCTGCTCTGACTTCCCCTGACCTGGATCGGCTTCCTGCAAGTTCTCAGGGACTGCAGCATCGGTTGCACTCTGGGCGGCTCAGGGATGCATCTGGTCGACAGTGTATCGGCTGATCCTGCCTATAATTTAGAGGATGGACTAAACTGTTATATCAGTGTCAATCATTAGGCAATGCCCCGCCCCCCTTTCCCCACAGTCGCTGCAGGTCCACAGCAGCCCGTTTCTGTTCTGTTCTGTTTTGTTTTAATAAATGTTTTGAACTGTCCTACTGGCTGTATCACCTTGAATGTTGGGTCTATCTGTCCTGTTTTCTGACATTAACCTAAAGTAAAATGGATGTTATGGTTGTTTCATGTCAGGTACGCCGGTGACTATTAATAGACTATATAAACTTACAGTAAAACTGCAGTCAGTCCCTGGACTGGCATGGCTATCACTGCCCTTACATAGCTAGGGACAAATGCAGAGGACAAATTTCCCACTGGGATCAGCTTCATAGTCATGGTAGGCCACTTCTTAGATTTTATTTATTTTGCTCAGGCTACTTTGTAAGCTTTAAGAAGGGGGATGCCATCCCCCCTCAATTCAAATACTGGTCTGCAGTTTTGTTGAGTCTGGTGCAGGAGGTAAGAAGATGGGAAGAGTGGAGGACATGGAGACATTATTCAAATCTGTGACGGCCAAAATGGGCCTGTGGATCCTGGGTCTGGAGTCCCAAAGCTTAGCCTTAACATTATCCACTAGCTTGCAAGCAGAACATGATTATTTTTATGAGCATTGCTAATTGCTTTAATTATTCATTGCACTAGTAGTGAGTGATGCTCTTTTGGAGCCGAATTCATCACCTGTCCTTTCTACAAAAAGCGTTTTGTGAGGATGAGTCAGCTGTTGAGTCTTTGTTGCAGCTTTTGTGCCAGCACCAGTTTCCATAACACTGCAGAGCAACTATCACTTCCTGTGCAGCTCCTTCTGTAGGTGTGGATTCCCAGTCTGAATCTAGTTTATGAGGTAGGAAGAGTGGTCCACTCACACAGAGAGAGCTATTCATTATTTCTTTTTACACATACGCTATACTTCAAAGAGCAGACAAAATGGAATATTTACTTACTTTATTGTCTTTCAGAATAAACATCACGTGTGACAAAGGAACAATGTTTTGTTGGAAATGGCTAAGGCAGCAGTGCTATAGGTACACTTTAACTATGAGAGACCATGTGTACTTTATTATACATTATTATTATATGTATAATAATTAAATAATACAATAGCAATTTATTAAAAGGAGTACGTTTTGATAAAAGGAAACAGGACATTTGGTACACAAAGCTCTGTATACAATTATAGAGACCAGGGCCCCTGTAGAATTTGTCCTAATCCCTAATATGGCTCCTGTAGTGAAGACATGATACTAAATTAATTTCTTATGGCAATATGCGCTGGCAATAAAAAACATGATGGGTTTGTCCATCATGAAAACTTGTATTTTTGTGGCACTTTGAGAGATGAACCTCTGTTGGTGCAGGTTTCTGCGATGTTGAGCTCTAAAGACGAAAATGGTTCCTTGGCCCTGTGGCTCAAACACTGAACTAGTGATTACCAACCCTCTGTTACTGAGCACCTCTTTGGTTCACAGGAAAATTGTCGCTCCTACGACTCAAAATTGTTAACTGAAAAATCATATATTGTTAGAAAATAAACAGCAATCCCTTTAAATAAAAAAACCCTCTTACTTTTAATGTAAGATTATATCATATGTAGCTGTTTATTTTCCTTTGTAATAACATTCAACATTGTTATCAATACACACATTTCTTTTTAAAATACCTGTAAAAGTGGAAAATTTATGAAACCAAACTCCACATCTCTTGAATAGAGTTCTTCCCCGGTCAGCAAAGAAAAACCAATGGGTCATTATTTATACCTAAAACTAATATGTTCATGGTGATTTAGGGAATTTAGAATTAATAAGTATCAGAAAAAATATACATATATTTTTTAGCGATAACCGAGTCCGGGAACAACCATTTTTGCCCAAATATAGTAACCCCTCACTCCTGCCATCTTCCAGCAGTGACGTCACGGTGTGGTAAGCCTAGCGCCATTCTCCCCGCTTTACAAGCGAAATCAATGGGAACTACTAGACACATCTGCTATCAACGACAATTATTGAAGATTTCCAGAGGACTTCACCATTGAAATTCACCAGCGCTATATTGTGAAACTGACAATGCCCACGTGCATGGCAGCTGGATGTTGCAATAGTACATCGGGTAAAAGTGAAAAAAAAAAAAAAGAGTTATTTCTCCTTTCCGAATTCATGATCCTCCATGGACGGGTTCGTCGTTGGATTGCCAAATTGAAGAGGGAGGATTTGCAATACATAGTTTCTGTTTCCTCAAAGATTTCTGTTTGGTTCCATTCTCGTCCCCTCCAGGACCTTTACGTGCATTTCAGTTTTGTAAGCTGTGATTTTTGGATCATGTTGGAAGAATAAAAATTGACAAATAGAAACATGGACAGTTCTAAACAGACGCCAATAGGGGACCTGTAGAAAAGGTCATGGCCCCCTTTTATGGTCCCTGGACAAAAGCCATGATATGAAGTGAGTTAATTCTAAATATATTGAAAATAAGCCCCAAAATGATGGTTCGATTGGACCAATATGATTTTTTTTTTCACTACAATGTTATTTTATCTATGATTTAGGAATTAAGTTGTACATTTAGCTTCAGACATATTGTGAAATGATCAGTTTTAATCTGCTAGATCTGAATCTTCCAGAGCTGAAAATGAATTTTTGGTTAACTAAATATTTCAAATGATGAACTGTTGCCTTGTTCTTTCTTTCATTCTCTTAGATTTTAGATTTTAGTGGTTTGAATTTCCAACATTTTGGCGATACAATGTGCACTACGATACATGTGTTATAAAACAATTTATCGTGGTATCTTAATACATTAATAAAAAACACATATTGCAATTTTTATACTATATTTAAATATATATATATATATATATATATATATATATATATATATATATATATATATATATGTATATGTATATGTATATGTATATGTATATGTATATATATATGTATATGTATATGTATATGTATATATATATGTATATATATATATATATGTATATGTATATGTATATATATATGTATATATATATATATATGTATATGTATATATATATGTATATATATATATATATGTATATGTATATATATATATATATGTATATGTATATATATATATATATGTATATGTATATATATATATGTATATGTATATGTATATATATATATATGTATATGTATATATATATATGTATATGTATATGTATATATATATATATATATGTATATGTATATATATATATGTATATGTATATGTATATATATATATATATATATATATATGTATATATATATATATATGTATATATATGTATATGTATATATATATACAGGTGCTGGTCATAAAATTAGAATATCATGAAAAAGTAGATTGATTTCAGTAATTCCATTTAAAAAGTGAAACTTGTATATTATATTCATACATTACATACAAACTCATATATTTCAGATGTTTATTTTGTTTAATTTTGATGATTACAAATGACAACAAATGAAAATCTCAAATTCATCATATCAGAAAATTAGAATATTGTGAAAAGGTTCAAAATTGATGGCCCCTGGTGCCACACTCTAATCAGCTAATTAACTCAAACCACCTGCAAAAGCCTTTAAATGGTCTTTCAGTCTAGTTCTATAGGCTACACAATCATGGGGAAGACTGCTGACTTGACAGTTGTCCAAAAGACGACCATCGACACCTTGCACAAGGAGGGCAAGACACAAAAGGTCATCGCTAAAGAGGCTGGCTGTTCACAGAGCTCAGTGTCCAAGCACATTAATAGAGAGGCGAAGGGAAGGAAAAGATGTGGTCGAAAAAAAGTGTACAAGCAAGAGAGATAACCGCACCCTGGAGAGGATTGTGAAACAAAACCCATTCAAAAATGTGGGGGAGATTCACAAAGAGTGGACTGCAGCTGGAGTGAGTGCTTCAAGAACCACCACACACAGACGTATGAAAGACATGGGTTTCTGCTGTCGCATTCCTTGTGTCAAGCCACTCTTGAACCACAGACAGCGTCAGAAGCGTCTTGCCTGGGCTAAAGAGAAACAGGACTGGACTGCTGGTGAGTGGTCCAAAGTCATGTTCTCTGATGAAAGTAAATTTTGCATTTCCTTTGGAAATCAAGGTCCCAGAGTCTGGAGGAAAAGAAGAGAGGCACTTCATCCACGTTGCTTGAAGTCCAGTGTAAAGTTTCCACAGTCAGTGATGGTTTGGGGTGCCATGTCATCTGCTGGTGTTGGTCCATTGTGTTTTCTGAGGTCCAGGGTCAACGCAGCCACATACCAGGAAGTTTTAGAGCACTTCATGCTTCCTGCAGCTGACCAACTTTTTGGAGATGCAGATTTCATTTTCCAACAGGACTTGGCACCTGCACACAGTGCCAAAGCTACCAGTACCTGGTTGAAGGACCATGGTATCCCTGTTCTTAATTGGCCAGCAAACTCTCCTGACCTTAACCCAATAGGAAATCTATGGGGTATTGTGAAGAAGATGCAATACACCAGACCCAACAATTCAGAAGAGCTAAAAGCCACTATTAGAGCAACCTGGGCTATCATAACACCTGAGCAGTGCCACAGACTGATCGACTCCATGCCACGCCGCATTGCTGCAGTAATACAGGCCAAAGGAGGCCCAACTAAATACTGAGTGCTGTACATGCTCATACTTTTCATGTTCATACTTTTCAGTTGGCCAACATTTCTATAAATCCTTTGTTTTTATTGGTCTTCAGTAATATTCTAATTTTCTGATATGATGAATTTGAGATTTTCATTTGTTGTCATTTGTAATCATCAAAATTAAACAAAATAAACATCTGAAATATATGAGTTTGTATGTAATGTATGAATATAATATACAAGTTTCACTTTTTAAATGGAATTACTGAAATCAATCTACTTTTTCATGGTATTCTAATTTCATGACCAGCACCTGTATATATATGTATATGTATATATATATATATATGTATATGTATATATGTATATGTATATATGTATATGTATATATATATATGTATATATGTATATGTATATATGTATATATATGTATATATGTATATATATGTATATATATATAGGTATATATGTATATATATGTATATATATATATGTCTATATGTATATATATATATATATATATATATATATATATATATATGTATGTATATGTATATATGTACATAAATATTTTTACATTTAGAATCAATTCAGCTTCCTTTTGAATTTCTACTGATATCCTATAAAATAAAAAAAGCGTTTTGGATGTACTTTAATGTTTTTTTTTCAATTCAGTTCAGTTTATTATATAGCGCCATTCACAGCACAAGTCATCTCAAGGCACTTTACAGTTCACCAGATCATCCAGTCAAATTGATTCAAAGTTTTCTATCTAAGGAAAACCAGTCGATTGCATCGACTCATTGACTCGAATGCTATCCCTAACACTAAGCATGCTTGTAGCGATAGTGGAGACGAAAAACTCCCTTTTTACAAGAAGAAACCTCAAGCAGAACCAGGCTCAGTGTGAGCGGCCATCTTTGTTTCAAAGAGACAGAAGCAGAGATACCAAAAGGCAACTGTAAAAGGTGGCCCGGTCCAGGAAACACACAGCCAGGAAGAAGATCTCCGAACCAGCTCCCATGTCAGAGGAAGAAAGCACTTACAGGCAGTCACAAACAGAGAAACAGGACTATACTGGAAAAAGGGGCAGATTTCCAACATCTATAAACAAAGGTGTTGATGGCAGCAGCACAACTGATATTTCTCTCCAGGATGGAGTCACAGCCAAACAGGAACAGACGAGGCAAAGCTACTATGAGAAAAAGCCGAGAGAGCAGAACGTTAGAGATTGAACTACCAGATTCTGCAGAGTGTGAGAACAGTGATAGAATGAAGCAGAATGATGAAATGGGCCTCCCTATGTCCTCCAGCAGTCTAAGCCTATAGCAGCATAACTATAAAGATAGCTCTGAACAACCCGAGTTCCCCTAACTATAAGCTTCATCAAAAAGGAGTTTTAAGTCTACCCTTAAAAGTAGACAGGGTGTCTGCCTCTCAGACTAAAACTGGTAGATTGTTACACAGGAGAGGAGCCTTATAACTAAAAGATCTGCCTCCAATTCTACTTTTAGAAATTCTAGGAACCACTAGCAGGGGCGTAGCCAGAAAATTTTTATAAGGGTGGCCAGGCAATAACCAATGTACCCTGAGAGGTGGCCGAAAGCAGATAGGCACCAGAACCTCTGGGTCAATCTACACTTTCCAACAGGAAAATGAATGAGCACAACGTCCATATTTTCTAAATAAAGACAAAATATTCTTTCCTACAGCCTTTGCTAAAAGAAATAGGCGCATATATTTAAACATCATCATAGATAACATGTATAGTGGACACAATTCTTTCAGGTTTGAGTTCTGGGGCAAACATCTTTTCCATTGTCATTAGTTACTTTTATCAATATTCATTCTGCCAAAAAAATTTATTTACAAGTACTAATATCTACATAAATTGATTATTTAATACCTTTTTAATAATATAGTTATCTATGATTTCACTAAATGCTCCTATATGACTAGGAGAGAAATCATTTCCTCTTTACCCCATATAACGCAAAATGTAGTTCTGAAAAAGCATGAATTCTGTACTTATCATCTTTAATATCATGATATTGATGTGCATAATTAACCACAGCGTTTCTGTTGTCAAGTAAATGTTAATATATGAAATATGTAATTGTTTTGAATATTCCACTTGAGAGTACTGTATTACTGAGTAATTTTCAATTGAACGTGCTTTATTGGAGGCATCCATGTTTATCAAAGAACACTACTGCCACCTACTGGTTTGTGACGTCACGGTGCGGTATCGGCTGTTGATCAAGTCCCAGTGCTGTATCTGGTGTTTGTCTCAAGCGCTATTATCCAAGTCATCTTCAAAACCTTCTACTTCCAAATGTTGAATTTCAATGGTGAATTCCTCTGGAAATCTTCAACATCTTCCGGCAGTGACGTCACGGTGCGGTAAGCCTAGCGCCATTCTCCCCGCTTTACAAGCAAAATCAATGGGAACTACTAGACACATCTGCAATCAACGACAATTATTGAAGATTTCCAGAGAACTTCAACATTGAAATTCACCAGAGCTATAGTGAAACGGACAATGCCCACATGCATGGCAGCTGGATGTTGTCATAAATCAGGTTAAAATGAAAAAAAAAAAAAAATTGTCATTTTACAGTTCCGATTCCTGATCCTTCACGGACAGGTTGGTCGTTGGATTTCCAACTTGAAGAGGGAGGATTTGCCATCGAACGTCTGGCCAGAGGAAAAAACATGTAATATGTAGCCAAGATTTGGAAGTAAAATATTTTGAAGATGACTTGGATAATAGCGCGTTGTGACAAACACCAGATACAGCACTGGGACTTGATCAACAGCCGATACCGCACCGTGACGTCACTAACCAGTAGGTGGCAGTAGTGTCCTTTGACAAACATGGATGCCTCCAGTAAAGCACATTCACATGAAAATTGCTCTTAATTAAAATCACAAATTATTTAATGAACAGTATGTAATAATTTCATATTTAAAGTACTTTCAGAAGTTTCAATTATGAATATAACCGGACTTTTCTTTTAAAGGTATTGTGGAGGATTTTTTAAAAGACCTGCCCTCTCCACTTAAAAAAAAAATGCTTGTGCAAGAGCATGCACCAGCCCATTTGTCCTCGTGCACGCCCTGTTTAAAATCTCATAGCTCATACAGGCTTACTGAGTCCACATACAGCGGGTCTATATAGTGGACTTTATAGAAAACTCAATTAACTGGCCGTTTGGACAGATGATCGCTGGTCACATCACTCCTCCCCCACTGTGCGATGCCTGCGCCATCTTTATGAGTCACCGTCAGAGATGGGAAGTAACGAAGTACAAATACTTCGTTACTGTACTCAAGTAGATCCATTTAAAATGTAGGCAACGGCATGAAAAAAGTGGTTTCTACTTTTACTTTTATACTTTAAGTAAATTTACAAGCCTGTACTTTGTTACTTTTACTTGAGTAAATAAGTTTAATCAGTACTTCCACTTTTACCAGAGTATTTTTTAACACAAGTATCTGTACTTTTACTCAAGTACGGAAAGTGAGTACTTTTGCCATCTCTGGTCACCGTTGACTAGTGGCGATAGTCTATGGTGACAGCGGGCCGCTGTGACAGCAAATCCCTTAATGCTTTGCAAAGAGAGCTTTCTGCGCAATGCATTCTGGGATATTTCTGGACAGTAAATGTTGCAGTGTTAAAGTAAAACTCAAGAGTACATTTGGTCCCACTCTGAATTAGTGTGGGACCAGATATACTCTCAAAGTGTTACTTCAACACTCACAGTGTTACTTTAACACTGCAACATTTACTGGGGCCTTTCTTTTCTTCTTATACCCTTCGTAGACACTTTTTCTCTTATGACCCTCATCCATTTTCAAGGAACCGCGGTGAGAAAGGTGAGCTTCACTGACTGTCTGAAACCATAGCTCACAGCAGATATACGCCTGAAAGTGCGCATGCACAGAAACAGATAGCTAACGGGACAAACCCATAGGACAGCCTTACGTAAACATATCACCAGAATGATTGACAATTAGGAGGACCACTTATTTAGATGATCCATCCGGAAATAAAAGATAGTTCTCTATACTTTTAAGCTTCATTTCTAATTTTAGCAGTAAGGTAGAGGTGAAAATGGAGGATTTGGAAACCTGACAGTTAACTATATTTAAGTTGAGGTTGAGACATACAGTTGGAGCAAAAGTAAAAGACTATTTCACAGCTTTTTTAAAAATCTAAATTAGGATATAATTTGATTACATCTTGTTCTGAAACTAAACCACGTAACTTCATAGTCTACAGGGAAGGTTTAAAATGAGGATTGTTTTATCCTCAATAACCTGTTTTTTTTTATTAACCTAAAAGCTTTTATCTGTTTTTATTCTCATTTATTTCTTCCTCTTTGGTTTATGCAGTGTCCCTGTGCTTTAGCGTGGATTCACTAGAATTATATAATTCATATTGAAAGGCATAGAATCATATTAAGTTTTGAGCTGATTATTGCTTTTAGATCATGTTAGTTTGCAATGGGTTAAATAGCTGTGCTATTTTAAAGCAAAGATTTAAAGTTTTTCAGCTGTGCTTCAGAGCATCAGCATCATTAGCTGGATGTGTTTTAAAGTAGAAGAAAAGCTTAACTAAAAACATATGTCTTGGTCTGCAGTTTCTAGTCTGCAGAAGCTTTAGATCAAAATAAGAAAAAAAGCCATTCAAATGTTGCGGAGAGCTTGATAATCTCATCTCCGTGTATTTAAGGATTTAGTGGGGATTCTAAAAGCAGTTTTTCATTTTTTCTTTCAGTTTAAAAGGAGGCATTATTGATATTAGAAAAACAACTGCATATGTCATCTGACTTAAATTAAACCTTATTTTACTCATTTATTATCAGAAATTCATTAATGTTTGTTTGTTTTCATCTATCCTAGTTTGATCACGATCAGCATTGATTCATAAAGAGCTCCAAAACAAACAAACAAAGTAAAAAGATACTAATAGAGGCTTAATGACCCGTTTCACAGAGTGGAATGGTACTAGCTGTGCTTTATGTTAATACATGGTACATCTCTTTAACACCCTTTCCATCTCACAGTGCTTTATACTTTGAAAGCACTTTAATATTTTTTAAAGGTGATTAATATTTAATCCTTCTAAATAGTTATCATTTTTAACGCTGTATTTGAAGCTTCTTTTGTTGCATGTACTTTTATTTGCCATGTTTTTTTAAGTGTTTCTAATGTATGTGCATTACATGTTGCCTAATAAGATTTTTCTTTTATATGAAATATATATAGGATGATGGGTAGATATGATATTATGACAATTGATTTCAGGTTTTTTGTAGACCAATTCAACATTTTGCTGTCTGCGTTCAGGGTAAACTTCATTGATGACCTCAGGATGTTTGACATTCATTTTTAATGGAAAATGCTCATTTATAAATCTTTCGAGGCGTTTTTAGATCCAGAATCATAATCTTATATAATCTTTTTGTAAGAGGGAAAAACTAAACTTTTTTGTAATCCTACAATGTTTTTTTTTTTGTGTGTTTAAAAAAAACTATTATAGCTAAGGTTTTGAAAGTATGGTGCAAAACCAATTTGCGTACCACACTAAATGAAGATTCCTCTGTTGACTTAGCCTCAGTTCTAGCGTTATATTACCTAGATGCATTTGTTCAGTTCAGTGAATGATTAATGGCTAACCTCCCTTTTATTTTTTTCAGATTCTGCTTTTGGGATCAAATCTGTTATGTAAATGAACATTTTTCTGCTTTGGTTACCTTTAGGCTATAATTTTCCAAGTCTAAATTTGTGTTTGTGTTTCCTCTGAAAGGGAGGAAGATTTAATGTTCTGTCTGATGCCTTTTGAAAAATGATCGGAGGCTTTCACCTCAGCTGCACTTTGTAGCAAACAGATTATTTTCACTTTGCTGGAGGGTCCTATGGGGAGCTTGATGAAGGTCTCTACACAGATCGATGGCAGTGTCTTCCTGTGGTGCTGAGGCTCTTTGTGGTAGTCGTTGGCTCTGGAGCCGGCTGGTCTGTTATCACTGCTCAGAGGGTAAACTGTGCTCACAAGGTCCCAGTGTGCAGCACAGCTTGGCCCTGTGGCTTTACCCAGAAAAGAAAAAAAGACATAGAATCATATTAGCCAAAAAGACAGTTATATAAAGTGCATTGGTTTTAACTGACTATATTCATCTTAAAGGGCACTTTTCCTATTTTACATTGAGTTAAATTCTTCGTCGTAAAGCCTTTTGATAATTTAAAAAATGTAACTTTGAAAAGAGGTTTTTCAAAGTCTCAAAAAATAACCCAGTCAGTGTTTGAAACTATGTTCCTTTCACAATTTGAAGCAGACAAATTTCAGCTGAAAGACTTCTATAACTCAGCACTTGTTTGATGTGTTCTAATGTTCTGGATGTCTTGTCCTTTCTTGAAGTGCCGTAACTCTGCTTGTTTCAGTCTGCCTGCTACTGTATATATTCTTCTCTTAGAAATACATAATTGGAACAGAGAAGCCTGATCTGGGTGTTATTTATGTGAAAAGAAAAAAAATTTTTTCGCGTTTCTTTGTAGATTTTCTACATCATTATTGTTTTGGCCATTTGGGTGGAGTATATGGAGTGAATTTTGTTCTATTATTGTTGCAAACAAGCCCATTTGTCTAAAAAAAACCACATAAAACAAAACAAAACAAAAAACAAGAAAAAAACTCAATCAACATTTCACAACTCAGACCAGAGGGATAAAGTATTCAACACCAGAAGGACAGTGGGATAACTTAAAAAGCATTTATTTAAAAAACTGATCTAAGTAGCAGCTACAGGATCTGAGGCTTGAAACTCTGCAGGACAGAAGAACAGTTAGTGACTATGATAATCTGACGTAGGATGATTATCCATGTAAGTCACTAACCTGGTTTCCAAGTTCAGTCCATGCCAGGATCCTCGTTCTCTGGGCCAACAAGATACGGGCGCCGCCCAGAGTGTCCTAGATGCTGCAGGCCCAGAGAACATGTAGGAGTCCAAACTAAGGCCAGGCAAACAAATGAGAAGAAGAACAGGCAGGCTCTAAGGTCCAGGAGTCCAAAGAGAGTTCAGGCAAACCGTTCAGATGGAAACAGGCAGGCTCAATGGTTGAGAGGCAGAACAGGTCAGGATCAGGAAATCAGAAACACCAAGGAACTCTGAAAACTCTCTCACTACTGGCTAGAGAAAACAAGAAAAAAATGGCCTGGATGACTTGATTTTAGAGACAGGGACCTAAATAGAGACAGGAGCAGGTGGATCAGATAAGAGGTAATGAGCAACTGAGCAGAGTTAGACAGGTGAATGGAATCAGTAATTAAGCCAGTCGTAACTACCAAGATCATGAAAAAATGTGAAACTATGAAAAACGTCTTGATCCAAATAAGGTTTTGTGAGAAACGTTGCTGTTTTCTCTGATTTATAAACATTGCTTTTAAAAGTCAAGTTTTATATATATATATATATATATATATATATATATATATATATATATATATATATATATAGTATCATCGAATTTAGTTTAGTTATTATTTTCAGATCGAGTTTTATTAATTGCATTCTTTAATAATTTTTCAGATCACATTCTTATGCCTTCTGACCAATGTGCGCATTATGAGCAAGCAATTCTGTTGCACTCCCTTTGGTTCTTTTTTGTTGTTTAATCATTAAGTTTTTATTTGATTATTTTTCAGTTTTGTTTGTTAAAAATGCATCATGTAGATGTATCAAGTAAATATCTATTAATTTCTTTATCCAATATTCTTTTCCTGTTTCAGTATTATTTTTCTAATTGAAATCTGTTATTGTCAGTTTTAAAATAATTTTCATTTTTCAGTTTTCAAATTCTTTTATAGTTTCCATTCTTTTTTTCAGTTTGAAAAAAATATTTCAGTTTCTATTCCTTTCTTAGTTTCACCATCTCTATCATGTTGCACTCTCTCCTAGAATCACTTAGGTTTTAAAATAAAAAGGAAACTGGAACATTTAAATATAGAGTAAAATAGAATAGAAATACCCTTTATTGTCCCGTAGTGAATAAATTCAGCTGTTTCAGCAGTAGTGTAAATATGCAATAAAAGCAAACGGCTGCACATAAAAACTATACGAAAATAATGGAATAAAGCAGCATTTTTAAGAGGCTTGTTTGATTGTTTTTTATGGCTTAAAAATAAGATTAAAACTGCACAATCAGATTTGTTTAAATGATCCTTTTAATAAGTTGAGGATTTTTCGCTGTTGTTTTAAGCTCTTAAAGCTTTGAATGAGCTTCATTTCAGACTTCCTGGTTCATAGAAAGAAACAGTTGCTTCAAGGACAAACACAGATTAAAACCTGTGACAACACCAGCACCCTTCAAATTGAATAATATATTGGTAGCTACATCTTTATCTTTTAATAAAAGGATGACCTACAGAAACAGACTCTGATTAGATTTTTTTCATTCCAGTATATGTATCCGCTTTTATATACAACAAACTGAGGCCAACTTATCCTTGAATCCAATATTCTTCAGGTGTTTTCCATTCATTAAACTGATGCACCCACAGCACATGTATATTTGACTAAACTGAAGGACTATTTTCTCATATAAGTATAGGAGGTTTTTGAGGGTTTTATTGACTGATAAAATATTGTTATTCATTATTATTTATCAAACTTTAAGTAATAAGTAATTTGCTACCATTTTTTTTCTTTTTGTGTCTTGTTTTGTAAATATATCTTCAGGAATAGATGTCTCAGAGCTAACTGATAGCCCAACAGCCTAAAAAGCAGACCAGTATATAATTTTTGCATATTAAACTTAATTGGAAAATTATTTAGGGAGAAAAATTGTATATATCAAGGACATGGAAAGGGAGGTGACAAAGAAAGAGGGGGTGAGAACTAAGGGGAGAGAGAGAGGAACAGAAAGAGTGCATGAAAGGAGAGAAAATAAAAGGAAACAGCAAAAATAGACAACACAGAAGATAAACAGTAACTTGTAGGAGGCTGCTTCTATACCTGTATGAGATGAGAGGAACACAAAACAGAGAATATAACAGCAAAAAGAAGACAACAGACAACCAAAGTAAAGCATCTAGAGCAGCATCCCTTAGATATCCACGTGTGTCGAAGGCAGAACCTATGGTGAATAAATAATATTATTCAGGATGGTATGTGTCTGTAGCTGCTCAATATTTAGTATTAGTGTTTATCCGTGAAAACCTGGAACCAAACCATGGTATGTATGCATAGGCATGCTCATGTATAAAGGTTTTACAAAGCTTCCTCAGTAAGAAAATATGCTTAATAGCAGTTTTGGGCGGCCCCAGACTCGTCTTACGGGGCCCTGGACTGATAAGAGCCGACATGAACCCCAGCTATCCAGAGGAACCCAACGTTTTTGGACACAAGAAGGGCAGACATAGAGATGGCTGCACCCACCAGACAAGGAAGACAAGACCCCTCGGAGCCTGACCCCTGAGGGGGGAAACGCCGTCCGCCAGTCCAAGAGGGGCCCGACCCTGGAGCCCATAGTGCCACTGAAGGCTGAATTATACTCAGAAATCAGGTCGTCTGCTATGAAGGACCAACTCTGCCATATTTAAAAATAAATACAGAAATAAATAAATGCTCAATAAATGTATAAGCATACAATTAATTGCCAACAAAAAAGTGAGACATAAATGTATATAACTCTTAATTAGCTTCTTTATTCTTTATTGCCTTTGTAATATTTACCTTATTTATTTTTCTGTCCTTTATAATCTTCAACTTTATTTTTTAATTACTTATATTTTTAAGTATTTATTTATGTGCATGTTATAATATTTTTGTGTTTTATTCTTCCTTTGTATTTTTTTACCTTAGTTATTTCTTCGCCGTTGTTTATTTCTCTATGCCCTTTTTACATTTCTCTATGCATTTATGCCTCATTATGCAAATGAGGAGGGGGTGTGTCCTAGAGAGTCAACTTCTGCTCATTGGTTGGCTTGGCGGTCCATCTTCTTGACTCACAGAGCTCAGAGTACTAAGTTAAATGTTCTCTTTTCTGTTGCTGTTGTTCAATTAAAGTATGTTTTAAGATCATTTGAGGCGAGAACCTTATACTTTTAAGCATCACCATATGGCCCATTCCCAGATTTAATGTGTAATTTAAAAGAAAATGTGACGAACTTGAGAGGACTGCGGCAACCAGCGGAGCTCCGAAGCTGACGGCAGCCAGGTCTATAGCCAGGCTATAATGGCGATTTTTTGTTGTATTTGGCAAAGTTTGGCAAAGTCCCTACTCAAGTTCTAATGACTTCAGACTCGAGATCAGACTCTCCTCCTGTAGATTCGACCGATGTAGTAAAATGCTAACCAACACGCTTCACACACGGCTATGCCGACAGAGGGCCGCTGCAGATGGGCTGTGGTTAGACCTGGCTGCCGTCAGCTTCGGAGCTTTGCTGGTTGCCACGGTCCTCTCAAGTTCGTCACATTTTCTTTTAAATTACGCATTAAATCTGGGAATGGGCCATATGGTGATGCTTAAAAGTATAAGGTTCTCGCCTCAAATGATCTTAAAACTTACTTTTATTGAACAACAGCAACAGAAAAGAGAACATTTAACTTAGTACTCAGAGCTCTGTGAGTTAAGAAGATGGACCGCCAAGCCAACCAATGAGCAGAAGTTGACTCTCTAGGACACACCCCCTCCTCATTTGCATAATGAGACAGAAATGCATAGAGAAATGTAAAAATGGCAGAGAGAAATAAACAGGGGCGAAGAAATAACTAAGTTAAAAAAATACAGAGGAAGAATAAAACAGACAAAAATATTATAACATGCACATAAATAAATACTTAAAAATATAAGTAATTAAAAAATAAAGTAGCTAATTAAGAGTTATATACATTTATGTCTCACTTTTTTGTTGGCAATTAATTGTATGCTTATACATTTATTGAGCATTTATTTATTTCTGTATTTATTTTTAAATATGGCAGAGTTGGTCCTTCATAGTCTGCTTGTGTCGCAGTGAATGCAAATGTGTCCCCGCCCCCTGCCGCAGACACTCTGCTGGATCTCTCCAAAATTGTAGGTGATCGCAGACAGTGCTGCAGACAGGAGGCCTCTGATTGGTCAAATCTACATCCGCTCTACACCATGTGTATTTCCTGTTTGGTAACTTACCAGTTTTTTTTTGTTTGTATGACCGCCATTGCGGTAAACGACTCGTGAAAATGGAGCAGCTAGAACAGGGGTAACCAATTAAAAATCAGCAGGGTCCAAATACAGAAAATCAAGAACCAGTAAAGGTCTGACATTTTTAATTATAATCTGTTAGTTCAAACTGAATTTAACACTGGAATAAAATGAGGAGTGTATGCATCCATGGTATACATTGCATAAAAAAAAAAAGAACATAGTTTTTTCCATATTAAAATCTAATATGTTTTTTGAATTAGAGAACAAAATTGTATATAGACAATTTCCTGATTCAAATATTTTATAAACCTCCTGAACTGACCGGTTGTTATTATTTTTTTTCTTTTTTATGGCTAAATGAAAGCAATGGGCTTTATGCTGCCCTGCAAGGCTTTAACCTTGGGCTTGAATGTTGACAAAACCATTCTCAAGCACATATCAAGGTGCTCATTTTGAGCCTTTATTTTTGATTCTGTTCATGGTGGAGAATCCTGCTTCACAGCAGCAGGTTGAGCCAAACATCCTCTAAATGTGGAGGGTCACCTTTGAGAACACCATTTCACTTTTCTTTCACCAGTTCACCGCAGTACCTCCTGCAATCCACACACTTTCTTTCACTTTTTCTCATCATCTTCTCCTTCTTTCCCATTGCCCGGGTGCTGGACACTCCAGAGGGCTTTATCATACAAACAGGAGAAGCGGCGCAAGTAAAACTAGACACTGTCGTCGCACAACATGCGGTAATTAGGCAGCAGGTGAGTCCGGATGCGGACTGTGGTCCGCTAATCCATGACCTCTGAGCTAGAAGAAAGCTGGAACCCTTTTCCACCTGGATCCGCACTTTTTTTATCCCTTATGTCCTTCTGTTGTTGTACAAACTTGTCCCCACTGCCTCTGCCGTATCTAGACCCACAGCTATTTCCTGATTGTCCCTCTTTGGTTGTGGCGTGGAATAGCATAGCGCAGACCACACTTCAATATTTGGCATACATCAAAAATATCTGCAACAAGTTCCCTCAGACACACTGCTGCGGCAGGACAGCAGGTTACGGCCAAGGTGGACACGGATGAGAGCCCAGGGGTCCGAGGCCCGGGGATACACCATCCCCCAGTGGGGACCCCACAGGGCCAGAAGGCTCAGGTAGGGTCCAAAAGTCACCAATGGGAAAGCGTACACTGGAATACCCAACCGTGCACCTAGAAAACCATTAGCACACCAGTAGTCACAGGCACCTTTAACTGGCAGGGATATTCTGATATTCTCTAGCAGCTGACAGAGAAGATACATACTGCAAAGCCTTCATCATCAAGGTTCTATTTTTCGTTAAACATTACGGGCAAATATATTTATATATATTTTATGTGTACATGCCATATTTACCAAGTCTCTTCTTTTCGTAATTTTGGTTTCCCTCATGGAAGATAATCAAATGATTTCTGGGTTTATTCACTTTCACCATGAATGAATATGTATTACACCTCATATGGTTAAAGGGTGCAAGCACAGACAGCTCCATCTATAGGCTCACTTGGACTTTCAGTTTCCTAAGTATGGGATTATCAGATGGAGAAAAAAGCAGTTTAATTAAACTACAAGCATGTTACTCTACAGTTACTGCTGCACTGGAATAATCGCCATCCCAAATTAACAAAATCAATCTTATGACAGAGTCAGCAGTGAGGTGATAGAGGTGCTCACTTAGGCAGACTTTGATGTTTACTAAAGGTGCATAGTGATAGTTATTTTACATTTTCTAAGTTTATTAACCAGTAACTCACATTGCAGACAAAGATGTTATGATAAATTATCACGGCCTGCTAGAGTTTTGTTTGTTATTTTATGTTTTATACTCTCCTTTTGTTTGTAAGTAAATAAACCCTTTGTGTATATTTCCAATAACAAAGGAGGGATCATAGTGTGCATGTCTGCAGCAGGTCAACAGGAAGTAGCCTACTGCAGTTAAGTTAGATAGTACCTCTCAGGGAAGTGTGGATATGCTAAAGAAAAGTTCAAATTCTGATGTGAAAACCCCCCTTCAAAGAGCTCTGGGAATAGAGCATGAAGGTTGGTGTTCATTGAAGAGGAAGCTGAAGCTGTTGTGGAGATCAAATTTAGCTGCTAAGTGATGGATGCTTTGAGTAAGCATCCTTAATAATACTAGTGATAGCAATGCTATTCTCTGCAGTCTAATAACAAACAAAATTGATAAAAGAAAAGTCCAGTCAGCAAGAAATGATCAATTGATCATTATCTATACCTAGAAGTAATACGTTCGCAGTCATTTAATGATCACTGAGTCTGGGAGCGGCCATCTTTGCCCAAATATAGTAACACCTCACTCCTGACATCTTCCGGCAGTGATGTCACGGTGCAATAAGCCCAGCGCCATTCTCCCCGCTTTACAAGCAGAATCAATGGGAACTACTAGACACATCTGCAATCAACAACAATTATTGAAGATTTCCAGAGGACTTCACCATTGAAATTCACCAGAGCTATAGTGAAACTGACAATGCCCACGCACATGACAGCTGGATGTTGGAATACATCGGGTAAAAGTGAAAAATAGCTGTTATTTCCCTTTTCGATTCATGATCCCCTACGGACGGATTGCCATTTAATTTCTGACCAGAGAAAAAACATGCATATGTAGCCAACATTTTGCAGACGAATGTTTTCAAGATGACTTGGATAGTGCGAGTTTTGACAAACACCAGATACAGCACTGGGACTTGATCAACAGCCCGTTCCGCACAGTGATGTCACAAATCGGTAGGTGGCAGTAGTGTTATTTGATAAACATGGATGCCTCCAGTAAAGCACATTCAAATAAAAAAATTACTCTTAATTAAAAACGCCTATCATTAAAAGAACAGTATGAAATAACTTCATATTTAAATTACTTTTAGAAGTTTGAATTCTGAATATGACTGGACTTTTCCTTTAATAGATTAGGTGTTTGATTGAATACTTGGTTCTTACTTTGATGTGTGTCCTTGTTTGTATTCGTCAGGAAAAAGAAATATGAAATGTTTGGATAAGAGGCTTATCCAAACATTGGTCTACAATCATGCTGAGCTTTAGCTTTACAGGGAGGCATTGCAGGACGGCTGGGTTCTATTTAGAGGTTGCCATCTGGTTTTCTGATAGTTATGTTGTAATGCCAGCAGATGGAGCTACGTCTGTCGATGTCTGCTCCGCTGCTTGAATTCTATTTAGGCTTATGAACCCTTTTCGGAGGGATGCTTGATGTATATAAACTTATTTAAACAGGATAAATTGTTTTTTTTATATATAATTACCATTGCACGGTATTTTATATAAACACTTTAAACATAATAGACATAAATAATTAGATAACAACTGAAATTCAAGCTTCTTTAATATTCAATTCAATTTTTTTTTTATTAAAAAGAATTTGATTGTTAATAATTAATTGCTAATAGTTGCCACTTCATGAAATCTGAGTTTTACATGTCTCAAAACTCAAAATAATTGTAGGATTATTTACCCTTATTAAACAAAAAGAAGGAAAAGGGAAGTTCAGACAGAAATTGTAAGTAACTGTTTTAAAGCAAGCCTCCAAGCTTTTAAGGTCACATACACTATAGCTTAATGCATCATCTAAAATGGAAAGAAAATAACTCTACAGAGATATGGTCATCTACTTTATCTCTGTAGATGGTAAATATACTAGCAGGCTGAGAAAGCCATGTTAATCAAAGAGGTCTGGGGTTACCCTGAGGGAGCTGCATATGTCCACGTCTCAGGTGGAAGAATATGTTCACTGCACAATTATTGATTGTGCTCTACACATAGGCTGCTTTTGGTTGAGAGAAAAGAAGAAAGCCATTATTCGAGCAATCCATGTTTGGGGACAAATAAAACTTTTCAAAGAAGGTACTCAGTGAATTCCGTTAATAACAATTAGAGTTTACATTTTTTTAAATTTTCATTTACAAACATGTTCACTGCAACAATGATGAACAAAATTCACTCCATAGGCAAAAGCTTTGTCCATCTTTCTTTGTAAAATAGAATCAGTCAGACTGGATGCAGGTCATCTGTGACCTACAATGCTTACATCTGTCTATAGATTCCTCCCTCTTTTCCATTTGATGAGATCAGTTTTAGCAGAAATGTGGACAAAAAACAAAAAAACTTTTTTCATGTTGGCCAGAAATGTCCATCTTGGTTTTGCTTACCAGACATCAAACTTTCATATTTGCTGTGTCGCTGACGAGACTTTTAACAGAACTTTCTTATAAAGGTCAGATATTTTGCTGTGCACTACTAAATGCTCCTCCAGAGTTAGCATAGAGCTAATTAATGCTCTTCTTCGCTCCAGAATTCCTCACCTATTTCATTATATTTCTCCCTCACCTATTTGCTGTGTTCCTTGAATAATGTTTCTTCACTAATAATCATCGCCAAAAACTGCAGATCTTCACAGATAAACTGATTTTATAACGAGATAATTTTACCCTCATATCGAAGGTTTTTTACAAATTTTGTGACCAATGAAGGGAAGTGATCCTTTACGAGGCATTTATTTTCAAAAGGGTAAAGAAATAATTAAATAAAAAAACAAATATATGCATCCAAAGGCTAAATAAAGGGATTTTTTTTCTTTTTTTCCCCCCAGTGTCCTGTCTGGCAATGTGGCAATAAGAATTATTGCCTTGATGCCAAAAAGAGCCCAGCAGATTTTACTTTCACAAGTGGAGCAGTGCGGCTATCTCCATAATGTTCCGCTTATCAAAAGAAATAAAAAGCTCTGGAGTATTCTTGAGAGGAGAATTGCAACTTGTCACAGAATTCAAGTACCTTGGCGTGATACTTGATTCCCTTTTTGTCCTTTAAAAATCTTATAAAAAAAACTTGCTGATACTGTCAAATTTAAACAAATCAGGTCTTTTTTAACACTTGGTGCTGCTAGAATTGTTCTCCACTCAATGATTTTATCTCACATTGAATACTGCATCGCAAGTTGGTCTCTCACCACAGTTACCAATTTAAAATGAATTGAATCACTGTACAAAAAATCTCTAAAAGTGTTTGACCAAAAACCTAATTCTTTCCCTGTATGTAATATTTTAAACGAGTACAATCTTTTAAATTTTGAAAATTTTATAAATTTTAAATATGTATGCTTCATTTATAAAGCGCTACATGGACTAGCCCCACCTCCTGTGTCTACTCTGTTCAAACCCAAGACTTCAAGTGGCCTGAGAACCAGGGCCTCCTCCAGAGGAGACTTTGAGGTTCCTCACAGAAGAACAACTTTTGGTCAGAACACTCTCTCTGTGAGAGCCACTAACATCTGGAACAGTCTTCCTCTGCACATACGGGAGAGCCCTACACTGATCAGTTTTAGAGCTCAACTCAAACTACAGATGAAAACAAACCAGTCATGTAACCACTGAACTCTTAACATTTCCTTGTGATGCTTGTGTTGTATGTTATATGTTCTTTCTTATGTATTTGCCTGCCTAGGGACTACGGATGAAAACTAGCTTTGTAGCTACAATCTCGCATATTTAATTTGTTTTTATACTGATGTTCATTAATGTGCATTATACGGAGCCCCTCTGATGACATGGTCAAAAAAAATTTTTAATTGTGGCCACGAAGTAGTATTTCGAGCGCATGAAGTAGTATTTCGCGACAACGCAATAAGTTTAACGTGCGCACGAAATACTTATTAATAATATCAATAAATCCGCCCCTGTTTTCAGGCTTATGTTAACTGTAATGACTTATCTTGGACAGGCTTTTTTTAAACGGGCCTTTAGTACTTCGTTTAGCTATGCTGCGGTTATTTACACTACGCCTTTTCCACCTAAAATGGCGTCTTAGCAACAAATGTCACGTGACTGGCAGAGAACGACTGGGTAAGCAAATCGAACGCGCCTTAGACCTTAGAGAAGGCGCGCTCGATTTGCTTACCCAGTTGTCCAGGAATGATATTGATATTATTAATAAGTATTTCGTGCGCACGTTAAACTTATTGCGTGGCCACGAAGTAGTATTTCGTGGCCATCATACTCCATCGTGGCCACAATTAAACATTTTTTTTGACCATGTCATCAGAGGGGCTCCGTAGCATTGTCCCTATTCAAATAAATAAAATTAAAAAAAATAAATAAATAAAAGTATGCATGTAATTAGCTTTATTATAATTCATGCAGGGAGTATTACAGATTATATGGACACTGCAAAGAAGGCAGAACAGGAAAGGAAAAACAGGAAAAAGGAGAAAAGATGAAAGAAAGAGGAGATAAAAGGGAGATAACGAGAAAACCTCTTCTGTCTAAAAAGGGATATTTTACAGAACTCTGCTTCATTCCACAGCGGGTGACATTTACCTTAGCTCATCTTTTGGATTTGGGTTGTATTTTAGTTCTCTGTGAGCGATTCCTGTGAGTCAGCATGACACAGAAGTCAGATGCCAAAATGCCGGCTGCTCTCTCCCTCAGCTGAAGTCCCAAACAGATTTATATTTCATCCTATTTGAAACTCTTACAGTGAACCTGAACTTACACAGAGGATTTGTTGATCACTTAAAGAACCTATGTGTAACACTGCCGAGTAAATCCTGTAATTCATGATCACACGTATAATGGGAGTAATGATGACCGGTGGCGCTCCGTCCCTACCACCTGCTGTTAATTCAGCTCTGGCTGTAATGCTCTCTCTGTAATACACTCCCACATGTTCTTATCTGTTCCACTTTATTCCATCTGCAGAAGGAGTGGGAGTGTGTGGTCCTCCTGTATGAGTTATGCCACTGAACAGCAGCATGAAATCAGCGTCGGCGGCTTGTGCTCAGCGTGTGGTCGCTAGTGTCTCTGATACACCAGCAGTCTCTGATACTAAATGTGGTACGCCTCGAGAGTGGAAAAAAACAAATGCAGGGGCGATTGCTCAGTGACAGCAGAATAACATAGTAAAGACAGGAAAAAAACATAGTGGGATGTGGACTACAGGCCTCAGTGTGTTCCCTGGTATATGCACTGTCTTTGGTTGCTATGATAATGAGCTCATGCTCACATTTTAAATTAAATCTGAAATGCACCTTGATGCAAAACTGAAGCATATGGCTTCGGGTCAGTTTTACATGTAGAAAAACTGAGCCTCACCTGCATCTAAAAAAAACAAATCTATAACCTGACTGCATCTTTGTCTCAGAAACCAGTTTTCTTATATAAAAAAACCTTCTTTTAAAAGTAAATTATGACATTATTTGACAGTTTTTAGATTAACACTCCAGTGACTCACTGTTGTTGTACTATGATAATACTACGGTCCTGTATGTTGAGTATTTTCTTCCTTTATCTTTGTAGGCAAAAAAATAAACAGACTTAAATTTCTTGAATTATTGAATTTTTTGTTTTTATGTTTTTTCGATAAAACAATTTTTTATATATTTCTTTTTCAATTGTATTTTTTTAATTTCTCTTTTTTAGGATGGAGTTTTAATAATTGCATTTTTTTCAGTTTGCGTTTTACAGCTCATATTCTTTTTATTTCTGGGGGCGGTCTTTCCACTGACTGAGATTTGAGGCATTTCTATTGGTCTGCATGGAGGTTAGTAACAACAGTTTCAAGCCTTGATTTTTTTTTATTTGGCTTGAAGTGAAGAGAATGCCATCTAAATAGCAATCATTTTTAGAAAAATTTTAAAAACTAACATTTAAAAAAAAAAATGGAAAAAAATAAATACCGTATAAAAAGAAATATCTGCCCTGCAATGGACTGGCGACCTGTCCAGGGTGTACCCGCCTTTCTCCTGTAGACAGCTGGTGATTGACAGCAGCACCCCTCGTGCGACCTTGGCATAAGCTTGGCAGAAAGTGAATGGATACAAAAAAATCAGAGGAAACAGTAAAGGAAGTTTTTTAAAGATTAAGAATCCGTGTATCATTCGTTCTTTCTATTTTCAATTGCCAATCAAAAAACAAAAAATAAAAAATTGACTGGTTATTTTGTTATTTGTTTTTTATGGTTAAACCAAAAACGAAAAAAGGATTTGTTTTTCATATATCAATTCTAAGCTCAGATCAAGAATACGAAATGGAAAAACGGACAGCAACGCAGAATTTGTTTTTAATATTTAATCGGTACAGTTTACGTGACCCGGAAATAGCTCTTTGCGCAGCAGTTGGGGTAATGAAGTGGCTACCATGGCGACGCTAGAACCACACACTATGTTGATCGAGAAGCTGTTTGTTGTTGCTAGTTAAAAGTACAGTGCACAGAAAAGTTTCAAGAAAAAAGTTATACCTGGAAAATCCTGCAAATTTTCTCCGTTGTCATGTCCTCCTCAAGAGTCACACGCTTGGATCCTCGAAATAAAACGTAACTGTCCATGGCTGATAGGTCCGACTGCCTTATCTGGTGCAGTTTGATCGAACGTGGTGGGAGTAAGCCAATTGTTTTTTTAGCTAACGCTCCACCAAACTTCCGGGTCATGTAAACTGTACCGATTAAATATTAAAATCAAATTCTGCGTTGCTGTCCGTTTTTCCATTTCGTATTCTTGATCTGAGCTTAGAATTGAAATATGAAAAACCAATCCTTTTTTCGTTTTTGGTTTAACGATAAAAAACAAAATAACCAGTCAATTTTTGATTTTTTGTTTTTTGATTGACAATTGAAAATAGAAAGAACGAATGATACACGGATTATTAAGTTCTGGATTTTGGTTTTTGTCATTTTTTTATTTACAATGTCTTTAAATGCAACAATTATGGAACAAAACTCACTTGAAAGTTCCGCTGGCATATTATTAATTTTATATATATCTTTTGGGACATGTCTCCACATAAAAATAATAGTAAATAATAGAGCTTTCTTGATGGGGTTAGAGGTCTTGCTCAGAGACCCAGAGTGGCAGTCTGTGGGAGTGGGGCTCAAACTCACATACCTGAGTATTCCAAGCTCTATGGATGAGAATCACATGTAAAATTCATGACATGTTTTTTAAGACCCTCCCGGTCTGTCTAATATCTAATGTCTAATAAATATCACAGTCTTTTCTTACTTTTATCCCTGTTGCTTTTGCTAAAGAAACAAGAGATATCTTCCCCTCCTTTTCATTGTTGTCTACAAAGTGCAAGCATTTGGATATGGAGAAATTAGCCCTCGTATTAAAGCAACCTATCGCAATAAGAAAACCAAGAATTTTTCTTTCACACAAGTCACACAAGCAGTTCTTTATGAAAATGTTTTTATGGTGGCAGCAAGTTTATTATTTCATATCATATATTAATTATACAGTATATATTCTAAGAATATGCATTATATATTTTTTTTTGTAAATCCACATATAATTTCAGGTCTATAGTGGAAATCATGGATTAATAATTTCAAATTATTTAATGCGCTCCCCATGCCCCTCTATAGCCCCAACCCCTGACCACGATCTTAACCTGGCTGAAAATTTGGTGTGGATTAAATTAAATTAAATTCTGTTTATTTCTATAGCACCAATTCACAACACATGTCATCTTAAGACACTTTACAATTCACAAGATCATACAGTCAAATTGATTCAAAGTTTTGTATCTAAGGAAAACCAGTTGATTGCATCGACTCATTGACTCGAACGCAATCCCTCACACTAAGCATGCTCGTAGCGACAGTGGAGAGGAAAAACTCCCTTTTAAGAGGATGAAACCTCCAGCAGAACCAGGCTCAGTGTGAGCGGCCATCTGCTGAGGCCGACTGAGGTTCAAGGAGACAGAAGCAGAGATAGAAAAAAAGCAGAGATACCAAAGGAAACTGTTAAAGGCGGCCCCATCTAGGAAACACACAGCCAGGCAGACGAGCTCCGAGCCAGCTCCTATGTCAGAGGATGAAGAGAGCACATCCAGTTAGTCACAGTCAGAGAAACAGGACTACAGTGAAAAACAGGCCAATCTCCAGCATCTATAAACAAAGGTGTTGATGGAAGCAGCACAGCTGATATTTCTCTCCAGGATGGAGTCACAGCCAAGCAGGAACAGACGAGGCAAAGCTACTATGAGAAAAAGCAGAGAGCGCAGAACGTTAGAGATTGAACTAACAGATTCTGCAGAGTGGGAGAATAGAAGTAGAATGAAGCAGAATGATGAAATGGGGGTCCCTATGTCCTCCATAAGTCTAAGCCTATAGCAGCATAACTATAGAGATAGTTCAGGATAACCTGAGCCACTCTAACTATAAGCTTTATCATAAAGGAAAGTTTTAAGCCTAGCCTTAAAAGTGTTTTAGTGCCTCACGGACTAAAACTGGTAGTTGGTTCCACAGGAGAGGAGCCTGATAACTAGAAGATCTGCCTCCCATTCTACTTTTAGAAATTCTAGGAACCACTAGTAAACCTGCAGATTGAGAGCGAAGTGCTCTTTTAGGAACATAAGGAACAATCAGATCTCTGATATCAGATGGAGCTTGGCCATTTAAGTCTTTATGTGTGAGAAGTAGGATGTTAAATTATATTCTGGATTTAACACATTTAAAACATGGATCTGTACAATGACATAAACCAAGCTGCATTGTTTATTATGGAAAGAGTCTATTGCAATAAATCAATCCAGATTGATTAAAAAATATGGATGAGAGGATGTGTGTGTGTGTGTGTGTCAGATACTCTTTTAAATGAAGCAGATGCTTTCTCCAATCAAGTGAAAAATTATCAACATTTTAAAGAAAAACAAAAAAGCCCTCTGTTAATCAGAACCAGAATCTAAAGCCGATCACGTGGCTCCTGTGTTTGAAGCAGAAAAAAATGCAGCATGACTCTGATGCCAGGATAACTTTGGCCTACATGCAAAACTCCAGTTGGAGGACGTGTTTGCATCACTATGACAATAGTACTGTTTGGCTTGTAAATCACATCATGACACACAGCAGATGGGTTAAAATTCTGTGCATAGAAACGTAACAGGGATCACAAAAGTTTTACAAACTAGGGCTCATGGGTCCATTTATGTTCAAGGAATATTTGGAAGATTTGAACTGCTTTATTGACAGAAACCTAAAACCTTCTGTTTAATTAATAAGAAAATGTATGATTTGAAAGCAGGAGTTTTTTTCTTACTCATCTCATATTTTATATCTATCCTCATATTTAAATCTGCTGCAGGGTTGATCTATCTGGTAAAATAATATAATCTAGAAGAAAAAGGCTTTATGAAGCATGAATGCATACAGGAAAGGAGGCAGTAACATGCTGTAATGTTCGGCCTGGAGGCTATCATCCTGTCCTTAGTAAAGGCTGGATTGTTTCTGTGGGTGAACAGAGTCACATAGGAGTTGGGAAACAGAGCTGGGGTCTCCATCTTTCAAAAAGAAAGAGAAGAAATCAGGGTGCTGTGACCTTCTGACTGTAACATAACATATTCTTCTAAGTCTGTGGGCAGAGAGGTAGAGGGGACACAGCAGGCCAAGTGGTGTCAGTTTTTCTGGGGAGGCGATTATAGTCAGCAAAGCATGTGTGTTTTCCTTAGCAGCTCTTTGCTGCCACATGTAACAAACAAAGAGTCTTCTTCGTCTTCTTCCTCTCAGATGAAAAAACAGAAGCATGGCGGGGGTGCTAGTGAAAAGGAATTCTTTCTGTTAAATTGACAGAACGTAGTAGCCACGTTTGCTCAGCCATGTCTTTTTCCAAATACGTCATTGCCTTTTCTATTCAGCGCTTTCAACACAAAATTGCACAAATTGCTAAGACAGCTCGTTTCACTCTAGTGCGCTTCATATTCATCTTCTACTGGTTTGGCTTCAGATAGATGAGTCCGAGTAGCGCCATCTTACTGCGGAGTCCAACGTGGTTTTGAGAGTTCTTTATTGGGAGTATGTTCAGATTTTAAAGCTACAGTGTGTAATAATTACAGGGATATACAGTCAGAAATGTAATATATTATACATAACTATGTTATTTATCATCATCTACGAGCTCAGCCTCTTAACCTTAATATTTGCGTTGCCTTAGAATTCGTTATTTATAATTACATAGGAGCGGGTCTCGCAGCCATGGAGGCAGACATCTTTGCTCTACGGCAGCACAGAGCCAACAAACTAGTGATTGCGAGATCGCCAAAATGTCACAACGATGTAGAAAAAATAACGGGTATATTTGTTATCTTAAGTCTACATGAAATCTATACCCTACACAGACTAATGAAATACTATCTGTAAAATTATCTATGTAAACAAACCTCATCACTTGAGAAGGTAGGTGATGCGGACGTCGTGGAAGACATTTTGTCCCGTAAAGCTCGCCGTACTGTTGGGGGGGAGAAGCGGTGGGGGGGAGATGTTCATGTTGCTGCAGTCTGACCGCTAGATGTCGCTAAAAGTTACACGCTGTAGCTTTAAAGCAATCTGTATTGGCTCATCTCTTTGAACACTGTAGTTTTCAGATTTAGATTGCTTAAGTGGGCAGCCTCTCTTTCGATGTGGAGGCTACAAAGATACTTTGCATTTTAAGTCGTAGGGAAGTCATATTTAAATGTCAAATCATTTGGCTTAAACATGTATATACAGTAAATGTACTCTTTATCAGATGATATTGTCCCAAAAGTTAGAACATCTCTTTTTTTAACAGATAAAATCTGTGTGGTCGTGTGTTTTTTTTCCGTTATCTTATGCAGGCCAGTTAGGTATATGTCAGCCTGAACACCTAAATTAGTTCAATTATATCAGCGGTCATCTGTCAATCAAATGTTTTAGGTCATAGCATCTTGATTAATATGTCGCAGCTAATATACGCAATGGTTGAAACGAGAAATACGAATCATTTCCTTTCCCATTGAGTTCCATCCCAGTGTTCACAGGGATGGACGTCTGTGTAGACAGGCATAGACAGGCAGGCGTAGAGCTAACAGAACTGGCAGCGTTGCGAGGCAAGAGCTCAAACATGTACGGCTGTAAGCCTTCTACACCAAACCAAGATTCTGCCGCCCTGGCGTCCTCTTCCACAACATCTTGGTCCCTGCTTTCCTCTTCTAAATAATAAATGTATGACAGAGGAGACTCATCCACAACCTCTAACACTAAACTCTCCTCCTCTTGCATGTTTCCTCTGTCCATAGCGTTCCTTGACAGTGTCGTTTCTAAGTCACCAATTTAGCGCTACTTGGTCCCAATGGAATTTCCCATTGAGAACCTACTAGCACTAAGTTGCTAACTGGTTAGCAAGATGCTACAGAGACACCGGCCACAACCAAAATAACTTGTGAACCTTCTGCCATAACAATCCCGCCTTCTTGATAATCGACCAATTACATTCACTTTATTCACTTGGGTAAAGTCGGGCACCACTCTGGAGAAGTTGGAAATGCAACAGTTGGAACAGCCGCTTCACTACGACTTTAATACATGGAAAACTAGGGAAATATTCTTTCAAATAAAAAACAGATTTGTGATTAGTCTTTAATGTTGTAGTAACATGAGTCATCTTGGTTAATACCTTTCTATCCAGGGGTATTTTATCGATAAAATTAATCCCAGGCAGCGGTGGGCTTCAGCCCAGAGATAAAGAAAAAAAAAAAGAACTGAACAGCAGACTAACAAAGAGTATCTGATAAGCTGTTGGGTTGATTAGTAGTTTTTTTCAGAGAATAGTTTGGCCCCATGGGTCCAGTCTGTGAAAAACTGGTGTGTCTGACTAAATGCATATTATAAAAAGAGCTAAGTAGGAAGATAAACCCAGAAATGGACATTTCAGTCAAAGTGTACTCTGACTCTAATCACAACAGTATTTCACTAAAGGTGTTTAAAATGTGCTTTATTACTCCCCTGGCTGTGTCTGCAGCAGCGAAGCTTCAACCACCTGACAAAGAAAACAAGAAAACACAGAAACTAATGGAAACTAAATAATTCAGGCTGAGCTTTGAGATGGAAAACATAACTGACATTCTGAGTATAATTGCGTGTGATGACTTTCTGTTCTGGGCCGTTGCTGAACAGCAGCAGCAGCATTTCAGAGCACTATCACTGCTGACATAACGATATAATGCCATGATGGTGCCATCTGAACAGGTCCCTGCTGACCTGGTGACTTAGATATTATAGTCAGTTAATGTCATTGTGAACTCTTTGGAAAATGTCATCAGTAGCATAGATATTGATAGATAGATATGGAAAATAAAATATCTATTTGAATTGAACCTACTATCATTGTTTTCTGTATCAAAGGACAAGGTTGGTCACATTCAAATGAAATTATTACAAACTGTTCAATAAATGATAAGTGTTTTTAATTAACAGTAATTTTCATTTGAATTTGCTTTATTGGAGGCATCCATGTTCGTCAAAGAAGACTACTGCCAACTACCGGTTTGTGACGTCACGGTGCGGTATCGGCTGTTGATCAAGTCCCAGTGCTGTATCTGGTGTTTGTCACAATGCACTGTTATCCATGATGGTGACAACCAGTGAACTATGCGAAGCAGAGAGTAACGGATTATTGACGTGTGGGCATTGTCAGTTTCACTATAGCTCTGGTGAATTTCAATGGTGAAGTCCTCTGGAAATCTTCTATAATTGTTGTTGGTTGCAGATGCGTCTTGTAGTTCCCATTGATTCTGCTTGTAAAGCTGTGAGAATGGTGCTAGGCTAACCGCACCGTGACGTCACCGCCGGTCATGTCAGGAGTGAGGTGTTACTATATTTGGGTAAAAATGGCCGCTCCCAGACTCATCGACTGATCGCTACGAAAATTATTATTGTTATTTTTTTTATTAACGCTAAATTTATTAAATCACCGCAGACCTATTAGTTTTAGGTATGAATAATGACCCGTTGGTTATTCCCTACTGACTGGACTTCTCCTTTAAATCAGAATAAGAACTTCGATCACACTGTTGTGGTTTTGTTTCATTCCAATGGCATTAAAAGACAATTATAATTATCAATTCAACTCCAGAGTTTTGATAAAGTGGTGAAATATATTTCAAAACAGAATATGTCATTTTGTTTTTCTACAGATGTACAAATGTTTTTTTTGGGATGATTCACTTCCTGCTTTTACATTGTGACAAAAAGACACAATGATAAATGTTAAAAAAAATAAATTAATTTATAAATAAAACATTAACAATAGGTACCGTATCCTCATATGAATTGAATTCAATTCAATTCAGTTTATTTCTATAGCGCCAAATTCACAACACAAGTCATCTCAAGGCACTTTACAGTTCAACCAGATCATACAGTCAAATTGATTCAAAGTTTTCTATCTAAGGAAAACCAGCTGATTGCATCGACTCATTGACTCGAATGCAATCCCTCACACTAAGCATGCATGTAGCGACAGTGGAGAGGAAAAACTCTCTTATATAAACTGTTATACCACTATTAAATCCACAAATTCAAAGGAGCAGGACTTATAGATCACTGGGGGTGCTTTTCCTCTCATAACTCTGAATAAATCATTTGTCTAACTTTAAAAAACTAACAATATTGACAAAAGGTTGAAAGGTTCATAAAGTAGTGTTTACATAAACTACTGTTTTGTTATAATTTTTTTTTAAGATGGCAATATCTTTTTGTCTTGTTTGTATACCCAATTAGACCTTGCCTAAGAGCCCGGTTCTTTTGCACATTAACAATTAAATATCTCTATATTTTTTTACCAGAATATCTATTTAAAATGCCTGAAATGGCTTGTAAGAAACTGGTGAGAGCACCGAATCATTGAATAAAGAAGTAAACACTCAAAGTTGTTGATAAACCATGGAGTCTGAATGAAGAAAATATGGAATACCTACAGCAGTACCTGGGATCTCTGGTAGTTATTAGCTCTTTCAAAACACTTTGAAATCCAGTTTTTCTTATTCAGGTTGACTAGCTTCTTACATACAGTATATCCCTGGTTGTTTGTCTGCACGAAAGAGTCAGAGTTTAGCAACAACAAATTGGAGGCTGACTAATTCTTACTGATAGCTGATTTAGCAAAGATGTGTTTTTTGTGTTTTTTATGCAATATAGGTGTCTTCAATTCAGTTCAGTTTATTCATATAGCACCAATTTATAACACGTAATCTCAAGGAAATTTACAGAGAATTCAGTCAGATCATAAAGTCAGATTCGTTCAAAGTTTTTTTTCTCTAAGGAACATCACATGATTGCTTCCAGCCATTGACTTTGCAAGATTTTCTCCTCCTGGATGAACATGAGGCAACAGTAAATATTCTTCCCTCAGGCCGAGGATGCATGCAGGAACAGTGGAGAGGAAAAACTGTGATCAGCATTCTGCTAAGGCCGTGTGGGGGTTCAAAAAGACAGAAGCAGAGATACAAAAGGAGCATTGATTCATAAATGCTGGCAATGTAAGAAAGGGTAACTATAAACTAGCTTCAGAGGTGGCTATGTTTAGGAAAGAAAAAGAGAAACAGTTAAGCGGATGAGCTCTGAGCTCAGATTTTCATGCCAAAAAGGAGAAAATTGAGCACATACAGTTAGCTGCAGTAAAAGCTGAGCCCATAGCTATGTCTGGAGAGAAACAGGACTAAGTACTTAAAAAAAGGCACAACTCTATCCTTTATGATCAAAGGTGCTTGTGGTAGCAGCACAGCTGATATTTCTCTCCAGGTTGTTTTGTCCTCCAGCAGTCTAAGCCTACAGCAGCATAACTATAGGGATGCTTTAAGTCTCGTCTTAAAATTAGACAGGTTGTCTAAAACGGGTAGCTGGTTCCATAGGAAAGGGGCCTGGTAACTTGTTTTTTTTCCCATTCTCTCCTTACCAGACATAGCTTAAACACTTCTACTCATGCAGATTATTTTGTATTCATGTGTAATTACTGTTACAGTCCCGTTTCCTTAATTTTCATACTGTTTGTTACTTTCATACTACATACCACTTTGAAAGCCTCTTCTTAATGTATGCATTTGGCAGACATTTCTATCGGAAGCAATTTACAGATGAGGAAATGCTTCCTTAAAACAAAGTACATAGAAAAGCAATTGCTGCTTTAGGTTATGCCAACTTTAAATAACAAATTTCTGTTTGGTCTCATACTGCATTGCTATTTATTTTTAATTATATTTGTGTTCATATAAAACCCTAGTTTTCATCCATGTATTTTAGATAAATACTGACATTACTGGTGGTAAAACCGGGTTTTGAAATAAATGTGGGGCTGTTCTCTAGCAGCATAACAAATGATTGTCACTAGACCAGAGGAGTTGGGGAATAATTGGCCTTTTTGCATCATTCTGCAAGCCACATTGATTTTATGCAGCACACAGCATGAGACTGACAACAACCTGGAACATTGAGAGGAGGTTGTTACTTTGACGAGAAGTCAGAAGTGCACAGCCTGTTGCCTCCAGCTCAGCGTCTACCTGCTTGTCAGCAATTCTTCTCCTTTATTTATTTGGCCCCCAAAATGTCGATATAATTGACTGATGAAAGACGGCAAAAAGTTCCCCTTTGTGTTGTTATGTAGGTGCATTTGTGCGTCATAAATGTGTCATTGGTTCAGAACATTTCAGCCCAGATACGGTTTGTCAAATCCCATGTTTGTTAAATTTATGAAATGGCTCCAACTTTAAAATAAAAAGCTATTAAACACTCTGTGTTTTTGAATGAAACAAAGTTTCTGTCATTTCACAACTAGAATATGTCTTAGCATCATACAGCCCAGGTTTGGTCGATCCAAATACTAACATTTTTGAGCTAGAGGTCAAATGCATTCCAATCATGAGAAGTTTGGCTCTTTTCAGAGGCTCGGCACCCTAAGAAAAGCTCTCTTTTCACCTTCCAAACGGCTCATATTTTACCTTAAATTAGCAAGTACAAATGTTTTGTATACCAATAAATCCTTTTGCATTTACAGATGTTATGATCATTCTTTTATTAGCCTTATATTAGCTGAGTGTATTTTTTCTGTTACAAAAATATATTCTACAATTTTGTAATTACAAAAAAACAATTTTTAACTTTTATTTAACGTATGACCAAATGAACAAACACTGCAAATAAATCCATCATTTAGAACCATAACAGAAACCAAAGTAGACTGCACGTTAGTGTTCCTAGTGGTTAGAGCAGTGCGCTTGCACTCTGATTCGATCCCATCAGCCTGCACTCTGGGTTCCTTAACCCCTCACTGCTCCCCGGACGCCACACAATGGAGGCAATGCAGCCAACTCCACATGTGAGGATCCGATATCTGCACATGGGATTGGCTGCCAGGCCATCATCCTGTCAGTCAAAACAAAGGGTCCCTCCCAATCAGTGGCTAATTCCTCCCCATCTCACTACACTGGCTGTGGAACACCCCTGCATCTGAACCTTGATGGCACTAGAGGGGAAAATACATCCTCTGCTTTCTCAAACTACCAGAATGGTTTCTTTGCAATGCATATGCAAGATATACATTTATATCACTCGCCTTGGAGGGCCCTATAGGCCACTTTGCACTGATAGGTGATTGGTTTCAGATGGGACTTAATATGGAGAGAGTAGTGGGTAGGGGTAGGGAGGGGTCACTGATTGAGAAAGGCCAATAGTTCTGTTGTGAGCAAAATGAGCTGTGAGAGGATAAAAAGCAAGGAGACGACTTTCACTTCTTGCAAGTTGAGTCTTTAATTGAGAGAATTTTGTTCCATTAAGCAAAGAACATGGCGATAATAAAACAACTGAGAAACTGAAAGTTTCTTAATCAGATAGTCTTAATAATAACATTGCTGCTTTGTTATATTGTATTTTTCTATACTATTTTTCTTTATATTGTGAAAAAATATTTGTTAAAAACATAAGGATTTGTTGGATGTGCCATATTTTTAATAGAATATTTAGCTCTTCATGTTATGGAAAGATTCCTTTTGTTACAAGAGAAATTTCGGGTACCACTTTTAAATTAATGATTTCGATCGATAAAATCTTTCAACTTTATATTAATTCATTAATCAATAACTTTTATCCATACTTTCGATACATCATTAAAACTCAAGAACTACTTTTGCTTCAATTTCAAAATACAACAGCTTTGGTATTTACCTTAACATAGACTAACTTTACTAGAGATAATCACATATCTTCTCCCTATGATTTAATTCAGTGGCATCAGAATAGCAATCTCCCCCACAGTAAACAGCTTCAGTCATTATTGTAAAATTGAAATGTAATCTACTCTTCTAAACACTTATTCATGATCCATTCATATATTGAAGGATAGGGTTTAAAGGTTTTTTCACAGGTTTTATCTTCCTCTATGACATTCTGTTGTGCTATTCACTGACTTCAAGTCTCAGAATAATAGCAACGGACAATCCACTTAAAATGTAAATGTGATCTTTTTAAACTGCTGGCAGGAATGTTTTATATTGTTGGAAATGCCTTATTGTTGGTATTGCGTCTTGCTTTTGGCATTTTTCTATTACAAAAGAGTTAAAATGAGTTGCAGTTGGAACACCATAACCATTATTGTACTATATTGTTAGACAGAATAACAGGGATGCATAGATAATAAAAGGTTCTCTCACTGCTAAGATGAACCATTAGTTTTCCAGCATTTCGCCATGTTAAGATCTTGGTGATACTTGTAGACATTTAGGGAGAAGGTAAAACAAAACACTTCTGTGCTCTCCTTCCTTCAGGACCTTCATTAAAATGCCTAGACCTGTAGCAATTAATGCCGCCAGGGGCCACTGGCGTAATTTGATGCAGATTAACCTGTGGATCAAACAAGCCAAAGGCATTGGTTTAGGAGGCTGCTTAACACCAGAGAAACTTCTCAGTCTGTGCACGGCTCTAAATGAGGGACTACCTTGATGGTGCAATGAATTATGGATGATGCATGTTTGTACAACCAGAAAATAAATGAAGCCTGCAGGTAGAGTTAATTTACTCGACTGAGTCAATCCTTGATAATGGTATGTTTGTTAAGTGGAGTGTTTAGAGGATCAAAGGATACGAGCTGGGTTTTCCTTTAAGTATTTCTTCAAACCTTCTCGCTCCATAATTATTACATCCCAGCTCTCACAAGCATCATTTCTGTTCTCGACACTATTGTCTTTGGCTCTACTTCTACACGTATGAAAATTCATATGTTTATTTATTGGTTTATAGAGTGCAACAACCAACTAATGTGACCAAAGCACTTGACATAAATATCATAAGGAAAATTACACAATATATATAAAAACACATACAGCCACAAAAGAAGACATCATAAAAAGACAAATAAGAATCATACATAAAATATCACCCCCTTAGTGTATGAATAATTGAGTTTAATACTACTATGTACTGTATAATTGTACATAATATTATGCTCTGAATCTGGTTGAATTGTATCTGTAAAGTGTCTTGAGATGACATGCGTTGTGAATTGGCACTATATTAAATTAAATTAAATTCAGTTTATTTCTATAGCGCCAATCCACAACACATATCATCTCAAGACACTTTACAGTTCACCAGATCATAGTCAGATTGATTCAGAGTTTTATATCTATGGAAAACCAGTTGATTGCATCGAGTCATTGACTCAAATGCAATCCCTCACACTAAGCATGAGTGGAGTGGAAAAACTCCCTTTTAACAGGAAGAAACCTCAAGCAGAACCAGGCTCATCTGCTTAGGCCGACTGGGGTTCTTGGAGACAGAAGCAGAGATACAAAAAGCAGCTGTAAAATGCGGCCCCATCCAGGAAACACACAGCCAGGCAGATGAGCTCCTAGTCAGCTTCCATGTCAGAGTATAAAGAGAGCACATCCAGCCAGTCACAATCAGAGAAACAGGACTACACTGAAAAACAGGCCGATCTCCAACATCTATAAACAAAGGTGTTGATGGCAGCAGCACAGCTGATATTTCTCTCCAGGATGGTGTCACAGCCAAACAGGAACAGACGAGGTAAAGCTACTATGAGAAAAAGCAGAGAGAGCAGAACGTTAGAGATTGAACTACCAGATTCAGCAGCGTGAGAAAATAGAGATAGAATTAAGCAGAATGATGAAAAAGGGGTCTCTTTGTCCTCCAGCAGTCTAAGCCTATCAAAAAGAAAAGTTTTAAGCCTAGCCTTAGAAGTAGACAGGGTGTCTGCCTCACTGACTAAAACTGGTAGTTGGTTCCACAGGAGAGGAGCCTGATAACTAAAAGATCTGCCTCCCATTAAGGAACATAGGGAACAATAATATCTCATACATATATGACAACAGAATAAGTTTTTTTTCTTAAAACAAGCAGCTCTAGAAACCTTCATTGCCTAGAAACCTTCAGCGTTGGAGGATAGAGATAGAATGAAGCAGAATGATGAAATGGGGTCCCTTTGTCCTCCAGAAGTCTAAGCCTATAGCAGCATAACTATAGAGATAGCTCAGGATAACCTGAGCCACTCTAACTATAAGCTTTATCAAAAAGGAAAGTTTTAAGCCTAGCCTTAAAAGTAGACAGGGTGTCTGCCTCACGGACTAAAACTGGTAGTTGGTTCCACAAGAGAGGAGCCTGATAACTAAAAGATCTGCCTTCCAATCTATTTCTAGAAATTCAAGGAACCACTAGTAAACCTGCAGATTGAGAGCGAAGTGCTCTGTTAAAGAGCAAAGTGGTCTGGAAAATAATACTATAGAAATAAACTGAATTGAATTTGAATTGAAATTGAATATGTAGATGCATTTTCCATTACACATTAATATACAATCAATTTACACACCTTTGATGAGCAAAATGATCAGAATTTAGACAGAAAGGAAATATGGTTCGAAAGAGGGGTGAGAGAAGCAATGTTTGTTAAAAGGCAAAAGCCCCCAATGAACAGAGGGGAGGGATTGTGGTTGCAGCTTTCAAGCATCTTGAACCTGGAACTCATTCCAAATGACCTACAAGCACATTTATCATGACTCAATTGGCCAAAGAAAAAACCCATATACAGAAAAAGACTTAATCAACCAAGGAGGCTGGGGTTGGGTCCTAGATTTGCATCTGATTTATCAGGACGGACCTCCATGCTGCCTAAATAAATCTACCCTCCAACAACAGATAGCTCAAATGTAAGACGACAGAACTGACAAAGACGCCTGTATAGGCGTCCAAATGTCTTCATAAAAAAAGTGAAAGTCCAGTTGTCTCTTATTTAAGTCTGTTTTGTGGTTGCCATGAGCAGATCACTGAGAATTTACACAGGCGAAAAGCTATAGGTTGGATCTTCTGTTTGAGGGCTTAATTACAAAAATCAGGAATTGTTGAGGATATTTATAGAGGGCTATGTATGAGAAAAAAGATGTAATTTATCTTCTTTTATGGACACAGGTTGTCTTGACAATTAAACAATAAAGATAAACATTAATACTAAGGTATTTTCACCCTACAGCTGATTTGTAATGGTTAAAATTTTGTATTGTTTATCTTAGCAATTGGATTTTAATTGGACCTAGTTTTGTAAAGCTTTTTTGAATAACACTTTCTGAATTGGTGCTACATAGAAAAATTAAACCGAAATAAATAACCCTCAAGATTTTACAAATTTAGTTACATTACAAACACTGAATTCAGTCTTTAAAATAAAACAAGTAGCACATTTTTGTAAGTGGACAGCCATGAGTTTTTAAGTTTGCAGTTTTTACCAAATTGTATCAATATTCAGATGATAGACTCAACAGCGTCTTGTTTTAAAACCCAACCATAATTGAAACTTCTTTATAACTTCTTTATATATGTCATCTGTTACGTCATTTGGTCTGGATGATGTTGTTTTCCCCTAATGTTCTCCATGATTCTCTGAGGTCTTTAAACAGCAGTTGAAGTCATATGCTATGATTCAATCACACATAACTGACTCTTTTACACACTGGATAACTCTTGAAGGCGACTGGTTGAACAGGTATTTAGTCGAATCTTAGTCAAAGTTTACAGAAGGGAGGTAGTGATAACAAATACTTAAAACTTCCTTTTAGGAAATGAATGTTAAAAAACTACTCACAGCCACTATGTGTGTGTCTTTTTTTTTTTTTTAATAACTACAGGTGTTGCAGTTGAATTCTGGCCTGTGCTTTTTGTGCAAAGACTTTGAATGTCCTCCATAAGCATGCCTGGTTTCCTCCATCTTCCACCCACAGTGCAAAAACACAATTTTTAGGATAATAGGTCTTTGTTAATTGTCTGTAGTTATGGTGTGCACTGTATAGTGGTTTGTAAAGATTATGAAGTATGTCATACAAATCGAAAAATAATATTTTACTTTCTCTGAGCTTGCTCGTGTAAAAAAAAACAACAAAAATAACAAAAGTTAGAATAGTATTGTCATGGTCTTGGTTCTGTTTAAGTTTTCTTTTGAGTTTTTCAGTTTCCCTTTGATCCATGATTTTCTTTTTCTTTCTATTTTATTGGTTTAATTCCTATTTTGTGGTGTTTTCTGGATATATTTGAGTTCTTGTTTGCCCTCTGCTGCCCTCTTGTGTTGGTCTCCTTTTCCCTAGCTTCCTTCTAGAAGCCTCTGTTCACACCTGCTCCCAATCAGCTCATTAGTTCTGTCTCACATATATAGGCTCTGTTCGAAATCCTGGGACGCGTCCTTAGAAGGCCAGATTCGAAGGACGATTGCGTCATAGCACGACGCTGAGGTCTGGTCGGATTCAAGAGTCCTCGTTATGCGACCTCAAAATGCGTCCTTCTTTTTGCCCGATTTGAAGGACGGATCCGATGTATCCTCGGTATCCTTGGTTTACCCAGGATTCATTGCGAGACCAAGCAAGCTGTGATTTGCTCCGTGATCAGAGGAAATGTTACTTAGCGCCGAACAGTGCAGTTTAATATGATACAAGTATGTGAACAGTTCCGTCTGAGATGAATGAAAATAGTTGTTTTAATGGTTATTGAGTCAGATATGTGGCAGTAATGTTTGATTTATCTAAAGGTTTTCATCTGTTACTGTGTAAATGGGTTTGGCTGTAATTTAAAGACAGATTCTACTATATTTGCAGTGTGGGGATATAAATCTGATAGGATAGAATAACATAATAGGGAAGTTAAAATATAAAAAATACAATTCTATAAAGTGCTTTAACAATCTAAAACTGGAGAATAAATAACCAATATGCAGCTATGGACATTTTTACAGTAATGGATATTTGAAAATAGCAGCAACATCAGAGATGTGCAAAATGACAGCAGCATGTTATTTAACTGACTAAGGTTTCTATCATTACATTTGATTTTATTTGTTCCTGCTCCCGGTGGTTGGCACCTTTATTCCACTCAATAAAAAATAAATAAATAAACAAACAGTTTTTAAAACTTCGGTTTTCATTCTTTTCCTGCTTTGTGCGTCAACTATCAAGGTTGCTAAGCAACAGAGCATACGGCGGTAAAACCCGCTGAAGGGTAGACCTGTTCGAATTCACAGCCAAAAGTCTTCCGGTCTTCTTATTTTCAAGGACTTCGAAGGATCCAGTCTAGGTAGATCGCGTCCATGGAGGATGCAGCCCAGGATTTCGAACAGAGCCATACTGTACTCTCCCTGTGCAGTTCCTCAGTGCAAGAACAACATGCATTAAAGTGAAACAGAAAAACTATATTTAAAAACTAAAACTGACAAAAAACAAAAACACACCAGTATTACCAGAGCTGAACCAAAGACGGAAATCACAACATTTTCCACAAAATAAAAGGGATAAAAGCAGAAAATACTCACTTTCCATTATTATATATGGCCTTTTTGACAAGAGGTACCTTATGATACTGACAGTTTACTATAACAGGAAATAAGCTGTTTAAAGCATCTAAGCATGGCATCTGTTGCTGCCCTCATCATACGACCTGAAGCGGTTTGAAAAACATGGTCCATTGCTGTATATATCTGATTATAACCCTCTGACAAGGTCTGTTTTACAACATATCTATCCACATACATATTTTTGAGGGTCAGGCCAATTGTCTCATGAAAAAAGACATAATTTTTTCTTTTCATTTTCATTTTGTAAAAATAAAAAGGGAGAAAACAGGAAACATCTGATTTTACATATTAAATAAAAGAAAAATTAAATCATAATAGTGTTTTCATATTGCCTGAATGTACTCTGACTCCTCAGACATGTTTAGTGTGAAAATATGTTCACATTCTTTGCAGCGCACCGAACTAAACAACCGAGGTTTAACTGGGATAAACGCCTTCACATAATCCTGAGTAAATGTGCTTTTATTTATCTGTAGCAGATTATATGAGTATGGATGATTTTAGGAGTTTTAAGTGGTTATTAAAACGAAAATAGCTGTGACATCATTCTATTAGTTAAAGTTTCTCTCATTATTACTGTCATGATTTTATCAAGAGCTCGGACCCACATGCAGATAAACCAGTCCAGAGAGACAAGGGAAAAGTTTAACAGGTTTATTGAGAAGTTTGGATGAGATTCAACTGTAGCTCTGAACACTGCTCAACCGGAACTGAAAGGGGAGGGGAAGACACTGCGGTTAGTGCAGGTTCAGTGGGAGAATTGATTCTCGAACTTGAAGAGGAGAAAAGGTTGGCAGACTCACGTTTCCAGAGATTAGGTTGACTCTTAGTCTCCAGCAGGTGAGGAATGTGTCCCGGTGTTTGTCTCATACGGTGTAGGGCGGACAGGGTTACCCAGAATGCGGTTGTTGGTAGATGAACGGAGAAAGACTGACTGCCACTCAGATTTCCTGCGGTACTTGAACGGACTGTTGTGCACATGAATCCCTTGCTCAGCGTGAAGCTCAAACATTTCCTCTGGGAAAAGTGGATCCAAACCTCCGGTTTGTTTTCTCAGCTCAGTTTGAAGCTCAGTTGATCCTTCCAGGGAGAGAAGGTCCGAAAAATCCAGTTAGCACGATGACATCCTGCCGAGAGGCAAAGACAAAAAAAAAACTATGTTAAGACTCAGGTTGACAATAACTCAGTTTGACTCAGCAAAACTCAGCTTGGCTAGAGTACCCAAAACTGGCAAACACTCTGGCATTGAAGTAGTGGCAGTCAGCAGCTTAAGAGTCCTCAGGTAATGAGGCAACAAGCTGCAGGTGTGCGGGGAGGCCCAATGAGGACGGGGGAACCACCTGGTGGAGGAGAAAAGGAAACACAGAAACAACCCACAAAAACTGGATTCCTAACAATTACAGCTGATAACAAATATCCATAAGTCTAAATATATTTAAAAATAAACATGCTTGTGAGGGGGGTTGTAATGTTTTAATAGTTATAAAAAAAATGATCAGACTGTATAATATACCTCTTTATAACACCAACAATAATACATTTTTTGAATGAGACCTGAGGTCGAGTGTTAGTTGGCACCATTTTTTGTTGCAGAGAAAATATGTAATATTGATGATGTAACTTTAATAGGATTAAATTGTTGGATTTAAGCTTCTGGCCGTCTTAGGTTTAAATTGGAGCAACAATGACTCATTCTTATACAGACCTATGGAGCTCACCTTGCGGATGTGGGCAGCCATTCAAAATAAGTTATAGTAAAGTAGAGTAAAGCCAAACAAAGGCTGAGTCATGCAGATTATGATGAGAGAAGCTTGAAAATTACAAATCTTTAAACATTAAAGGATCCTGAGAAGCTAAGGCTTTGTAATTCCTCAAAAGCCTGACAGTTTGAACTGGATATAATCTACCCACTTTATTAGGCACCCTTTTGTGTTGTGATAGATCTCCTCTTTATCAACAGAATCACTGGGACAGGAGAATGACTGACTGAAGCCATGCGTGCCAGAGAACGCTGCCAGGGGCCCCGCCATGGGGCGGTTCCCTTAGGGCGCTGCCTTTTATCTCCGTGGAAAGATAGGAGCCACATTGTGGAGGGAGAGGGGGAAAAAAACAACATGTTTTATACTTTGTCCTTGACGGGGTATAGTTTGAGATATCAAAAAACACCTCAGCACAAGAAAAGCACATATAACACGAGACAAACATTTCAGCAGAGGGTAAACTTTGGAGGCTGAGGGTCACATAGTCTATCGGGTATTTGAGCATCAGTTGTGTGTGTGTGTGAGTGAGTGAGTGAGTGCATTCAATTTGCCCATGAACACTGTCCAGAGGCTATTGTTCTTGAAAAGACAGAAGTTTATCAACTGCCGTTATAGTTCTGAATGCATCCACAGGTGTCTGCGGGTAGGGGAGGGGGGAGTCTGCAGTCGTGGAGCTTCCTAATAGAGACTGACATTTTTTCGGGAATCCCACGGGTCACGGGATTCCCGTGGGATTCCCGTGGGATGGGAGTCAGTATTAGTAACGATCACGTGATTGGGACGGTACAGGATTAAACATTAACGGGAGCAGACGGGAGCAGGAGCAAACCAATAGTAACTAAAAAAACTAGGATCGATGCCAAAAAATAAAATAAAATAGAAAGAAAAAAAATCCAGTACTGGTGCTGCCATTTTGTAGTTTTTTTCCTTGAAGCCTACACTATAATGCGAGTCAAAAAAACTACACGACCCAAAAACCAACAGTGCTTCCGCTCGGAGGTTTTGACCCGAGCTCAAAAACAGCAATGGAGGAACCAACAGTTAGTGGCGAACTCGACTTTGAAAAGTTTGATTTGCAACGCAAGCTGAGAAGTAAGGACGTATCTGTAAAACTCACGGAGCTGACATTTTTATAATTATTTATATTATTATATATTTATAATTATTATTCCTTTTACTTTAACTGACATTTACTACAGTTAGAAACAGGAACTTAACTGACCCTTCATAGAAATTCAGATTCAATGTATTGGCAGAAATCTTATTGAACACAACAAGAATGGGAGTGGTGCAGGAGCGGGAGTCATTCTGAATGGGAGTAATTTCACCAGGAGTGGGACGGGACAAAAAAAAAAAATCCACTCCCGTGTCAGTCTCTACTTCCTACATTACGTTCAGGGGAGTTTAGATTGGGGGGAGCCGAAATCTGAAATAAACTTTTGTTTTGAGAGAACGCTTCAAATGGCGAATCCAGTATTCCAAATTAATTGGGCTTTTCCACGTTGGAGAGAGCGTGCACATCCGAGGTATTATCCAAGCTCAACTTTGAGTTCAAGCACCGCAGCCAGCTTGTGTTCCATCACACTCAGCATACGGCTCAACTCACAGGCCCTGCTTGTTCTATTTCAATTCAATTTCAATTCAATAGCGCCAATTCACAACACATGTCATCTCAAGGCACTTTACAGTTCACCAGATCATACAGTCAAATTGATTAAAAGTTTCCTGTCTAAGGAAAACCAGTTGATTGCATCGACTCATTGACTCGAATGCAATCCCTCACACTAAGCATGCTTGTAGCGACAGTGGAGAGGAAAAACTCCCTTTTAACAGCAAGAAACCTCCAGCAGAACCAGACTCAGTGTGAGCGGCCATCTGCCGAGGCCGACTGGGGTTCAAGGAGACAGAAGCAGAGATAGAAAAAGCAGCTGTAAAAGGCGGCCCCATGCAGGAAAAACACAGCCAGGCAGACGAGCTCAGAGCCAACTCCTATGTCAGAGGATGCCTTTGCTTTTGCCTTTGCCCAATTTGCTGCTAACATCCTCTGTAATTGTAGATACATCAGAATCCTCCAAATCTAAAATGAGGAAATCCGAGTATCATAAATCCAAACATATATAGGTCTTCCACGTTCTCGACTGACAGCATCTTAAAACACAGCATTCTCCGAGCCTTCTAGGACTCCAGGGTGTATTCAATGAAGTATGTCCCTCTGGACAGGACGGGTCCTCTTTACTCTGTCTTCCAGTTGAGAAAATTTGATCAGTTTCATTGGGAGACCAGCTGACGGGATCCGTTGTTTGATTTGGGTGATATAGAGAGAGGGCTCAGAAAGGAAAAGACAACAAAGGAAGGGCAGATCAGAGAGATGCCAGGAGCAGTAGGAAAATGTGACCGCAGAGAGTAGAACAAAAATTATTTCAGATGTCTTGATATATGTATTTTGTTTTTGATACAATACCCATATTCCAGCTGTGAGTATTGCCCAATACTGACAATTACACGGTATGATATTTATTAGCACGAATCATACATTTATTATTTATTTGGTAGTGTAGAATGTAAGAAAAGGCCATTAGATTAACTTAATTATGTCCGTTGATAAATCTATAGAATACTTGTGTGTATATATATGTATATGTATATTTCATGTAGTAAAACACCCATTTATTAAATGTAAAATGATTGTAACATTGAACATTTCTTCAGCAGCAGATTCTATCTCCTCCTACTTCAAATAAAAGCAGCACTATTTTTAGGGGCTGCTGCTGTGCAAATGCACCATCACACTTCCCACTTGGGTTTGTTCTGACATTTAAAAAGATTCACAACAGCAAAATAAAACATATTAAACTATTCAACTCCGCTCAGTTCATTTATATAGAGCTATTTCCCAGTTAATGCCTCTCAAGGCATTTTACAAGATGGAGAGATCCAATGTTTATAGTGAAAGCCCAATGGTGTGAACAGAGTTAAGGTTAATTCAGGCTCATTAAGAGTCACTAACATTACAGATACTGTATCCCTCATACTGACGATGCTTATAGAATCAGTGGAGACGACTCCTTCCATAATGTGAAGGAAGAAACCTCAAGCATAACCTGGGCTGGTGCGATAAGTCATCTGCTACAACTGGGTATTTGGGAAGACAGCACAACAAAAGGAGTAATTTCTGTTTTATAAGAAAACATTATAGAGTTAATGCAAAAGTAGTTCCTCTATAGTGTTTTTATCTCAAAGAGAAACACTACTAAACAGCTAAGCTTTAAGCTAGTAGGAAACTCTGCGGTTAACCTTTAGTTGATGGCAGGACTAGCTGCTTCAGTTGCTTTATCTTTAATGCTACGTTCACACCGGATGCAGCAGGCGCGACAGAAGCAGCGAGTTTACATGCAAAGTCAATGGTTGATGCGCGTCAAGGCGCAGCGAAAGGTCCAGCAGCGCGCCAGGAGAGTTTAAGCATCTGACGCGCGTGACGCGCCGCAAACGCGCTACTGCACGAGATGGAAAATTTGAACTTTTGCTGCTTGACGCGCCGCATCAATCAATCAGAGAAGCTGATCTGGGAGCTGGCAGCAAGACAGACACATCGCTGATGATCAGAGCGCTATGATCACTCCTCTGAAACAGTTTATGGATGCATAAATTAACTTAAAATGCAGAAATCTGCCGGCAGAATATGTTTGCTTTTATTATCCTGGTGCCTGCAGTTTAGATTATTTAGATGAAAAACACCTACCAGCCGCCATGCCGAACCGCGAGGAGGCGACCCAGCCAGAGGCTGCTGTTGAATGGGATTCCTACTGTCAGCGCACCACCAGTATGTGGGGGTCTGAGCGGCTCCGACAGAAATAATATTGGAAGGCAGGATTGTAATCTGGATGAACTGACTGCAATGATTAAGTTTTCAGGTGGGCTTTCTCACTTAAAAACATATTAAAACTACTTTATTCCCACTGATCACAGCAACTATAGCTGCAAGGCAAAAAAAGGATAGTGAAGCTCCGCCCAACGCGTGTCTGACCCACTTTTGCACCACGCAGCCAGAGCAGCAAAGCTGCTTCAGCCGCGCGTCAGAAATAAACTGGTACAAGCAGCAAAAATGAAGCAGCAGACGCGATTTTGCTGCTCTTGCTGCGTCCGGTGTGAACGTAGCATAAGAGAGACAGGGCTAAACAATGAGAGACAGGGTTAAGTGTAACAATGTATAGAAAGGGGACTTTCACTCTTCTTCTCCCCAGAATTGAGGTGTTACAGGTAAAAAGAGAAGCTCTATTAGATGTTGCTTCTGTAAGGAAAAACAAATGAGGGAAAAGATCAAGTTATGCATAACTACCAGCAATATATGTTGATAGTGCATGAGGAGAGTGTTTTAATCGTTAAAGCTGCAGCATAGCTACAGAAAAATTCCCAAACATAGAACCACACTAAAAACATGCTTTATCAAAAACATTTTTAAACATGCACTTAGTTTAATTACTTAGTTTAATCAAACTCAGAAGTGGTTCTACAGGAGTCGAGAGTGATAGCTAAACCATTATGAATTTTGTAGAAGTTCTACAAAATCTAAATTTTACTTACATAATATTTCATGTGTATGTTAATTACTCTCCACGTGTATTTTGAACATATAATGCGTGGAGGGCCTCAATAAATCACAACCAGGAGTCCTTTTTCCTTCTCTGTGATCTCTTGCTTTTTATGTAGATTCTCGCCTAATCGAGGATCAACCTGTTTCTGTAGGTTTATATCAACTTCTGTCACTTTAAGGGATTATCCTTAGTTCTGTTTCTTTTCTGATTAAGTTGGACTTCTCAATCTGTTTTAGGTATGGTCGATATCACTTGCAGGCTTGTTTATGGTATTTTGTTCTGTTGAAAGGAATAGTACACCCAAAACATGATTAGCCTTCATTTTCTACTCACCCCCATGCTGAACAACACTCGGGAGTACTTTTTTGATATCTCAAATGCATCTGGAGATCTGGGAGGCTTCTTGCTGTCTGCTGACATTCAAATAATGGAGGTCTATGGTGCCCGAGGCAGAAAGGTCCATAAAGTCCACAAAAAACGTGTCAATATTCCTCCATACTGCTCGTCCAATGTATTCCAAGTGTCCTGAGTGGGTAGCATCCAGAATTTACTCGAAACGAAGTCATTTAGAATGTTTTTAGAGCATAAACAGTAGTGTATAGGATTTCCTGAAAGCGCGCACCTGCGAGTTCACGTCGCTACGGAAACCGCGGCAGACCAAACGAGATGAAAGTGCGCATTGAGCTCGGCAAAGGACTCATGCTCTTCCTCAACACTTCCTCAGACATTTTTCTTTCGTTGTTTCTTTCTTTGCACAGGTAAACAGCACATTTCTTCTTCTACGCTTGCATTATCGGCAGAGCAGACGCTGAATGCGCACTTTCATCTGGTTTGGTCGTGAACGCGCGTGTGCGCGCTTTCAGGAAATCTTATACACTGCTGTTTATGCTCTAAAAACATTCTAAATGACTTTGTTTCGAGTAAATTCTGGATGCTACCCACTCAGGACACTTGGAATACATTGGACGAGCAGTATGGAGGAATATTGACACGTTTTTTGTGGACTTTTATGGACCTTTCTGTCTCGGGCACCATAGACCTCCATTATTTGAATGTCAGCAGACAGCAAGAAGCCTCCCAGATCTCCAGATGCATTTGAGATATCAAAAAAGTACTCCAGAGTGTTGTTCAGCATGGGGGTGAGTAGAAAATGAAGGCTAATCATGTTTTGGGTGTACTATTCCTTTAACCAAGGAGAACTAAAATTGAGAAGATTCCTTAGTCATTGTTGTGTTTTCTGACAAAGATCTACTGTAAGATCTCTCTTTGTCTTGTATATATGTTTATTATAGGCAGTGTGCTGGTTAGATCAGCTGGATGTATGAATGAATTTTAACATCATGTTAGATTATGCAGAGAATTCACCATACCTATTGTATTGCTTTCATTGGGTTTATATTTCATGGCTTAGAGCACAGTAGGCAGGGCTGGTAAAATAAATCTAATGTTATAAGTAATCAGGAAATTATTATTAATTAGCTGCTCACAAACTTTTATACAAGTATAGCTGAACGCATTCTGTGTTCAACATGACAGCGTTATGGAAGCTGCAGAGCACAGGAGAGGGACTTAGGTAGGGAGAACAGGACAGAGAATTGTGGGATGTTGTTTATGGATCAGGAATATTATGTTTGTGCTTTGCATGTGCCAGAAATGTTGCTACAGATTTCTTTTCCATTAGGTAAACAATTCAGGAATATTATCGGAAACATATAGACGTAGGACCATTTAATTTCATATAGCTGTGAAGGTAAACATCCACTTGTAGGGCAGAAAAGAAATCTCCAGTCCATCTCATACACTCATTCAGAACCAGCTGCACTTTATGTAAATACAACAAGCCAAATTCTTTGTAAATATGTTCTGCTTTTGAGAATGCAAATCTACAAATGTGACTTGTGTCTGTGTTTTATATGTGCATTTTGAATCGGTGTCTGAATTTTATCGTTTTTGATTCCATTGCTGTGGTCATTTCTACCACTTCAGGCTCATGTTGATTGTGTTTCCCCACGTAATGATGCCAGAGAGCTTGTTAGTGGAGTACCTCAGGGGCCTGGCCCTGATGCCATCTGGAGTATGCATACTTTTGAACCATATATTGTATTTGTTCCCTATCTGAGGGTTGAGAGACACACTTCAGGTAGGGATATAGGTAGATGGTGTTGGGAGTGGGCTGCTGGATGGCGTCCTCTGAAGCAGAGGTGGTGGGTAATGGCTGAGAGATGAGAGGTTTCTGGGTAGAATAACAGGCGATAATCAAAGTTAAGGGGGTTTGCAGCTGTGTGTGATCTAAGTTACTGGCTATGATCATTTACACTGGAAAAAATCGAAATCTAGACTTACTAATTTTTTCTTAAAATAAGTTGATTTGTCCTTGAATTGAGAAGGTAAAAGACACATTTTGCCAATGGAACAAGACAATTTACATTTAAAATAAGAAAACACAATTACATTGTCTTATTTCAAGTGCATTTTATATAATTATTTTAATAGTAAAAATACAAATTAGAATGGCAAGTCATCTCATTTACCTTCTCTAATTAAGGGTAAATACAGTTGATTTAAGAAAGTTTTACTTGTATCTAGATGGTTTTTCTAGTGTAAACACTCTGGCTGCTTGGTTACAGCCCCACGGTTTTTCCTGTGTAATGGACTTTGTGTTTAACTAAATCATCCACTTGGACCTGGAAGTAGAGCTAATTCTAAGTTGTATCGCAAGGAGTTTGTTGAGTTTGCTGATGAGGTTTATTCAACGGTGGATAATCCAGGTCCAGAAAGTGAACTCCCTGCACTGTTTTCCTTCATCCTGTTCACCTAACTAGGTTATTCGCCCCTCAGGCTGTATTGTGGAACGCAAATAGTTGGAACGGATCCTTATATGGGATTTTAATTTCCGGACCTTGATTATCCACCTCTGGATTCAGGCATTTGAGCAGGCAGCCTCCAAAGATCTTCCTTCCAGTGAAGCGTCCTGGGTCATGTTTTCCTCAAACACTGGGTACATACCAATCAGTTGAGACACAGGGACAGATCCAGAATATCATGGAAGGAACATTTTGGACTGGAAAGGTTATTACCTCAGCATCAGCTGAAAAGTTAATTTCAATAGATTGATAGAATTGATTTTCTTCAACTAGCTGTCTATGGAGGGCAACAAGTGGAGGAGGGGCAGCTAAGCCCTGTAAATCCATTGAAGCTGTGATTGTTCTGGAATATTCTATGGTTTCTTGTGTCCTTGAAAAATCCATCCAAACTTTCTTTAGTTAATGCAACCATACATTTTCCGTCACGCTTATCCCAAGCGGGATCACGAGGGGTACTGGTGCCTATCTCCAGCTGTCTACAGGTGAGAGGAGGGGTACACTCTGAACAGGTCGCCAGTCCATTACAGGGCAACAGGACAAAAAATAATTCACACACACACTCACACCTAAGGAGAATTTAGAGAAGCCAGTTTACCTACCACTCATGTTTTTGGACTGTGGGAAGAAACCAGTGTACCCAGAGAGAACCCACACATGCTCAGGGACAGAGGTGGAAAGAGTACTAAAGAATTGTAATTGAGTAAAAGTATCTTTACTTTGCCTAAATTCTACTCAGAGTAAAAGTAAAATTACCCATCTCAAAATTTACTCAAGTAAAAGTACAAAATTACTTCATTTAAAATGTAATTTGAGTAAAAGTTACTTAGTTTCTTTGAGTTATTTAATGCAAAAAAAAGGATGAGTCATGAATGGAATTGAGCACAAGGTGTTTTAATCGATTTTAAGGCGTATTTCAGTGGACATCCACACTTGCAAAAGATCAGCTGGGCTAATGAACCTACTTCCTCACAGCAAAAGGACAGTCACAACCTGAACCATAAAGTGCAAACAATTTTTAATCCTACTGTCCAACAGACAACACCATAATAACTAACTTACCGCCACATTTTTTCGTAAATTGGATGTTGATGTTTTAAAAGCCGAAAGCTCCGTTTTGCTGGGCAGGCACATGTTGCACTGCATTATCACATTGTTCCCTTTTGTGCATTTGAAAACAAATAATCCTTCCAAATATGGCCAAGGGGTTTTTCTGGCTTTCGTCTCCAGAATATGTTTCCTCTTCAGGCCTTTCCTCATCCATACTCCCTAAAGTGTGATTAGCAGCTGCCATCTTCCGAAGCGCAGCACTGGACTATGAGACGATACAAAGGGTAACTGCAAGGCAGGGCCACATTTAATTTTTTCAATATCAGTATTTTTTTCTTTTTTTTTTACTCAGTAACGTGAGGGGGTTTTAAATGTAGCAAAGTAAAACTACTTAGGTTAAAGCTACAGTGTGTAATAATTACAGGGATATACAGTCAGAAATGTAATAAATTATACATAACTATGTTATTTATCATCATCTACGAGCTCAGCCTCTTAACCTTAATATTTGCGTTGCCTTAGAATTCTTTATTTATAATTACATAGGAGCGGTTCTCGCAGCCATGGAGGCAGACATCATTGCGCTACGGTAGCGCAGAGCCAACAAACTAGCGATTGCGAGATCGCCCATTACGCTTGAAAGTAACTACGGCAAGTTGAGAGAGATGAACTGAGACGGTACTGAACACACAGACTAATGAAATACTAGCTGTAAAATGATCTATGTAAACAAACCTCATCACTTGAGAAGGTAGGTGATGCGGACGTCGTGGAAGACATTTTGTCCCGTAACGCTCGCCGTACTGTTGGGGGGGAGAAGCGGTGTGGGGGAGATGTTCATGTTGCTGCAGTCTGCAGTCTGACCGCTAGATGTCGCTAAAAGTTACACACTGTAGCTTTAAAATTTACTCGAGTAAAAGTAAAGATTACATATTTCAAAAACTACTCAGAAAATTACAAATTACTCATAAAAAGTACTCAATTACAGTAACTCAAGTAAATGTAATTCTTTACTTTGCACCCCTGCTCAGGGAGAACATGCAAACTTTAATTTCCAGGCCGGGAATTAAACCTGGAACCTTCTTGCAGTGCTACCCACTGCCCCACTGAGCAGCTCTTTGCTTAAATAATTTTATATTTATATTCATTACACTAACAGGGAGAGCAGCAATATACAATATCACGATTTTAAAAGATTTTTGTTCCTCTTGTTTTCTGAAATTCAATTTTAAAGGATTCTAAAATTATAAACTGTGCTTTGATGAATACAAATAAATACATTATGATCCCATCTAGAGATGTAAAAAAAAAAATCAAATAATAAAAAAATGGCATCATGCAAAAAGAAAATGTAGATGGGAAAGGCTCTTTTAATTTGATACACTTCATAGAGCCTAATTTTAACATTCCTCTGAGAGAAACCAGAGCAACCTGCTCTGCTAACAGCACAAGATGGCTCCCAGCACTGAATGCTAGATTACTCTAAAAAAAGACGGCTATATCACAGTAGCATCATTGAAAGAAAGTAGCCAATAAGCTGACAGTATGTCAAAGCGACATACCCTGTCTGTTAATGATAGCTTCACATCTCTGTACACTGGAAAGCATGATCAATATGTTCCTGTTTGGGTTTAGAAAGATTCTTTAGACACAAGAGAAAACCCATTTTCTCATCAACCAATAGGATCAATTAAATTTAAATGAATTCATTAATCTCTAACTTGCAATTCTAATCACGATCATTTCAAGGTAGTATAGATTTACACTGCTCTTTTTATACTTACCTAATTATACATTGATCCAACTTGCGAAAAATGAATGGTTTTAAATAAAGATGAAGTTTTATAAATGTCAAACCCACACCAACTAGAAATTCTCCTTACTGTGCTTATAAAATATTTGTATCTTATCAATCCTTGTCCGTGTTTCTTTTTCTTAAACATAGATGCAATAGAACTCAACTCAATTTTAGATAATTAGCGAATTTTAAAGCTTTTCTTTCATTGTAGAGGCACTTTTTTGCTCTAGCTGATAAGATTTTTTAGCAGAAAAGTTCCTCTTCCTCCCTGCAGCTTGTTAAAAGCTTTAAATTGAAAAAAAGCGTCACATATTTTCTTTGTATCTCTCTGATTTGGACAGTTTTTTTAAAGATACATCTTGAGTGAGAGGCTTCATCTTGTGCTTTTATCATTTATCACAGAGTAATATTCTGTCTAACCTGCACTGCTCAAACACTAGCTTCCACCTGTGCACACATGAGAGCAGAAGCACCTGTGCATGGCAGGGCTTCGCATGGAGGAGCAAATATGTCTGTTCCCAAGACAACAGAAGATAATAGAGGCATTATAACAGGGCAAACAGATTACACAGTTCAGTGCTGAGGCAGAAACAACACATCCCGTCAAGGACATCAAAAGAACACTTAAAGAGGAAAAATAAAAGGTACAGTTTACACCACTTTAAGACGTGTATTTTCCTATAATCTACTTCTCCAGTGACCAGAGGTGTATAATGTGCCACAACCTACCGGCTTGTTAGACGATAACTACTGAAAAGCTTTTTATGAACCTTTTCTCTCGGTGAATTAGATCCCAGATAGATAGCACCCAAGTGGACGATGTTTGAAACCATAAATGTAACGGGGAGTGACTTTCAGAAGGTAATCTGCAGGTCATGTGTGTGTGCCCCTGGACCTCTCAGGTAATGATTTTCTGTTTATTGTCTTGGAAATGTAAGGAACTCACCAACTGGGGACTTTTTTCCACTCATAATGTTGCCCTTTATGACTTCCTGTCCAGGTCCCATCAGGCAGAGGTAACAACTTCAAACTTTAAAATGCGGCTGCGACAATCAAGAAAAAACAAGCCAAAAAAATAAAAAACCCAGACAGAATTGCCTTTTTTAGAACACAGTCTAAAGGAAACTCTCATAGCCACTGCAGAATAATTACCCAATAGGCTCTGATGTGATTGCAGCAGCAAAGGCCTGCTCATAGAGAGCTTAAATGACCAAAATCAGTTGGTATAATGCACTAAAATGGGAAACGCAATACTAAAGGATAATCTGCTGATTAGACTTTTGGCACTCTGTCTGCACAGAGCAGTGTCACAAATAGAAGAAAAGCTCTCATTTTGTTTATCTTTTTATCATTACTTTTTTAATCATTGCAAAGAACAAAATTAAGCAATCAATTAATAAGCACTTTTTGATGGGCTTTGATGTGAGCTTACATGTATGTATAATCTAATTTATTCTATGTTATAGCTGTTTTGTTACCATTTATAAATTGGTGTGTTTCTGTAGATGCTTCATCTAAGGCTTTAATCAGAAAAAAATATCTAGGAGGAATCAGAAGAAGGATTCAGAATCATTTAATTCTCTTGGCTAGCAGATTGTCATATCAGCTCGCCCTTCGGACTAATTACAGCTACTGTAGACCAACGCAACTGGGGACCAGCGCTAAAATCCAGCCGAACAGTCTTTAGTTTTAGAAAATGCACCAAACCTTTTCCTGTGGTTTGATCCTAGCCTCTGATACACAGGTAGTCCCACTGATCTTTTAATTATATTTAACAGACAGGTCACTAATTTATGTTAAGGGTAGGTTTTTCCTGCCAAAACTCAAGACTTTCTCTGTTTGCACTCAAAACTTCTACTTTATCTTAAATACTCTTATCACTATCAATTTTTTTTTCTGCTGTCAGATTTAATGCATCTTTCAGATACTTTCTCCTCTCGCTGGCCTGCTTCTCCTGGAGTCAGAAATGTGTCCGCAGTCCGTTTTTCCCTATTTCTGGATTTTTTTTCTTAGCTTTTTCACATTGGAATGGGATTATTGCCAAGCAACCGTTCCAGCTAATCGAATTACAGCCTTAGATGCTTCCTTAAAGTCGTAGGGAAGTTATATTTAAACGTCTAATCATTCTGGCTTAAAGATGGATATAAATGTACACTTTTTATCAAACGATATCTATATTTAAATGCCTATTTAAAAAAGAAATCCTGTCTTAAAATCTGTGTTTTTTTTTTGTTATTTTATGCAGACCAGTCAGTCATACATCAGCTTGAACACCTAAATTCGGCCAATCATATATCAACTGTCATCTGTCAATCAAATTTTTTTGGGCCATAGCATCTTGATTCATATGTCACAGCTAATATACACAACGGTTGAAATCAGAATCCTTTCCTTTCCCATTGTGTTCCGTCCCAGTGTTCACGGGGATGGACGTCTGTGTCTTCGGCAGGCGTAGAGCTAACAGAACTGGCAGCGTTGTGAGGCAAGGGCTCAAACATGTACGTCTGTAAGCCAGCGGTCCCCAACCATCGTTCATTTGGTACCGGGCCGCACAGAATAATTTATCGATGATCGCCCCCCCGGTCCGCGAAAATATTGTCTGACATATAGCGGTCCGTGGTGCAAAAAAGGTTGGGGACCGCTGCTGTAAGCCGTTTCTAAGTCACCAATTTAGTGCTACTTGGTCCCCATTGGGAACCTGCTAGCCCTAAGTTGTTAACTGGTTAGCAAGACGCTAACATAAATCCCGCCCCCTTTGATTACGACCAATCACATTCACTTTATTCACTTGTGTAAAGTCGTGCACCACTCGGGAGAATTAGAAAATGCAACGGTTGGAACAGCCGCTTCCCTACGACTTTAAAAATACAAAGTCATGTAATCTATAATGTTTTAAACTTATACACAAGTAACTCCCTCTGGTTGCACAAAAACGTTTTTATGATAAATTAGAGCGTCCTGTTTATTTTCTTTTGAGCTTTGTTTTAACTCAATTTATTCGTATATATAGATTTTTTGTGTATAATTAAAATAAAAACATCAAATGATCTGGATTACATCACAGCGCATGCTAACAATTGATTAACAAGCCGTTGCAATTGGAGATTAGCGAGTGTGAAACTCACAGAGTGGTCGTGAAAAAAAGGAGTCCAGGATTATGTGTGAAAAGACACAAACGATGATTGACTCTAAGAGGGACAAAACTTGAGTTGTGCTTGGAAAACAGTCTGATTGAAGCTGGAGCTAAAGCTCAGGAAGCATTCTGATGTTGCTGTGAAGTTGATAGACATGGGAGTGCATCTCTTTGATGATAGTCCTACTGGTGTTAGCAATGCTTTAAAGCCCTGACCTCCAGACTGTCAGTTTTCCATAAGTGATTACAGCACGGTCAAAAACGCAGATGGAACAGTAAGGGCTTTTAAAATAAATGCAGATTCTGATTATCTTCACATCAGTCTTACCGACCTTGATATGAACCTCCAATTTTTATAGGGCCCATTCTTGGAGGCGATACCGCTTTCTATTCCTCCATTTACATAAAAAAAATTATGCAATTATGAAAATATTTACCCGCATTAATTTATAAAGATAGAAACATTTAACAATAAAACCAAAAAAAAAAAAAAAACCTTAACAAAGGATAGCAAATGTAGGATCGGCGATACGTGCAGTTTAAGTGATCTCAAGGTATGGTTGCTGAAAGCATTCATGAATCAGCATGTAACATTGAACACCTTTGAAGGTAATATTACACAAACACACATTTACGTGATTCAGGTGTGTTAAGTCAAGGTCATATCTTAAAGTTCCAGGATACAGGACCTCAAGGACTCGAGTTGCCCAACTCCTGCTGTAGAGATAATCATTTATCCTTCATAAAAAAAAAAATTGTTAGTGTCAACTCACCCTGACAACTTCACAAGCATGTATTTGCATGTATCGTCCAGCACCGATACAAGACAAAAAAAAAACTATGCTAGTATCGTGCAAAAAAATTGGTCTATCTCAAGTGGACGCAGTCTGAACTTATTTAGTAGCTACATCAATGAGTGCCATCTAACACCATGGAAAAAGTTGGAATATTTCGCCGGATTTTATTATGATCAACTGGATTTTGGTCTTTTTGGTATATGCATATAAGATGTCCATGCACCTTTAAATGACCATTAAATATAAATGATAACAAAATATTTTAAAAATAATTATATAAACTATTTGAAATTGACATAATTGTTCTGTAAGTTTTCTAACAATAAAAAACATAAAAGTAACATGGGTGTTTCTTTAATCACCAATGAAATGCAGCACAATTTCCTACCTGAAGCAGAATTAGCACCTGCTCTTAGTAGCATAACCTGTAGCAGAAGTTTTCTTTACCTCATGCCTGAAGATGCATTGACCTCAAGACACTCAATAATTTTTTCTTGAGTGGTGGTATCCTTTGTTATCCTTTTCGAGGATACCATACCATCATTCAATTGAATGAAACGGTTGCTAGGCTATGCTCAGACTCCAATCTGAGAAAGCAAAAAAAAAAAACAATCGCAGGGACAACAGGTTTGCAAGTGCATGTCTGAACAGAACAAAGGGGTTTTCATGCGAAGAAAAGACAAACGAGAGAACATTTAAGATAAGATGAGATAAGATAGACTTTATTGATCTCACTGTGAAAATATTCACTTGTCACATCGGCTCAATAGTGAAAAGGTGCCAAAAGGAGGAAAAGGTGCATTGGATATATACAGTATATATGGTGCGTCCACATATATTTATATACAGTATATAACAGCTGAAGTCACTTATTTATCGGGATTATTGCACAGGTTATTGCACAGGGTATTAAATAGGTATTTATATAAATAGTTATTGCTCAGGGTATTAAACATAAGTAGATTATTGCACAGGGTATTAAACAGGAATTGTGCATTAGTTATTGCACATGTTAATGCAGTTATAGTAAGTCTAATGGCAGCAGTGATGTTCGACATATGATAACGCTCCTTTTTACAAACAGGGTGTAAAAGTCTTTCACTAAAGGAGCTGCTCAGCTCCTCTACATCTACGCCTGATGCAGAAGGTCTAAGGTGTTGTCAATGATGAATGTAAGCTTGGACAGCACCCTCCTCTCAACCATAGCATCTACAGAGTCCAGGCTGCAGCCTAGGACAGAAGTGGCCTTTCTCACCAGTTTGTTCAGTCTCTTTCTGTCCCGCTCTGCATTGCCAGGGACCCAACAGACAACAGAGTAGAGGAGGGCTAATGCCATCACAGTCATAGAAGGTTTGAAGCAGGGGCCTGCTCACTCCAAAGCACCTCAGCCTCCTTAGGAGGTGGAGGCGGCTCTGGTCCTTCTTATACAGGGCATTGGTGTTATTCCAGTCCAGTCTAGTTTATTATTGGCATGAACACCCCGGTATTTGAAACTCCCCACAGTTTCCATGTCTTGCCCCTGGATGTTCAAGAGGAGTGAGTGAAAGCAAAGATTTGCTGGACAAGAGTATGTATTCAAGAGAAAGCTGATGTTTTGAGTGCAAGCAGACTGAAATCCTGTCCTTAAATTAAAATTTGATTTTTGGAGAGAAAATCTCCATAGATCTAGACAATAGTCCCCAAAGTGGGGAGTGCACCCCCTGGATGGGACTTGTTGCAATTGCAAGAGGCATGAAAAAAGTGAACTGAATACTAATAATAATAATAATTAAAACATATATTTTCATGACAATGTTGAATTTTGTCATATGTTAAAATAAATAGTTAAAAGAAGGGGGGGGGGGGGGGGTCACCTAAAATTAGCTGAAAGACTTTGAAGCTAACTTTCTCCAAATGCCGATTAACTTTGGGCAACTTTGTTGTTTGCATTGGCTAAAAGTCTTCCTCCGTCTTGCCATGTCGCAGCCTGCATGTCCTCCATATATAGAGTTACATGCAGTTGCATAAACAGCTTCTTACAGCTATACAGTATGCTTCATCTAAGTGGATTCCAAATCCCCCACACAAACAGAAAGCAGTAATTATTGAGTCTTCTTTGCTCACTTGCACCATCCACCCTAATGGTTTCAGTGACCTGCTAGCGCTCAGTTATTCACACAATAGATGTCCGGATTTCTCCTTTGAAAATGAAAACCGTTAAAAATAGAAAGCTTGCTCCTTGGTTTAATGCAGAGCTGCGTACTTTGAAGCAAAATGCTAGGAAACTGGAGAGAAAATATCGCTCCACAGGCCTGCGAGAGTCCTTCCTAGTCTGGAAAAATGGTTTACTGCTGTATAAGAGGACCCTTTGTAAAGCAAGAGCAGCATACTTCTCCTCATTAATAGAGGAGAATAAGAATAATCCTAGATTTCTTTTTAATACAGTTGCCAAACTCACCCAGAGCCATAGCTCTGTTGAACCGTCCATTCCACCTGCTCTTAGCAGCAATGATTTTATGGGATTCTTTATAAATAAGATTGATCTTATTAAAAATAAGATCATAAGCACTCCTCTATCCGCGATTGTACCTGAGGTAGTCATGGAATCTGAACCGGGTTTAGACTGCTTTGATCCAGTTGAACTCTCTGAATTAGCAAAATTATTGTCTTCATCTAAGCCTTCAACTTGTATGTTAGATCCAGTTCCAACCAGGTTATTTAAGGAGGTATTCCCTTTGATCTCCTCCTCCATTTTAGATGTGATTAATCTATCTCTGTTACAGGGATATGTACCTAAAGCTTTTAAGATTGCTGTAATTAAACCTCTGCTTAAGAAACCGTCTCTTGACCCAGATGACTTGGTCAATTATAGACCTATATCCAATCTTCCTTTCTTATCCAAAATTCTTGAGAAAGTAGTTGCCAAACAAGTCTGCGATCACTTCCACCATAATGAACTTTTTGAAGAGTTTCAGTCTGGCTTTAGAGCTCATCATAGCACTGAAACAGCTCTGGTGAAAGTCACTAATGATATTCTCATGGCCTCAGATAATGGACTTGTATCTGTGCTCGTCCTGTTGGATCTTAGTGCTGCATTTGATACAGTTGACCATAATATTCTTTTAGAAAGACTTGAATATTTTGTTGGAATTAAAGGAACAGCACTAGACTGGTTTAAATCTTATCTATCTGATCGAATTCAGTTTGTTCATGTTAATGATAGATCTTCAACACGCTCAAAGGTTACCTGTGGAGTACCACAGGGATCAGTGCTAGGACCAATTCTCTTTACTTTATACATGCTCCCAATTGGTAGAATTATTAGACAGCATGGGATTAATTTCCACTGTTATGCTGATGATACCCAGCTATATCTGTCTATAAATCCAGACGAAGCTAACCCATTACATAGATTACAGGCATGTCTTGAAGACATAAAAACCTGGATGACTCTTAACTTTCTGCTTCTGAATGCAGACAAAACAGAAGTTATAGTCTTTGGACCAGAGTCTCTGAAAAAGAAACTGATTAGCCAGTCACTTCATTTGGATGGGATTAAACTGATTTCAGATAATAAAGTAAAAAATCTTGGTGTTATTTTTGATCAGGACCTGTCATTTAAATCCCATATCAAAGAGGTTTCTAGAATTTCCTTCTTTCATCTGAGGAACATTGCAAAAATTAGAAATATCCTGTCCAGGGGTGATGCTGAGAAACTAGTCCATGCATTTGTTACTTCAAGGCTGGACTATTGTAATTCTTTACTGTCAGGAAGTCCACAAACTGTAGTTAAAAGCCTTCAGCTGATCCAAAATGCTGCAGCCAGAGTTCTAATGAAAATGAAAAAGAGAGATCATATCTCTCCTATCCTGGCTTCTCTTCATTGGCTTCCTGTTAAATCAAGAATAGAATTTAAAATCCTCCTTCTCACATATAAAGCCTTAAATGGCCAAGCTCCATCTTATATCAGAGATCTGATTGTTCCTTATGTTCCTAACAGAGCACTTCGCTCTCAATCTGCAGGTTTACTAGTGGTTCCTAGAATTTCTAAAAGTAGAATGGGAGGCAGATCTTTTAGTTATCAGGCTCCTCTCCTGTGGAACCAACCACCAGTTTTAGTCCGTGAGGCAGACACCCTGTCTACTTTTAAGGCTAGGCTTAAAACTTTCATTTTTGATAAAGCTTATAGTTAGGGTGGCTCAGGTTATCCTGAGCTATCTCTATAGTTATGCTGCTATAGGCTTAGACTTTTGGAGGACATAGGGACCCCCATTTCATCATTCTGCTTCATTCTCTCTCTGTTCTCCTATTCTGCAGAATCTGTTAGTTCAATCTCTAACCTTCTGCTCTCTCTGCTTTTCCTCAGAGTAGCTTTGCCTCGTCTGTTCCTGTTTGGCTGTGACGTCATCCTGGAAAAAACATCAGCTGTGCTGCTTCTATCAACACCCTTGTTAATAGATGTTGGAGATCGGCCTGTTTTCCAGTGTGGTCCTGTTTCTCTGACCGTGACTGAGTGGATGTGCTCTCTTCGTCCTCTGGCATGGGAGCTGCCTTGGAGCTCGTCTGCCTGGCTGTGTGTTTCCTGGACGGGGCCGCCTTTTACAGCTGCTTTTTGTATCTCTGCTTCTGTCTCCTTGAACCCCAGTCGGCCTCGGCAGATGGCCGCTCACACTGAGCCTGGTTCTGCTGGAGGTTTCTTCCTGTTAAAAGGGAGTTTTTCCTCTCCACTGTCGCTACAAGCATGCTTAGTGTGGGGGATTGTATTTGAGTCAACGAGTCAATGCAATCAACTGGTTTTCCTTAGATAGAAAACTTTGTATCAATTTGACTGTATGATCTGGTTGAACTGTAAAGTGCCTTGAGATGACATGTGTTGTGAATTTGGCGCTATATAAATAAACTGAATTGAATTGAATTGAATTTAAATAGAATTAAAAAGTGAAAGTTCATAGGATATCTGAATTCATTTCAAAAAAGATCTACTATTCATAAAAAATCTGTCTCTAAAAACGAAGGCAAACATAAATCTGTTCTGTCCTTTCAGTGATGGTAACGTGAGTGTCTCCCTCCTCCCTGTGTTTTAGGAAATCCTGTCAAAATGCCACAACCTTGGATTTAATATCTGCATGATGTTTTCTCACAACAGGCTCTCCTAAAATGGTAACATGGTGATTTTCAGTAGCTTATCGGCAGCATGGGAGTACAACACAATTGAGGCATTCCCTGTGCAGCATGCCACCATTTGTATCATTATGAATAATGATTTAACTGTGGCACTTTCTGACTCAAAAGAATGTGTAAATGATTTGGAAAAAATAGCAGAGACCCAAATGAACAGTTTATATGTTTCTATAGTTTAACCAAACCGTGGTATGTGTTGCTGATATTTTTGGACAGTTCTTCACAGGCTTTTAAGTAGGAATACATCATTGGGTGTACACCTTGGTGTATCACATTTATAGGCTTTGCAAGGCATAGGGGGTCCAGGGGTATCGTCACGTTTTTTTCTGCATTTTGAGGTGAAATGCAGCTACCGTTTTTGTCTTTGTTATAACACTACCTTAGTCCTGATTATGGGAAGTATGTGTGCTTGACTAGGGGTGGAAATTTCATAAGGAAGACATGAGATAAGTTTTAGGTAAAATATTATTTCATAGGTTAATTCAAACAATCAGAAAGTGTACAGGCCAATTTATGCTTCTGATGCATAGCCTCTACAACCGTCAAATCTGTCCACATCCCCCGCGCAGAGGTGACTACACATCGGACGGTCACACACCTGTTTTTTCATCTAATTCATTAGATGATATTGGTATTGATTAAAAATATGACCAATCAATTTTAAATGTAAAAAAATATTTATAGACATTCGTCCATGTCAGGGTTCTAATGCATGACAAGGAGTAAAAGGCTGGTTATCTTTAACTTGCCAAACTAGGGATATTATTCAGCTGCTATACCAGCCAATGCAGAGAACAACAAGATCTTGTAAGCTCTTCCATAGCTGTATTATTTTAAAAGACCCAATGCATCATCTTATCCTCATGAGAATACATTTTATCATGACCCAAGCATTTTGATATATTGTATCACCAAATTCTTGCAAACTCAAGCCTGTAGTAACACCTCCTTCAAGTGATGTGTCTATGGAAAAGCTTTAATGCTAAAACAGAACAGAGAGCATTGCTGTATATTGTCTGCATGCTTGTGAGAGCTGCTGCAGTCATTCTGTTTTATTTGTCTAGCTTTGATCAACGCAGCAATAAAACCTATAGTTCCATTATGAAACAAAATTATTCGATTTCTGGGGAAAAGAATGGAAAGCCCTGTGCATTGTTCTTTTAATCAAGTTCGGTGCAAACAGCAGAAGCATGATTACTGTGGGCTTCATATTGACTTATTTGGTCATGCAGATAAGGCTTTCCCATTTTCATTTGTTCTCTGAGTGGTAAACCAGTACCAGATCTTTGCAGCCGATAGTGAAGTGAATTAGGCAGCTTCTTCAGCTCTAAAGTTTGGTCCGAGATATGATCAGAGAGGGTAATTGTCCCTTTCCGGCAAAAACGTATCCTCTTGTTGGTTTCCTTTGCTGTGATTATATCAGCAAGCCTTATCCCTGCTTCAAGCCAACAGGAATTAATGAACTGCTAATGTAAACTAAGCAATTTAACAAAGCATCTGACAAAAGAGGCAGTGCATCAGAAAAATGTCCCAACTATTACATTGTAGAACTTCAAAGAAACATAATGATTTATTTCTTAAACTTTGCAGTAAATACAGTATATGCTTTGCATCACTTTATTAACCAAAAACTGCATTTTTCCAGCTCTTAATATTCTTCACAGATTCTATCCCCATTTGCTTCATATAAAAAAATATACCTGCTGCTTTATTTTCATCTTAACCTTCAGGGGCAAAGTCTTAAGTTTAATGCTATAGAAAATATGTTACATTTTGCACAAAATCCTCTTGTTCTTCACAAATATGACCACAAACGAGCCCCCCACAAAGATGACTTTGTGGGGGGACTTTTTGATTCAACTTTAAGTTGAATCAAAAAGGTAAGTTTTAAGCCTACCCTTAAAACTAGACAGGGTGTCTGCCTCACAGACTATAACTGGTTATTGGTTCCACAGGAAAGTTTCAGATAACACAATTTTTTCCTCTGTTGACAAGCTTTATTAAGATCTTGATTGAATTTTTGCACATGGTATCAGAAGCTGGTTTAATGATCATGGTGTTATCAGCAAATGGGTCTGACCTGAAGCCCTTAAAGAAACTATATCACATTGTTTTCAAGAGGATTATGAGAGACACACAACCCAACAGTGCAGATGAACTGATGGACATTATCAAGGCAACCTGGGCTTCCATTAAAACCCTCATCAGTGCCATACACTGACTATTTATTCGTTTATTTCAGATAACATGAGGTTCATTTATTGGAAACTTGAAACTCCTGTTTTATGCCCATTTTTTGTGGCTTTTAAGGCCCCGTCCACACGAAGTCAAACCCTGGCCTAAACGCACACATTTTTCACCAAACCAGCCTCTCATCCATACGAAGCCGCCGTTTTGGGGGTCTGTAAACAATCTTTTTTTTATTCAGCCTTCAGAGTGGGAAGATTTTGAAACGCCGTTTTCGCGTTTCCATCTTTAAGCTCTAACCGCATTTTTTTTTTTTACACGCATGCGTCATAGCGTCGCCTCTAAACACGCATGCGCGACACAGTATCACAACAACAATGGCGCCGTACTGTGTTGAATGGTTGCTGCTCATGCTACTCACCCTGCTGTCGGGCTTACAACAGAATCTTCTTCTTCTGGAATATTCCAGGAAGAACAGAGCAATATCGACGACATAGTTCAGCACCTGAATTTGACTGAACCACGAAAATGGACCCGCAGGGCAACCAAGTATAAATATTAGTGCGCATGCCCAACATTTCGTCGCACCACAGCGCCACTTACAGGCCTGGCATACATTTTGCAGCGCTTTCATGCATTCGTGTGGACGATCACATTTATTTTACGTCTCCGTCTTTACGACAAACGTTCTGGAAAATATTAGCGTTTCGTGTTCGTTTTGACTTCATGTGGACGGGGCCTAATATTCTTTAAATTCTCACAGTTTACACATTGCATACTCTACCTGCTGTTTATTTTTAAATGCACAAGACGTACGTGCACACATTAAATACTCATTGTAATCTTATAAAAAACTATTTTTAAAAGTTGTTTTTAAAATATAATTTACTGGTCTTGAAAAAACATATAATGTTCACATTTTGAGGGCAGTAAGGTGTCAAAATTCGTTATCACTAAATATTCAGCATGTTGTTGGTTAAAGCAATACTTCAAAAACATCTTCCAGTTGCCTTCCTTCTCTTGCTGATACCCTGTTTTTCTTTTGAAATTCCCCAGTTGAGCTGTAGAGACAGTAATTTGCAGTTCAATCGCATGAGATAACTGATGCTGTTCCTCACTGCAACCAGATTGCCTAGTCCAGGACTCTTTTCCTTAAGGGCATGTGTAACAGATACATAAGTGGGCAGAAGGTCAAATGGGAAAAGACTAAATCAATATTTGAGAATACAAACAGAGGCGCTTTTTCTGGGCATTTAAATAGATATGTTTTTAAATATTGCTTTACTCCACCACAGAAATGTGAATTCTGTTTCATCCAGTGATGATCTGCCAAATGATAGTTGGTGTTTCTTGGCTTGGACTTAAATTTTCATATTGGCAGCAATGGATTCTGTTAAGAGAGATGATCAATATGACACTAAGAAATTTAGCTCTTATTTATACTGTAATCTCTGAAGTGACTTTGCAAATTAGATGAGATGCACATAAAATCACTTAAATTTGAAAATTAGATCAAACATAGGGAATAAATTCCATTGTTACCCCCGCCAGGTTGGATTTTCCAAAGTATGTGTCTGAGTCAGCAGCTTTTGGTCTAAATATAAAGTCTAATTAAGCTAAAAGCTTTACTGGCTTCCCTCTATGATTCTTTCCCAATCCCTGCCCCAAACTCCTCTACCTCACCGGAAACTTCTGACTAATGGGACGCAACTTCACTTAAATGCTGGAGCCCAAATAAGATTAATGAGCAGACACATTTTTTGTGGCTGCCACCTATTCACTACCTCTTCTGGCAGAGCTCGCAGACTCTTAGTGAGATTTCTTGTGAGCTCCTGTTTGTAAACAAAAGCTGATTCTGGGCTTTTTTAGATGTTGGGGTTGAAGTAAAGTATTGCTGGCTGCAGCTTTAAAAGCACATACAGTACAGTGCTTAGCAAAACAAAATTCTCATCACTTTAATGTCTGCATAATCTCACAGTATAAACACAGTCTTGTTATGTTTTAATTGAATTTGACGTGATTCACCAATACATAACTAAAAGCTTAAGACAAATATGTTTTATCCTCTGTCATGTTGGGGTCTAATCTTCTAACCCACATGCAGAAACACTCAAGAGACAGGAAAAATAGTTAAAAGGTTTATTGACAAAGTTTTCAGAGAAATGTGAACGGCGTCTTGGTTCGTCAGGCTGGTCACCGGAGGGAAGCAACTAGAGGAGGACAGATCGGTTAGAGTGGATCCAGGAAACTTGCTGTTTAACGGCGGTCTGGGTTAATACCTGCTCAGGGGGTATTCTGACCGTTAGGGGGGGAACCTTGAGGGTCCAGAGGCTGATCGGCAGGCAGAGGGCTGAGGGCAGAGGCGGAGACGGAGGCTGAGGGCAGACAGGCAGGTTCCAGGCAGTGAGAGTTTTCTCCAGGAGTTGACTGATCACCAGATATGTCCAGATCTGAGAGGCAGAAGAAGGTTCTCAAAAAACCAGGAAAACAGATCAGATTAACTGGCTCAAGGTTTGCTGGTACCATTACTGGCAAACACTCTGGCAGAGAAGTGTCAGCCTCCTCCTCCTTAAAAAGCCTCCAGATGAGCAGATGGGAAACAGGTGTGCAGAAGTCAGCTCACACCCTCAGGAGGAAGATCTCAGGCTCCCTCTGGTGGAGAAAGGTTGACAAGCCTCCAGATCCCAACATCCTCCTTTATTTAAAATTCAGGTGCAACTAACTGGACTGCAAAGCCACATGTTTTCTGAGGTTTGCCTGTTTGCTATTTGACCTGAAACCTGTGTATTTTTGTTTTTGGGTATTGGAAAAGCAAAGTTAGGTTGTAAAAAACCCCGGTGTTAAAACATGTTTTGATATACTGTTTAATCATCAATCCCAGAAATCTGAATAATGCAAAATTCCTCAGCGTAGATGAAAAAAATATCTGTGCATTGGATAACTATGGCAGATTGTGCAATATATTGGAGTCATACAGTACTAGCCTCTTAAAACTTCCCCATTTTCTTTAATGGGTCCTTGGCTGGTCCCCTTCAATTCCTTTTTAAACATCAATATTTGTACTAAAATATTCTTACTGTCATGATTTGTCGACATTAAGATCTAAAGAAAGTGTCATCTCCTGGTCAGATCCTGTAATTCAGTGAAAGGGTGGAGTCAGAGTAAAAAAGTATGCAATAGGGGGTAACTCCAGTGGCTGGAAGTTTTCACCAGAAGATGGAGGGAAGTGGGCTGCTATTCAGCTGTCGTTTAACTTGGAAGGTCCATTTTGAATGGCTGCTGCTGTACGCTGGGGAGGATTCTCAGTCATCCAGGTCATAGTTATTCCAAAAAAAGAAAATTAAAAACAATGCACTGGACTTTGTTTCCAAGTTTAAAGATGGAATGGCTTCTACTGCACATTTCCCAGACATTTTCAGGCTTTTACAGAGTTGCAAAAAGAGTAAACTTTGTTCCATTCTTTTTGCAAGCAAAAAACATGTTTTATGGATGGAAATTATAAAAAATAAAATAAAAAAAAGTTTAAATTGAATTTTAAAGAAATTAAACCAGAAAAAAAGAATTTACCTCTGTTTAGTCCAATCTTAGTCCATTTTGCACAATCTAATTCACCGTGCAGATTAGACACACCTAGTGCAGGGAGGATTCCACAACTCCCACCTGTGTTTTCATTAGATGAAAAAGACCTGTCTTTGACTGGCCGGCAGGTGTGGACCAATAACATATAGTTAAACAAGTCATTGAAGCCGAGGGAGTGCAGAAACTTAGTGGATTGAGGGCAAAAAATGAATTTAATGAATGCACAACTGGTGTAGCAGAGTTTATTAAAGACACATTCTGAGTGAGCGGATATAAGATTGAACATTGTGCACTGGTCCCACTGCACACTTATGATGGTAGCCCAAAATACCACACAACAGGGCTTTTATTACTCTTCATTTGAATCTGTCTCATACATGGTCACACCTGCCTTCCAACGAAACTTCATTCCAGCTCCACCACTTCCACCTCCTTTCACTCAATCTAGCTCCCTTCCTTCTCCTTCTTCCATTCCACCACCAGGCCTTCTTATCATCATCAACATCATCATCATCATCATCATCATCATCATCATCATCATCCACATGAGATCATCATCATCAGCGCGGTTTTACCTCTTGTGCCTGGTGGGGGTTTGAGCACCAAATATTTATATTCATTCATTTCCACATACTCTTTAACTGCTTTCTTTGGTCGGCATGAGACTGGACTCACTGGTGACGGTGGCAGAGAGTAGGACACTGGACAAATTGCTGGACATTATTGACAATGTCAGTCATCCCCTGCACACCGTCATCAGCAACCAGAGGAGCCTGTTCAGTTGAAGGCTGCTCCTTCCCAAATGTAGGACCAACAGACTCAGGAACTCCTTTGTCCCTCATGCCATCAGGCTCTATAACTCCTCTCTGGGGGGGAGCAGGAAATAGAGTTAAGAGAACAGAAGTGAAGGAGTTGTTGGACACTCTCTTTCCTCAACCATCCAAGTGCAATACACTACATAACTGTTAATTTAAGTCATTGCTTTGCTATAGCCCTCTGTATTTATTTGTCTATCCTCATCCCCCAATATATCTTCCTACATCTTATTTAATTGATTTTATTTTTCTATTGTATATACTGTGCCTAAACATCCTCTATTTTCTTGTATGTGCAATTTTGTTTCCTGCTACTGGAAATACAATTTCCCGAAGGGAGTAATCCCAAGGGATTAATAAAGTCAAGTCTAAGTCTAAGTCTCTAAGTCTTATCTCCTTGCGAGTCTCTCCAGGTTGGATTGCTGCTTAGATGGGTTCTTTTTTATTTAAGATTAACTGGTACTGTAGCTAAAAGGAGGATAAATGAGCAGGTTAAAAGAGGAAAACTTAAGTCCAGAGTTTCAATAAAAAGGTTTAGATCAAACAGAGTTAATGGGCCAGAACGGTCCAGTTAAAGTCCAGTTGCTTTGTGACAAAAACGTAGAAAGGTCTCCAGCTGTATCAATACCTGGGGAGTGGTGGACTAGTGGTTGGGGCATAGAGCTTGGAATCCCGAGGTTTTGAATTCGAGCCCCACTCCCACAGACTGCAACTGTGGCTCTCTGAGCATGACCCTTAACCCCACACTGCTCCCGGGGAGCCGCACAATGGCAGCCCACTGCTCCCCAAGCGGATGGGTTAAATGCAGAGGTAGAATTTCTCCAATGTGAGATCAATAATGTTAAATTTTTATTACTTTTTCCAGGTTTTAAACTAATTAAATCAAAATTTGTCTGCCTTGCTCATTTTTTTCTTGTCTTTCTTGTTTCATCTCAGGCTACGGGCATGCAGCTCCTGGGACTGACGCGGGAAAGGCCTTCTGCATGTTTTACGCTGTCCTTGGAATCCCTTTGACTCTCGTCATGTTCCAGAGCCTTGGCGAGAGGATGAACACATTCGTCAAGTACCTCCTCAAACGCATCAAGAAATGCTGTGGGATGCGCATCACAGACGTGTCCATGGAGAACATGGTGACCGTAGGATTTTTCTCCTGCATCGGCACGCTCTGCATTGGAGCCGCTGCTTTCTCTCATTATGAGGACTGGAGCTTCTTTCAGTCCTACTATTACTGCTTCATTACATTAACAACAATAGGCTTTGGGGACTTTGTGGCCCTTCAAAAGAACCGGGCCCTACAGAAGAAGCCCCTGTACGTGGCCTTTAGTTTCATGTATATCCTTGTGGGCCTGACAGTCATCGGAGCCTTCCTGAACCTGGTCGTGCTCCGTTTTCTGACTATGAACAGCGAGGACGAGCGGCGGGATGCAGAGGAACGTGCGTCCCTCGCAGGGAATCGCAACAGCATGATTATTCACATCCAGGACGAATCGCTGCAGCGGAGCCGGCGACGACGAGAGCCATACAGGACGGAGGTGACCGACCTGCAGTCGGTGTGCCCGTGCATGCACTACCGCTCGCACGACTACGGCAGCTCCGGCGGCGGGATCGGAGGCCTGGGCTGTGCCTTTTCCCATCAGAACTCGTTCAGCTCGCAGCTAAACCGCAATCAGTACTTTCACTCGGTTTCCTACAGGATTGAGGAGATCTCGCCCAGCACGTTGAAGAACAGCCTCCTCCCTTCGCCCATCAGTTCAGTTTCTCCTGGCCTTCACAGCCTCACAGACAATCACCAGCTCATGAGGAGAAGGAAATCTATCTAAAGCTCCGCACTCACAGGACCAGTGAGTTTTTATGTTTTATACACACTAGGTCAAACATTTTCAATGCTGCTCTTCACCAGATTTTCATTTTAGCACTTTTTTCCCTTCCTGGTTTGGTAATATGAAATAAACGTTTTGCTGGGAACAGATAAAGACGATTGGGCTGAACAGGAAGAGTTGGACCCAAGAGGATGCAAAGCATGAAGCATGGATGTCTATTTTTTCAAGAATTGATTTAAAGAGACTCTACGTGAACAATAAAACTTGACTTATTACAGATTTACATTATAAAATGAATACATGAACTTTGGTTACGTATAAAACGATGCACACTGGGGAAATGCTATTTTTCAAAGGGAGTTTGCTTGTTTCACTCTAACTTGAAGAGATATTTGTCATGACGTATTATCCCATTGCCTCGCTGCAGACAGAGATTTCAAAAATGTTCTAAAGCATCAGGTATTATTTTCAATAAGCAATCATTTACTTTAATGGTTTCAACTCATATTAAGCCAAAATATTGTTGCCAATATTAGCATGTGACTTAGATGTCATTTACTTGTAGGCCATGTTTTTCTTTTTTTTTTTGTTGATTTTTGTTTTTTATGGTTGGTAAAGTGTCTTTTGTGTATAAATCAAAGGATCATACTGCTGTTATTGATACTTCCTGCTGATCTAAAAAGCATCGGATTGGGTTTGGATAGCTTTAAATTCACTTGCAGCCTTTTCAACTCAACAGTGACCTAAAAGGAAAGTCAACCACAGCACTATGCCAGTTTCTAGCTCTAGGGTCTTCCCATCCAAGCAATTGATTTTGTAACATTATGTTCAGAATGTGTTGATGAATATTTATTATCATATGAACAATACGGAAATGCAGTTAGGATATGGTACAACATTTATTGGGCATTTTTGTTTTGTAAATTTGGAAAAAACTAAATAGGACCTTGGTTGCACGCTACAGTATTCAGCACCATTGAACTCCTTGGTTCAGATCGTGGCACGTGCCTTTTAATCAGGAGTTCCTCACCATGCATGCATAAGTCGGCATGATGCACACTTCTTTCCTGCCACAGTCCAGAAAGGTGCATGTCAGTTGAGTTTGCATCGTTAATCTGCCCTTAGGTGTGAATAGCTGTTAATTGTGAGTGGTGGTCATGTGACATACAGCTGATGGACTTGCTCCCAGATGGCAGTATACCTTTAAGGCTGATTTATACTCCAGGTCGTCTGCATGTGTGTCGCAGTGAATGCAAATGTGTCCCTGCCACTTCTGTAAACACTCTGCATCACCTCTCCAAAATCGTAGGTGACCGCAGACAGTGGGCCTCTTATTGGTCTAATCAACGTCCGCTCTACACTATGCGTATTTCCTGTTTGGTACCTTACCGGCTTGTTTTGTCTGTATGACCGTCATTGCGGAAAAAGACTCATGAAGTAGGACCAGCTAGAAGAGCGCGCGAGAACACTGGTACCTTTTTCCCACCTGGATCCCCGCTCTTTTTCGCCATCCATTTGTCGCAAAAACTTGCCCCCACTTCCTCACCGCCTTGGCATTATCTAGACCCACAGCTAGTTCGTGATTGACCCTCTTGGGTTGTGGCATGTAATAAAATAGGCCAGACCACGCTTCAATATTGGGCATAAATCAAAAATATCTGTGACAAGCTCACTGCGACACACTGCGCTCACTGCCAAGACTGCTATTTTCCCCCTTGGATTGAATGAGGAACCTTAGTGAGTTTCTCACCATAAAGTTGGATTATGGGTTTAATCAAGCAAACTGGCTACATTTTCAGACACCAATTAAAAGCCACAATTCACTCAAAGTGATTTTGTTCTTTCATCAATTCCTACATTTATATTGTATCAGTGTGTTACCATCTTTTTCTTTCCTCCACCATTTCCAATCGCTGCACCTAGCATTACTAATGTTTTCACCTTCTTGTGTACTTGTGTTCCTTTTGGGTTGGATGGATTTTGCAGACAACTATTCAGGAACATGGAAAACAAAAATCCAAAATTAGATCCATATTGCTGCTTTTATCCTGACTGGAGAAGCATTAATCTAACAAAATGGTCAGTGTATCTTTTAGTTGCTTGGTTTTTATATTTGAAAACAACAAAACGTGTGGATTTTATTTTCAATGTACAACAATTAGAGTTGAAATACAGTGTTTCTCTTTTCTTTGCTTCAAAAAAGGATGAGCTAATTTTTTGGAAACTATTTAAGTTTCGTTTTCTAATTTGATTAACAAAAAAAAAAATTTTTAAACAGGAAAAAAAATCTTTTTTATTTTCTAAGATCGGATGGGGTCTCTTATTTCACAAGAGCACTACAAATATCACAAGTAAGTCCAGGAAGAAGAGGATTTTTGCATGAACACCAGAAAAAAGTGCTCTGTGGATTACTGGGTCAAACTCCTTGCCCTAAATCTGTCGTATGTGGTGTTTTTGGGCAAGACATGTCCCTGCCTTGCCTACTTTTGATTGGGACGGGTAGCAGCCTGCTTTCTCTCAGTGCGCCCCAGTGCAGCTGTGGCTACAATGTATCTCACCACCATTGGCGTAACTTTTAACATCAGCACTAATTTTCTGTTGATAAATCTAAAGCAACAATGGGCCCTGGTAAATGTGGGGCTCTTATAAACTGACAACATCCGATCCAGAAAAACAACAAACTGATCTTTATTCGGTTCTGTTTTTGAAGTAATTTCAAATTTTGTTAAATAATCAGAAAACAAAAACGTTTTGTTTTTTTGTCATCCCTCTTTTACAAAGAAGTATTTTCATTTTAGGTTTTATATTTTAAAACAAAAAAAAATTAACATGACCACTTGTCATTGGTACTTTCTGTTTTGTTGAAAGAAAATCAAATAACCAGAAGATAAACTGACCCATAACCACAGAAGCATAACTAAAGAATATTAAACACAAACTATTCTGGAGTTGAAAAAAGATAATCAGTTAATTTATTTGTATGAAGTTCCTCCTGAATATGTTTGTCTTTATGGAAAAATGCCTTTCTAAACTGGCTTATTATGAATTCTTTGGTCAATATGTGAATTCAGAACCTTGCTAACGCTAGCTAAAATAGCGCTACCTATTTTAGCTAGCCAGTTAAGGCCAAACAAGTCATATATGTAAAACTCAAGGTATAAACTGGCTAAAGTTGCTAAATGATTAGGAGTAAAGTTATAAAGCCTTATCAGTTTATAAAGAAAATTTTGAAAATCAAAAGTATTAATACAGCTAACCTTTTAAACACTTGATAATGTGGATTGAAAAATGTCTTTTTGAGTGTCAAAACCAAAACACCAGCTGAAATCTTATAAAGGACCATCTTATCTTTCTTATTCCAATAAGTCAAATAGGCTGGTTATTTTCTTCTTTTCTTCTTCTTATGTTTAAAGTGCCTATGGTGAATTGCTCCGCTTCAAAACAAACATTAAGTGAAATTCAAAATTGTTTGCTAATCAGCAGCATTAATTCTTCATTTAAGTGAAATAAAAAAAAACGGAAGTTAATTTATTTGTCTAAGTTAAATTAAATGGGAATGAAGACTGACTAGATGTATTGGGAATGTTTACATGTCTGATAGACTTGGACCTTTTGTCTCGTCTGAGTCAGCCTGTCAAATCTACTAAACTCACAAAGTTTTGCAATCCAATTTTACCTTTCAAAGTACATTCATTTTCTGTGTTCCCATTCAATTGTAAAGCAAATCTCAAAAGCTTTCACTATCCTTTAATGTTGATTAACTTCATATAGGATAAAAAAGGAAGAGCAGTCACAAGGAAGAGAGAGAGCCACTTAGCAGAATGTCATTTTTTAGAACTGAGGAGCCAGTGGTGTTTTACATTTCTGAATCACACTTTTCCTATGTTTATGAAGGACTGCAGATAGAAGTGAAGTATAGGGAAATTTAAGATTTACTAAATTCAAACCTCTCACTTTGAATGGTTTACAATCATTCATTTTAGAATACAGTAATCTCTCACACATAGCATTTATGCAGCAATAGTGAAGAGGAAGAAATCCCTTTTAAGGATTCATTTGAGCCATATTTTTTTAGAATGCTGGTCACCATAGCATGTTTGTGTAAGGGTAGAAATATTCCGTGTTGGAAAACATAGGCATTATGAAAATAAGCCAATATTAAGGCCTAAAATGTATTGTTTACAGTATAGAGAGAGCCCACCTTATTCCAGACAGAAACAGGAATTTGTTAAATTATCATCAGCGTAGTGCTTTACTTTCAGACTAATTGTTTTTTACTAGTTTGGGGCTTTATTTTTTTAAAAGAAGAGCAAAACCGGGTTGAGGACATTTTATTTTGTTGCAGTTTTTTTTATAAATCATAAATCAACAAAGAAGCCTTCACTTTTCTTTGCTTAAATACCTACTGCCAGGTTGTAATAAAATCCCAGGGTTGTTTTAAGTGAACTTGTTTTCTCCAACACATCCGAACTGGAAGCATATTCAGTCGATTTCTTAACAGTTGGGTTCGGAAATGCCATTTCAGAGGCTTAAACCTCTTCAGAGGTTTTATCATCAAGTAGGGATAAAGGTTTATTTTAGTTTTCGTTTTTCTTGTCATCTCAAGGTCCTTTGCAACGACAATTCAAACAGATTATCCACTCAGATTGGTTCCAAGTTTCTATCCAAGGAAAACCGGCTGTTTTGATCCAGTCATTGGTTTTGAAGGTTTCCCTCCTCCTGGATGAACATGTAGAAACAGTCGATATTCAATTAGCTGGTGTCATTGCAATCGACTCTACAACAATTCCTTAAACCCAGCATGCATGCAGCGAATGTGGAGATGAAAACTACCTTTTAACAGTAAGAAACATGAGCTTTTAGAATCTAAAATATCTTCGCACGATTATCCAGAAGGTCTGATAACTTACTGAATTTGCTTAAGAACATGGACCAAGTTCAAAATGCTGATCGACTTAAGGTAAATATATACCTATTCAGATTAGAATAGCGGCTATAATTGTAGTCAGGACTCTTCTTAAACTTTGCTGATAACCACAATAAATGTGCATCCGAAGTACAGCTTGTTGAGGGGTATCTATTCAAAATGTGTTGTCAGTTTGTTTACACCTTTGAGCCTGAATTGATATTTTTGAGCCTTTGGAAATTGAATAAATTGCAAAATATGTGAAAACTTCTGCACCGTTTTATGTGTTATGATCAGTCCCCTCTGAGAGAAGCAAAGGTAAATTATTGCTTATTGTTGTTTAGACAAAACAGTAATAGATTCGATTTAGTTTATACTGTAAGTTAAACTTGGCAGAAGGCCACTCACATTGAGCCTGGTTCTGTAGAAGCAGTTTTATTGTCTTATATTAGAATCAGAAATCAGAATATATCCTACAACATGGCCCTACACTTACTTAGCAACCAAATTTAAAGGTCAGTTTTGAGTCTTAGTAACACCATGGTCTCCAAGGCTGCATGAGGGGGTTTGGCAAAAACAGAAAACGTCTGTGTAAACACCTCTTGAGGGTCGCAGTGACTTTGACGCAAATCAGCACACGTGAATTCCAGTAAGATGTCGACACAATATTCCTGTGCATGTGCAGTTACGTAATGCGATGTCGAAACCATAAAAGGCCGCCCAGAATGGATTAAAGGTGGGGGAATTAACTGAGACGAGACGATGCATTGCGGAATGTATGAAGTTTTAAGACAGCTGTATGAATTCGGTTTTGTAAATAAATGTCCCCCCCTCCGGGTGACAGAATGATGTCAATCGTCAGCCTTCTTTCTGTCATAAGAGAATTCTACCAATGAGCTTCCACAGTTCTACTGGAGTTTTCTTCCCGTTAAAAGAGAGTTGTTCCTCTCCACTGTTGTTAAATGCATGCCTGGTATAAGGAATTGTTGTAGAGTCATCAACACAATGCAATGGAATGTCTCCTGTTGTTAAATGCTTGACCTGCAAAGTAAATGGCAGGATGCAATCAGCTGGGTTTCATAAAGTAGAAAACTTTTAACCAATTGAATAGTATCTGTAATCAAATGGGAAAAATAAACTAAAGTGAATCTTAATGCATAAGAGGAAGAACCTTTGGGCTACATGTTGTTTACAATGGAAATTTATAGCGCTGATGAAATAATTTTTCAAACCTTCGGCGAAAACCTTGTAGCTTCATTAACATTTTCTTCATTTCAAAATTCAATATTTTTTATATTTTAACTTTATAAATCTTTCAGTCCATTTTCAAGCTGTTACCTGGACATATTCAGTAAATATTTCCTGTTTCTTTTTTCACTAAAGGATGGAACAACTGTTAAAATCTCAAAAATGCAGAACATCAACAGCCAGGATTCTGATCCATAAAAGCCAAATAAAGTGAATCAATGGAAACACAAATGATGCCCTAAATACTCTTTGTTTCTTAATAATGTACAGACCTGGGCAATAAATTAGGCTTATTTATAACCATTTTTATTTATTTAATGAGTGGAATTTAATATTTGTCAAATTGGCCTATTTTAGTCAGTTGATCCCCCCCTTAATTGATTTTAAACTAAATTTAAGAAGACACCACTTTTCAATGAGGTAAAAAGGCAAGAATAAACACTGGATTTTTGTTTTCTCTCCCAAAGGGCAATTAAATTAGTCCAGCAGTATGCTTAAATCATAAAAATTATTATCAAAGTTCTCCACATTAAGTAAAATGACTCCTGAAGAGCTAAACCGCTTTCAGCTCCTCGGATCTAAAAGCACAGAAAGCTGGGCTGTTGATGGTGATGGGGAAGTGTGCAGATCCAAACTGACAACTCCTTAGGTCTGAATGCACTTTGGAGGGATGAAGTAAAAACATCAGCACTAACACACGTAGAGGTGGGAGTCAGTTGATATAAAGGGACGCCTGAAGTTTCATGATATGGAATACTTTATATCAGCAGGATGATCCTTTAAATGTGTGTGCAAAATATGGGAAAATGAATAGGAAACATGGTTGTTTTAGGTTTAAAAGAATTGAAAGTGCATGAACTTGAGATGTGGAATAGTAGAATAAGTCCCTTTTTATTTGGAGTCTAACAGACAAATGGTTTGCAATATCAGCTGTTTCTTTTACCAAAGTCCTTAGGATATATTCCTGCTTTTTTATGTTCCACTCAGACTTACAATACAGCATTGTTCTCAGGTCTGAATAAATCACCTTTGTTCTTGGTTTGCCACTTTCACAAACACCATCCTATAAGTTCAAAGCACATCAGCCTAACCAAACTACACAATATACAGTATGAGACCCACATTTGCCAACAGGGAATTTTTCTTTATTTCATCAGGCCTCTGCAGCAGATGCAGAGATGTTCACTTGGGGTTTGTTTGAATTTCATCCATAAATGTAAATTCAAGAGCAAATTAAGTAGGAGATGTTTTATTTTCCTTTCTCCTCCGGTTTCATACTATAAGATACCAACGCCGCATTTTAAGATTATTATGGAGCTAAACTGGGGACATAAATTTTGTTTAATTTTTTGTTTTTTAATGAAAACTCATTTTGAAAATAAAAAAAAGTATTAAAAGTCAAAAAGTATTTTTAAAAAGGTTTAAACCTAATTTTCACATCAGGTTTTTTTTCTTTTTAACTTTCAAACTGCGGCCCGCTTGGTGTAGGGGAGATAGCATAGGTGACTGACTGTGGAACCGTGGAAAATAGTGGCACATAATTAAATGTCTTTACTAAATCATCAATATTCTATATGATTGGTTTTACAGACAAACACACATTAATGATCTAAGCTTATGATTCTGTTAGAACCCTTTGCTGCTACAGTCAGTCTGTTGGTTCTTCCACTTTACGTTGAAAGCATGAGAAAGATCAAACACAGAAAGTAAATGCAGCGCAAATGTGTCAATATCACAATTCTGATAAAACAGCTTAAAGTCGTAGGGAAGCGGCCGTTCCGACGGTTGCAGTTCCAAATTCTCCCGAGTGGTGCATGACTTTACACGAGTTAATACAGTGAATTTGATTGGTCTCTTATAAATGGGGCGGGATTGTTGTGGCGGAGGGTTTGCAAGCAAGTTTGATTGTGGCCGATTTGTCAGAAGCATCTTGCTAACCAGTTAGCAACTTAGTGCTAGTAGGTTCCCAATGGGAAATGACATTGGGACCAAGTAGCACTAAATTGGTGACATGGAAGAAGAAGAGAGTTTAGTGTCGGAGGTCGTGGATGAGTCTCCACCGTAATTCATTTTTTATTTAAAGGAGGAAAGCGGGAACTAAGATGTTGTGGAAGAGGACGCCAGGGTGGCAGAAGCTTGATTTGGTGTAGAAGGCTTCCAGCCGTACATGTTTGAGCCCTTGCCTTGCAAAGCTGCCAGTTCTGTTACGCCTGCCGAAGACACAGACGTCCATCCCCGTGAACACTGGGACGCAACTCAATTCGAAAGGAAATTATTCTTATTTATTTCAACCGTTGCGTAATTTAACTGCGACATATGAATAAAGATGCTATGATCGAAAAATTTGATTGACAAATGATCCTTGATATATGATTGGCCGAATTTAGGTGTTCAGGCTGACGTAACTAGCTTGCATGAGATAAAGAAAAAAAACTAAGATTTTATTAAAAAAAAAATACTTTTGGGACGATATGGTCTAATAAAGAGTACATTTATATACATGTTTAACTCAGAATGATTTAAAATTTAAATATGACTTCCCTACGACTTTAAGGTATTCATATATATATATATATATATATATATTTATTCTTTTGCAAAATGTTAAATGAACTAATAAGATCAATAAAGTTTTAGACCTTTCTATAACCCATTGTTCCTAAATGCAACATTTGGGTATATTTCCCATATTTTTCAGGTTAAAAATCACTTTTGTATTTTTCCATCTTTTGGTTCATTATCATTTTAACTATTTATTTATTAAGGTTCAAAGTTTTTTTCTCCCCCCCCCCAAATATATTTATTTACTTAAAATTTCGACACCATTATCAACATTTTTACTTTGAAAAACTTTTCATGAGTTTTTTTTTTTCAGTTTTCACATCTTTTGTTTAACATTATTCATATTTTTCCAGTAGTTTTTTCACTGTTTCAACATATTTTTTTAATCAGTTTTCGCAATTTTCTTTCAATTTAAGATTTTTTTTTGTTTCAATTTTTTTCCCGCCTTCAACGTTATTTTTCAGTATAAATGTTTCTTCTTCACTCTAAAAAATTTTGTTTAAGTCCAAAATTTAGTTGTATGGAAATTACAACCACAAGCTCTAGAGGAATTTATTGGAATGTCAAATGCTAAACCAAATCAAAGTAGGGCCTATTTATTAAAGGGATGACAATGATATATGGCATTGTAAAAAAAAATTAAATAAAAGAAAGCTAAATAGTATTGCAGGCAGATGTACACTTTGATGTGTTACTTCTAATTGAAATCTGCAGACATTTCCTCCATAATTGTGTACGCCATGTGAACCTTTATACTGAGTGATAATGATATTTTTAAAAGTTTTTCGGTCACAACCATTGAGAGGACAGTAGAAACATGTAGAAGATGTTCTGGTACGTAAGATACAGTAAGACAAAAGGACATGTAGTGAGGATGTCCCTCTTGAGAGACATCAGGGAAGCTCTTCAGAGTTGATTTAAAAACGGATTGAAGTAAATATGGGATATTCTTCTGTTTGGCAGGAAAATTATAATAACCAACAGAGATACAATGGAATGGTAAACGCCTTTATCAAAGGTCAAACCTACAACAGGTCAAATTATAATTCTGTGGCCAGTCTTGCAAAGTGTCTTGCGAGCTTCTGCGATTGCAATAAAAAGCTTTTAAAGCTATAAAGCCAAAACAGTGTTTCAGGTTCCTTTCAATTGACAGGTGTGTTTTACTCATAGGTGGTTCTACAGGAGGAGATGCCCCATAAAATTGGTCCTGGCCCCTGTTATGACCCCTACCAGAACAAAAAACACAAATAAATGTATGATAAATAAGTCACGAAACTAATTGGAACAGAAATCACAACTAATAGGTTGCTTTCACCGTTTATTTTGTACATTTAATTAATCAATTATTTAAAAATCAAGTTAATACATTTTTAGCTTCAGTCGCATTGTAATTTCACTCTTTGCTAGATCTGAGGTTTCTAGAACTAAAAATGGCCCTTTGTTTCACTTAATATTTCAAACAATGCATTTTTTTGTTTCATTCTATTGTCTGGTGCTCCCATGAGAAAACTACGGTGGCTGAGAAGTGCAAAACACATTTACAATTCAAAAACACATTAACAAATAAAAAACAAAATAACATTTGAAGAAACAAAATTATATTTTATGAAACAAATTTATTTTTGAAATAAAATTTTACATTTTAGGAAACAAATTTACATTTTAGGAAACAAATTTACATTTTAGGAAACAAATTCACATTTTAAATAAGTTAGATTTTAGGTGAGAGAAAGTTTCATTTTAGAGAAAAAAAATACATTATAGGGAAACATATTTACATCTAAAAAAAATTGACCGTTCGGAAACACTTGTACAAGTGCAAAGACAAAACTGCAAGTGGCAAAACACAATTACATAGCCAAAAACAAATTAACAAAAGACGGCTACACGGAAAGGGAATGTCCCAGTGGCCGAATGTGACGTCACGATTACCCTGACTTGTAGTACAAAGAGCTCAATCTGTAGTCCTCCTGCTTCACGTGAAAAGACAGCGGCGATTTTATTATTGTGGAGCAAATTTCAGCCAATTTACACCATTTTGTTCTTCGTGCGGACGGTCTCTGGAACTTTTACGGGTCACGGACCAGGTGGCAGGACCACCGGAAATGCTGCAACGCAGCCACTGCCACGAATTGAGCTCGGCCCTGCTGCTTGGTCCTGCCACCTGGTCCGTGTCCCGTAGAAGTTCCAGAGACCACAATAAGGGCAAAACATTGTTCGGTTAGCGTAAACTTAAGAAAAACAGCTTCAGTGCAATTCTTTCCATCTAAAATCGCCGCTGACTTTTCACGTGAAGCAAGGACTACAGATTGAGGTGTTTGTACTACAAGTCAGGGTAATCGTGACGTCACATCCGGCCACTGGGACATTCCCTTTCCGTGTAGCCGTCTTTTGTTAATTTGTTTTTGGATATGTAACTATGTTTTGCCGCTTGCAGTTTTGTCTTTGTACTTGTACAAGTGTTTCCGAACGGTCATTTTTTTTTAGATGTAAATTTGTTACCCTATAATGTATTTTTTTTCTCTAAAATGAAACTTTCTCTCACCTAAAATCTAACTTATTTAAAATGTGAATTTGTTTCCTAAAATGTAAATTTGTTTGCTAAAATGTAAATTGGTTTTTAAAAATTTGAACTTTTTTTTCAAAAATACATTTGTTTCATAAAATATAATTTTGTTTCTTCAAATGTTATTTTGTTTTTTATTTGTTAATGTGTTTTTGAATTGTAAATGTGTTTCGCACTTCTCAGCCACCGTAGAAAACACTGGCTCCCTGATACATCTGGTCCACAAATGCCTGATTCTGCCTGTAAACTACGCTGATGATTGTTGTAAAGTCTATCAAGATGAAAAAAAAAATAGTTTAATGAGGTGTGAATGATTTTGGGAGCACTGCGTTCATCTTATTTCTGCAACACATCTCTTTTAAAATAAGTCTGGAATCACTTCCGAGGATCACTTTTTAAATCCTTTTGACTGTTGGGCTGGAGTGCTTTTTTGCATCCCAGTATTTAAGAGGCCCTTGATTAATTTTGTTCACTAAACATTCCATACAAGTTGAATGGAGCTCTGTTTGGACAAATGGTCAAATGGCATGAATTCCACTCAGCTGTGACAGATGTAGCCAAGGGTGCAGGCTGGGATAAGCTCTGCAGCCATTGTTTTCATCACTGCAACTTTATCTTAAATATCCTGATCATGAAGAATATCACTTTGGTTTAAAGAGGGAAACATACATCTGTATTTTTCATACAAGCATACATGCCTTAAATAAACAACAGCCCAGTGTTTCAAGTTCAATCCAATTCATTCAAGTGAGAATTCACAACACACATCATCTCAAGGCACTTTACAATTCAATTAGATCATTATGTCAGATTGGTGAAAAAATTGTTATTAAGGAAAGCCAACTTATTGCATCAAGTCATTTACTTTGAAAGATTTGTTCCTTCCGGAATCGGCATGTTGAGATGTTAGATATTTTCAATTCAATTCAGTTTATATATATAGCACCAATTTACAAAATGTCATCTCAAGGCACTTTACAGTTCACCAGAACATACAGTGAAATTGATTCAAAGTTTTCTATCTAAGGAAAACCAGTTGATTGCATTGACTCAAAGGCAATCCCTTACACTAAGCATGCTTGTAGCGACAGTGGAGAGGAAAAACTCCCTTTTAACAGGAAGAAACCTCCAGCAGAACCAGGTTCAGTGTGAGCGGCCATCTGCTGAGGCCGACTGGGGTTCAAGGAGACACAAGCAGACACACAAAAAGGCGGCCCCGTCCAGGAAACACACAGCCAGGCAGACGAGCTCCGAGCCAGCTCTCATGCCAGAGGACGGAGAGAGCACATCCACTCAGTCACGGTCAGAGAAACAGGACTACACTGAAAAACAGGCCGATTTCCAACATCTATAAACAAAGGTGTTCATGGAAGCAGCACAGCTGATATTTCTCACAAGGGTGGGGTTACAGCCAAACAGGAACAGACGAGGCGACGCTACTATGAGAAAAAGCAGAGAGAGCATTTACATTGTTGCTTTTATTCTACAGCAATCCCTCACACTGAGCATGCAAGCACCAAAAATTGAGAGCATAAAAATTACTTCTAACAGGAAGGATCCTCCAACAGAACAAGTCTCAGTTTGAGCGACCAACTGGGGTTCAAGGAGACAGAAGCAGGCATAGAAAAGGAGAATAGAAGCACTGATCTATAAATATTGCTAATGGTAAACTAGATCCCAAGGTGATTCTTTGTGGGACAGAAAAAGTTTAACAGATTAGTTTTGAACAGTGTTGGGCACATTACTTTGAAAAAGTAATTAGTTATAGTTACTAGTTACTTCTCCAAAAAAGTAACTGAGTTACTAACTGAGTTACTCCACAATAAAAGTAACTAATTACAAGTAAAAGTAACTATTGAGTTACTTTTGCGTTTCTCGCCCCCGTAACCCTCACCACCCAGCCTCCACCTTCTCGCCGTGTGTTTCCAAAGCCAGCTGAATAGAGAGGTAGACAAAGACAAGAATCTACAGAGAGTTTAGCATTTATTGCAACTCAACGTAAATGACATCAGGGGGGAACGCGATGTGAAGTTTTATAACAGGACATTCAGATCCGGTGAGTATATGAAATTAATAACTGGGGATGTCTAATTCTGAAATCCTGTGTGTTTGGGTTGTTATAGATACTGCAACATCTATCTATCTATCTATCTATCTATCTATCTATCTATCTATCTATCTATCTATCTATCTATCTATCTATCTATCTATCTATCTATCTATCTATCTATCTATCTATCTATCTATCTATCTATCTATCTATCTATCTAGATGTATACTCTGTGTGTGACATAAAATATGGATCTCCATCCCTGCCACAAAGGCCATCAAATAATGTTTAAAATAAAAAATACAGTAGGTTGAAAAGGCAGAGTATCCATCCATCCATCCATCCATCCATCCATCCATCCATCCATCCATCCATCCATCCATCCATCCATCCATCCATCCATCCAGATTTCTCCCTTTCTCCATACAGGCTATCATTTCTGGCTGTTGTCAGGTTCATTTGATCGTTCACGCTCTCCATAGTTCTCCTGTGGCGCGAGCACAGGGCGACTGTTGCGCGCCTTTAGCGAGCATGCGCGTTTCCTGTCGCTTGCGCGGTGACTCTTGCCGCCTGCGCTGTGCGGAGATGCAGAGGAAACCGTATGTGATGGGGAAATGCAGCTCAACGCAACACCGGTATTTCCATGTGGAAAACGCTGTTTTGCTGCTGGATTCCTCCTCACTCTCCATCTCTCTGTGTGCTGTACGTTAACACCCACCAGCAGAAACACCCACCTATTCAACTGACAGACGGAATCTCATCCTCCCCTCTCTCATGACAAGGCGCGCACCTCTTGATGACCTAAAAAATAATCTTTAATATCTCTTAAACAAAAGTAGCACAAACAATATTTTTTTCTGCACAAATCTGCACTAACGTTGCACTAACCATTCAGTCTATTTGCAGAGTTACGCAGCTGCGCACGAGTCCTATCATGAAAAAAGGTTCATTGTGCGACCTGAGTAACGCGCAGTAACGGGGTGTCTGCAATGGTAACTGCGTTATAGTTACAGTCAAAGTAATTAGTTAGATTACTCGTTACTAAAACAAGGTAACGGCGTTAGTAACGCCGTTAGTTTCAACGCCGTTAGTCCCATCACTGGTTTTGAAACAGTTTTCATGTCAAAAAGGATAAAAGAGCACATACAGTAAGTCACAATAAAAGCTGTACATAGATATGTCTAGGAAAGAAACTGGACTAAGCACTGAAAAACAGGCTAAACTTTATCATTTATCACCTGAGACGTTGATGGTAGCAACCCAGATGATATTTCTCTTCATGATGCTGTCACAGAGAGAGAGACAGACAGGACCAGACCAGATGAGGCTACTATAATGAGAAGAAAACAGAGAGAGTATACAGTTAGGGGTTAAACTAGAATATACTGGAGAATGGTAAAATAGGGTTAGATTGAAGCAGAATGATGAAAAGTGGTCCCTATGTCCTCCAGCAGTCTAAGCCCATAGGAGCAAAACCATAGAAATAGCTCAGGATAACTTAAGCTCTACTTAAGAATGAACTTGATAAAAAAAAAAAAAAAAAAAAAACTTTTAAAGTCTCACTGACTAAACTGGTAGTTGATTCTACAGGAGAGGAGTCTGGTAACTAGAAGATCTGCCTCCCATTCTACTTTTAGAAATTATTGGAACCACTTTTAAGCCTGCAGATAATCTAATCTAATCTAATCTATGGCACACTTTGATGAACAAAGACTAAACTATTGTATCTGGGTTGGCTTTCATCTTCAGATCTAAAACAACAAGAGATGAAAATTATTTTAACATGCAATTGCTTTGCAAAAAGTTGTGATTCAGATCATTTCACTTCACGCAGGAGATGGAAATAAGAATATTTGTATCAGTTTAGAATATATTTTCAGTTTAAGAACTTTATATGAAGGGTTTTATTAAAAAAAAAAAATTCTGGTGATAATTTTATTCGACAGTGAGAAAGCTGTTCAAGTGAGTATAAAGGTCTCCTCTGTATAATGAAAAAATGAGTGATTTGATTTTCAAATCATCAACCTACTTCATCCATTATCCATGGGAGTACTATGCTTTATAAAGCACTTGATGCCTTTTTTAACATTCTCTTGACATATATCTATCCAGAGAGCGAAGGAAAAGATACTGTATGCAGTAAACAAACCTCACCTTGAAAAGCCCAGCAGAGTAAAATGGTGAATAGTTTCTATGGTGCTTTTATGAAGTCTAAGGACTCCGAACACTTTCACTGTAATTCATAAATGGTAGTAGTCTACATTTTAGCCTCAGCTGCCGCGGTGCTGACTGAAAAAAACAGGGCTGCAATACAATTGGCTCACCCAGGCCCTCTGACCACAGGCAGGTAAAATGTTTTGCCCGTGGACATGGGGACTGTTACCTCATAGGCCATTATCACACTGGAAAATATCAAATTCTAAATAAGTCATTTTTTCTTAAAATAAGTAAAAATTTTTCTTAAATTGAGGAACTAAGGGAAACACTTTGCCAATGTGACAAGACAATTTACACTTAAAATAAGAAAAAGACTATTTAATTGTCTTATTTCAAGTGTATATTATCTAATTACCTTATTTTAAGAGTAGAGATCCTCATTCCATTGACAAACTATCTCATTTACCTACTCAAATTAAGGTTAAATACACTTAATTTAAAACATTTTTACTTATTTCTAAATCGTTTTTGCAGTGCACTCGTTGGATAAATCTTAGGATACAGTCAGAACATGTTGGAACCTTTGAGCAATGCAGCATCCCATATATCAGAGGTTCTCCTGATGACATCCAAGCATCTCCAAAGGCATGAGAGTAAAAAGTTGTCCCATTTATTTTTTCAAAGCCTTAATTTAGTAATGATCATAATCAGAATCAGGTTTTAATGGGAAAGGAACTTTTCTTTTTTCAAATACTAGTTTGTAATTGGTCAGAAAGGTAGAAAAGGCACAGTTCATGTAGAAGAAGAGCAGAAACCTTGTCTGATTCTCATCTGGAACCTGATGACAGCTCTTCACCTGTGTTTCTTAGGATGTCTTGGCTTTTTTGTTGTTGTTCTTCACACCTCGACTAGATGGTTGAATCTATTCTTTCAGAATATGTACCTTTTGAATAGTATTTTTCAAATATCAAATATACTACTTTTATTTTCAAACAGTAAAAATACATTTAAACAGATGCACTCTAAAATTCTCCTACAAAACCATAAAGTATATATTTTTTTCTGCTGGGCCAGTAAAACTAACAATCCAAAGATCCTAAGGATCACTTGCGGCGGTGTTGAGCTCAAGGTTTCCTCTTCTTTCCATCAGTTGTTCAGAATTGGAATTGGAAAAATCAATCTTAAAGAATATATTGTTTTGGCATGGAAAATTATTATGTATATTAAGTTGTTAGCAAAAATTCAACAAATTTAGTTGGGGAAAAAAAAATGTTTGCTTTAGTTTGGACAGATTCAGTTTTAGCAAAATCAGGTGTTATGGAAGTATGCCAAAAAAATAGGACCTGGAGTAAAATGTCTTTGTCCAGAACCTAGTAAAACCAAGCCGATCCCAGGCAGAAACACAAACCTGGTAAAATATCATCACCATTTCACTCTCATTCCAAAAGAAACGGGAAAAAAGGTTCCTACAAACAGAAATATACATTGTAAATTATATTATAATAAAATAATCATTTTTGTCCTATCCTGAAAAATGTTTTTGTTTTGTATCTTACACTGTTTTGATTTTTGCACAAAATCAAGACATTAAAGTTTTTTTTTAAAATACGTATTTTGAAACCTTAACCAGCAACACTTAAATGCAACCAAATCTTTCATAACATAGACAAACAAGATAAATATTCTCTGGTGCAAAACATAAAAAAAGTATATCAATAAAGCATCTTCTATTTTTACTTTATACTTCATGAAAGCTACTGATTCCAGTTTGTAATTTCAACACAGTTGCCTGTGACTGAAAAAAAGAAAAAAAAGAAAACCCCTCCGAGTTTCTAAATGTTTAATTTCCCTTTGGAATGAATACATTTTAATTGAACTAAATGAAGTTTAACTGTAAATTTACCTGCAGCGCTGCTGCCTGACGGCAGGAAGGTTCGGGGTTTGATTCCCGAAGTCTGTCTGCATGGAGTTTGCATGTTCTCCCTGAGCATGCATTGGTTCTCTCCGGGTACTCCGGCTTCCTCACACAGCCCAAAAACATGAATGTTAGGTTAATCGGCTTCTTTAAATTCTCCTTAGGTGTGAGTGTGTGCGTGAATGGTTGTTTGTCTCTGTGTTACCCTGCGATGGTCTGGCGACCTGTCCAGGGTGGACCCCGCCTCCGTAGATGGCTGGAGATAGGCACCAGCACTCCTCGCGACCCAAACTGGGATTAAACGGGATTAATCCATGGATGGATGGATGGATAGATGAAATTTATTTGAATGTTCCTTTTGATAATGTGCATGTGAGAGGGGCCCATCAAAACATCTTTTTTATTATTATGTTCCTTCGTATTTTTTATGGTTTGAAATGATCATTTATAAATTTTTAACTCTTATATACTTTTGTTGCATGACCACTTCCATTATACCGACAGCGTCAGTGCACTTGTGCTATCTAAAATCATAAACCATGCAGGAAACCGATGGGCATTTATTTGAGCAATAGTCGTCATTAGCGTTTTAATTTAGTTTTGTTATTTAAAGTGAAGTTCTAGGGGAATATATTAGCCATAATAAACCATTTTTAACAAAAAGACACCAATTGAGCCTCTTTGATTTCAAAGTCAGATTGTTTTTCACTTCCCTCCCACATGGGTACATATTACTCAGTCCTGTCAGCCATCATGCCACATGTCAAACCGACGGTCCTCGGCTGAATGGTACTCTCCAACACAAATGGGAAAACAGAAACACCTACATGCGCCATCACTCCCAATAAACAGTGCTGCCTTGTGTCCTTTGCAATGTTGCATTAAACAGCATGGAAGATTAATCGATTGCTGCTATCGTTGCTTTTGTAAGTTCTGCTTTTATTTTATTTTCTTTTTGTTTTCTGTTGCCATGCCTGACTTCCAGGTGCCATTTCTGGAAATGTGTGCAGGTCATCTCTCTGTCAGCAGTGCCATGTTCTCCAAAGACAGGGACACAAATTGCACTAATACTTGTACAAAACAATACAACAGAAAGGATGTGTTTCATGGATTGTTTTTTTTTTCTTCTGAAATCTCCTGTTTTGCAATAGGTTCTTCTTGTTTAAATGAGGAACAAACAAATCTATGGACGGTATTCCACTTAGGATGCCATTCCTTCACCATCCATGTTTTACAATGATGTCTGTACAGTACTCCAATATGGGTTGCCTCTCTTCTTCACATTCTACAAAGAGATTGTAGACATTTATTCAAAGTGAAATGAACCTTTTACAAAAACATTTTGGATTTGTATGTTTCTTCTTTTTCTCTGTTTGCTCTTCTTTTCCTCTCTTTCACGTGTGTGCGAGCATGATTTGGTGTGGATGACTCACTGGGTTGACCGACCCAGGTGATGCAATAACACACTTGAATAAAATAACGAGCCTCCTTCTGAAACCCTCAGTTCTTTTAAATGATTAACATTGACTAGCAGTGGAAAGAAAGTGCTCCCTCTTTCAAATACAAGGTTGTAGAAAATCTTTGAAAGGTTCCGAAAGCATTTTAAAGTCAATGTACAAAAGCAGGAAACAGGATTGTTTATTATAGGAAATCAAACTTGAATTTGGTACTTGTTTGATTGATCATATAGTGGGAAAACTGTAAGATTGTTCATCACAACTAGCTGTAATTTTCAATTAGATTTGGGAGCATTTATTTCCTTAAAACCAATTTTTGGTTAACTTAAGGAATTTGACATCATCACCTCTACACAACTGAGCCTTACTAGTGTCATGAGTCCTACTATGTGCAGATCATCATGGTCATGGTCAAACGTCTGCTTGTACAAGTCTTATAGTCAATTGAAATGCAATGTTGCTTTTTAATTACCTCACTACTTATTTTTTTTAGACAAAAGACACTTTTTCTAGCAATTTTTGTTGTGCTACAATTTTCTAGAACTCATTGAATGCAGTTTGGCACAAGGGGTGTAAAGAAATCTGTGCTGTCAAATATTGTGATTTTTAGACAACTATCACAATATTTCATTAGAGGATATAAGTACCTACTTAAAGTACATGTAAGCATCCTTTCTTTTTCTGCTAATATAATTACTTTTCATTACTTTCAAAATTACAGGTTATTATTATAGGACATTGTTGACAATATTTAACACAAGCTATAAATTGGTTAAGACATTTTTTTTTCAACATATTGTTTTAAGTAACAAAAAAACTTTTTAAATAAATATTGTTTGCCATTAGGTTTGATCCATATTGATTCAGTACAATTTAGTTTATTTCTATAGCGCCAATTCACAACACATGTCATCTTGAGGCACTTTAAAATTCAACCAGATCATCCTGTCGAATTGATTCAAAGTTTTCTATCTAAGGATAAACCAGTTGATCGCATCGACTCGAATGCAATCCCTCACACTAAGCATGCTTGTAGCGACAGTGGAGAAAAAAACTCCCTTTTAACAGGAAGAAACCTCCAGCTGAACCAGGCTCAGTGTGAGCGGCCATCTGCTGAGGCCGACTGGGGTTCAAGGAGACAGAAGAAAAAGAAAGACATAGAAAAAGAAGCAGAGGTACAAAAAGCAACTGTAAAAGGCGGCCCCGTCCAGGAAAAATACAGCCAGGCAACCGAGCTTCGAGCCAGCTCCCATGCCAGAGGATGAAGAGAGCACATCCAGCCAGTCACAGTCAGAGAAACAGGACTACACTGGAAAACAGGCCAGTCTCCATCATCTATAAACAAAGGTGTGGATGGCAGCAGCACATCTGATATTTCGCTCCAGGATGGAGTCACAGCCAAACAGGAACAGACCAGATGAAGCTACTGTGAGAAAAAGCAGAGAGAGCAGACCTTCAGAGATTGAACTAACAGATTCTGCAGAGTGGGAGAATAGAGATTTAATGAAACAGAATAATGAAAAATTGATCACTATGTCCTCCAGCAGTCTAAGCCTATAGCGGCATAACTATAGAGATAGCTCAGGATAACCTGAGCCATTTTAACTATAAGCTTTATCAAAAAGGAAAGTTTTAAGCCTAGCCTTAAAAGTAGACAGGGTGTCTGCCTCACGGACTAAAACTGGTAGTTGGTTCCACAGGAGAGGAGCCTGATAACTAAAAGATCTGCCTCCCATTCTACTTTTAGAAATTCTAGGAACCGCTAGTAAACCTGCAGATTGAGAGCGAAGTGCTCTGTTAGGAACATTAAGTAGTTATCCATCTATTATAAAATAAATATGAGATATACATAAAGTGGAATCAAGGAGGTTTCTTCCTGTTAAAAGGAAGTTTTCCTTTCTACTGTCACTACATGCATACTTGGTGTGAGGGATTAGAGTAAATGAGTCAATGCAATCAGCTTCTTTTCCCTAGATTGAAGACTTAGAACCAATCTGACTGGATGATCTGGTTGAATTGTGTCTGTAAAGTGCCTCTAGGAGCTCTAATAAAGATTTTAAAGATGCCTGGTTTGGTGGTCACACCAAACCTGAAAAAACACACACACAAAAAAAAAAAATAAACAGGTATAAAGCAAAGTATATCTAATGTCAAACATAGTAGCACTTATACTCTATAAACCAAGTTAACCCTGTGCAGTGGCTATACACTCTGACTGGTCACCAGGTAAATAAGTAAGCTCCATGTCTCCTTAACTGGTCCTTCAAATTTAGAGAAATTAAGTGATCAACCCTTCCTTTACGACATGTTGTGTTCTTTGAAGTTCATTTAAACCTCTAAATATCAAGACCAGTTAGCTGTGATTCAGGTGGAGGACAAAACCAACTGGCCAATGCAAAAGTTAGACTTAAGATTCGCCATACCTGAGGTAATTAATTATTTTTGCATATAATTTTTGCTATATGTATTTTCTTCTTTTGTTAAGCTTCCTTTAATCCTGTTCCCTTAGCATGCATGGGTTCTCTCCGGGTACTCTGGCTTCCTCCTAGAGTCCAAAAACATGACTGTTAGGTTAATTGGTTTCTCTAAATTGTCCTTAGGTGTGAGTGTGTGCGTGAATGGTTGTGTTTCTATGTGTTGCCCTGCAATGGACTGGCGGGGTGGACCCCGCCTCTCGCCCATAGACAACTGGAGTTAGGCACCAGCACCACCTCACCTGGGATAAGCGTGAGAGAAGCTGGATTCCCAGTAGAAGATAAGTTTCTAACCATTAGCTTGAGTTCTTATGTATATGTGATTCATTAAAGTCAGCATCTCCTGCTCTGAGTTAGTCTTTGAAGAACAAAGACTGGGCGGCCTTTGTGTGTATCGGGACCAAAGAGGGGGGCCTCTGCAGCATATGTAATGGATGCTCATTAAGAAGATTAAGAACAATAAATGCTTTTATGTAGGAGTCTCCAAAGGTCCCTATTAAAACTAGAACAAGTGGATTTGTTTTTCTTTGCTTCTGACAGTTCCTTGAATATACTGTAGTGACAAACTCATCAAGCTGGCAGCCCTGTTCTCAGGGCTCAAATGTTCTAAACAAAAAAACCCTTTTTTTAATCTCTTGAGTTTGAGTAGTTTCTCTTAAAATGATAAGAGCTCACCTCGTGGTGAATAAATGGAAGTTTGCCTTGAAATATTTTGGAAATATCTGTGAAATCTTTCCCATATTAATGGGAAGCAATAAATCAACTGTATTCTCTATACAAGAAATCTGTCGTAACTCCTGCTATCATAAAAAACCTTGCAGAGCAGAATTTGAATCATACATGTTGAGTATTAATGTTTTTTTTTTAATATATATATAACGTACCGATATTTGATATCAGAGAACAAAAAGATGCTTTACTATTTATTTCACATGACTGTGTCTTGATTTCATTGTTCTCATTCCAACCTACTCTTTCAGTTTGGCACTATGCCTGTCCTGCTAATTGGCCAAAAATATAATTTAATCATATTTAGCAATACATCAGATGGGAGAAATTATGTTACAGTTCTGGACATCTAAGTTTGATTATACTTTTCAGTTTTTAAAGTAAAGCAATCCCATATTCACATGCTCCTTGGAGACGTAGACAGATTTATTTTCTTATTTTGTATACACCAGTGTATGCAAAAAGACATTTAGTTTAAAACAGCTCTAGACAATTTTATTTTTTAAAGTGCAGCCTTGAAAACAGTAATAAATACATAAAAAAATAGTAATATAAACATATGACTGTCATGATTTTACTTAAAGGTCTGACCCCAAGATGCAGAAGACCAAACAGAGAGACCAGGGAAAAGTTTAAACAGGTTTATTTTAGGAATAAAGTGATGAATCCAGTGCTGCTCTGAGCACTGCTCAATAGGGACTGAAAGGTGAGGGGAAGACACTGCGGTTAGTTCAGGCTCAGTGGGAAATTTGAATCTTAGGTTTAGAATTGGAGGAAAAGGTTGCAGACTCACTTCTACAGGGAAAGATGTCCTTTATGGAATCCAGACTGAGAGGATTGTACCAGAGATTGTCTTGCTTGTTGATGGGTGGACTGGGTTACTCAGACTGCGGTTGATCCTTGGTGAATGGAGAAGCTTTCTGCCACTCAGATTTCCTGCAGTACTTGAACAGGCTGTAGTGCAGAAAAAACCTTTGCTTGGTGTGAAGCTCAAACGACCTCTTGGGGAAAGTTGATCCAAACCTCCTGTTTGGAGTGAACGGAGAAGCTGACTGCCACTCTGATTTCCTGCGGTTTCTGAACGGGCTGTGGTGCAGATGAAACCCTTGCTTGGTGTGAAGCTCAAACGACCTCTTGAGGAAAGTGGGTCCAAACTTTTTGTTTGGAACCCCAGCTCAGTTAGTAGCTCAGTTGAACCTTCCTGAGAGAGAAGGACCGAACAAATCCACTTTGCAGGATGACTTCCTGCCGACAGGCAAAGACAGAAACAAAGTTAAGACTCAGGTTGACAAAAACTCTGTTTGACTCAGAAAAACTCAGCTTGGCTAGAGAATCCAAAACTGGCAAACAAAAACTCAGGTTAGACTCTCCTTAACTAAGCATGGCTAGAGTAACCAGTATTGGCAAAACAAAGACTTATGTTAGACTCAGCTAAACTAAGCATGGCTAGAGTACCGTATTTTCACGACCATAAGGCGCACCGTACTAAAAGGCGCAGTCTCAGTTATGTGTCCCATTTCTGTATTTAACACACACATAAGGCACACCGGACTATAGGGTGCATTTTTTATATACAGGTACATGTCCTCTACTACCTTTAAATACCTCTACTGCGTATTTAAAAATACAGCGGGGGCAAAACTGAGTATGACTGTGCTTTATTCATGTATTTATTACAAAGTATTAATCAAACCTGGGTGCTGGCCGTGAGACAGACACATTGCAGATGACAGCGCTGTGGTCACTCCTAAATTAACTTAAAATCCTGAAACCTGCCGACGGAATTTGTTCGCTTTTATTACCGGTATCCTGGTGCCTGCAGTTTAAATTATTTAGATGAAAAACACCTACCAGCAGCCGCGGTGAACCTGGAGGCTACCCTGCTTAGAGGCTGCTGTTGAAGGGATTTCTGCTGTCGGTGCACCGCTGGTATGTGGGGGTCTGAGCGCCTCCGACAGAAATAGATAATCTGGATGAACTGACTGCAATTATGAAGTTTTTAGGTGGACTTTCTCACTTAAAAACATATTAAAACTACTTTATTCCCACTGATCACAGCAAATATAGCTGCAAGATTTAGATTTTTTAGATGAAAAAACACCTGCCAGCCACCGCGGTGAAGAGGAGGAGACCCGGCCCAGAGGCTGCTGTTGAATTAAGTTTTCAGGTAGAAAAATAGAGCGGGAACTGAGTATGATTGATCTTTATTAATGTATTTATTACAAAGTATTAATCAAACCCATCAGAGTCATCATCCTCTGTTTCTGAATTAAACAGCTGCACTAAATCAGACATGCCAGTTTCCCCTTCTGCGCTGTCAGAGTCACTTTCCGTGCAGCGCGGCTCCTCAGAAATAATGCCTGCTTTTGCGAAAGCTTGAACAACAGAGCCAGCAGACACGTTAGTCCAAGCATCTACAATCCATCCGCAAATGGTGGTGTAACTTGCCCGGCGCTGCCTTCCACTTATCGTGAAACTGTGGTTTCCGTCTGTCATCCATCGCTCCCACGCCGCTCGCAGCCTTACTTTGAATGGCCGCTTCACACCGATGTCGAGCGGTTGAAGTTCGTTTGTCAGACCCCCGGGATAACGGCGAGCACAGCGTTTATTTTTTTTCACCATGTTTTTCTCATCAGCTGTGAGACGGGCATGCATGGAGTCACAGATTAACAGCGATGGTGATGCGTGGAAAAAAACACCTGTTCTCCTCACATACACCTCCCTCAGCCACGCTTTCATCATCTCCTCATCCATCCAGCCCTTTTCATTTGCGTTAATATAATATGTCATCAGAGCGCTGTGTCTGTCTCGCTGTCAGCTCCCAGATCAGCTTCTCTGATTGGTTGATGCGGCGCGTCCAGCAGCAAAACTTCAATTTTTCCATCAAACGCGCTGCGGGACCTTTTGCTGCGCCTATACGCGCGTCAACCATTGACTTTGCATGTAAACTCGCTGCTTCTGCTGCACCTGCTGGGTCCGGTTCACACCGATGTCGAGCGGTTGAACAGCGAGCACAGGGTTAATTTGTTTCCCCATGTTTTTCACATCAGCTGTGAGATGGGCACCCATGGAGTTACATATTAACAGCGATGGTGATGAGTGGAAAAAAAACACCTGGTCTCCTTACATTCAGCCACTCTTTCATCATCTCCTCAATGAGGTGGTCTCAAAAGTCGCAGTTACAACACACATAAGGCGCACCGCACCATAGGGCGCACCGCACATTTTGAGGGAAGAAAAAGACGTTTAAGTGCGCCTTATAGTCGTGAAAATACGGTACCCTGTGTTGGTAAACACTCTGGCCTCTGGCAGTCAGCAGCTTAAGAACACTCCACAGGTAATGAGGCAATGAGCTGCAGGTGTGCAGGGAGACCCAATGAGGATGGGGCACCACCTGGTGAAGGAGGAAAGGAAACACAAAAACAGACCACAAAAACTGGATTCTGACAATGACAATTTTTTTTTTTTGATTAATAAAATAACCCAATTTACACAACATTCAGCAGTCTAATGACAGTGGGGAAGAAACTGTTATGGAATCTGCTGGACCTGCATCTGATGCTTCGAAGCCCTTTCCCACAGGGCAGGAGGGAGAACAGTCCATAGTGGAGGTGTGAGGGGTCATTGATGATGTTATGGGCTTGGGACAACAGCGCGGGGATGAAATGACTTTAATGGCCTTCAGCGTAGCAGACATTATGTAAATTAAGAGAGAAAATAAGTTCACAGCACAGCAGTGGACATCAACAATAAGTTCGTACACTGTGTGATTTTTTCAATCAGTGCACACAGCTGCAGCGATTGAACTGGGTGGTTGAATTGTGGAGGATCTAAGCTTTCTGACAATGTCTAACATAGGTTGAGTTGTTAGGTCGAAATATATATCGCGGGCGAAACAGTGGGAGTTAATAAAAGATAAGACACCTTATGGTAAATGCATTGTTTTTGTTTTATCAATTCACTAAAGATGCACTAACAGGAAGCGAGTCCACATAGTTTTAACCCTACAACACCCAAGAGATGCTCAAGCTAACAGATAACTTGTTGAATAAAAGTGCTAAAATTAGTTTTGCACATATACCGATACCAGTATCGGGCAGGGCCCCGATCCAGCATTAAAATGGCATTGGTATTGGGGAGTACCAATAAATGGAGCACAGATACCATTTTGAGTGCCAAAAGTTTATTCAATTATTGTCACCCATTCCAGGTAGGCAATAAAAAGTTGGATTAACTTTGTATTAGTCTTTTTCCTGCTTCGCGAAGGTAGGCATCAGCTTGACATAGCCATGATGGCAATTATTTTACATCCAAGTAGTATGCATTTCTTCATATACACACACACATCAATTTCAATCAGGTCGTATCGGTGTGGTATCGGTATCGGCCGATACTGCACAGCCAGGTATCAGGGCATCGGTGCAACACTAGTTAAAATCTGCATCTATTTTCATGGGATTCTTATATTGTTTAAATGTGGATCCGCCGCAGGAATTAAAGGACTTTGGCAGAGTTTAAGTAAATGAAAGATATAAATCCTATTATAAGATGCTATGAGCATGGTGAATCTGGTGAACTGTAAAGTGCCTTGTGAATATATGTGTTGCGAATTGGCACCAAATAAATAAACTGAAATGAATTGAAATTGAATTTGAGCGAAAACAGATACTAAGTCTAGACTATAAGTAGAAGCGGGTTATTCACTTATTTTTTTGTTTAGCAGCTGTTTCTATGGACTTTTTTTTATCATTAGTGTCATAGAGGTGACTATCTCACTGGAAAAAATTCGAAACCTAACTAACTAATTTTTTTCTTAAAATAAGTGTATTTGTTCTTGGATTGAGGAGGTAAAATAGACATCTTGCCAATGGAACAAGACAATTTACACTTAAAATAAGAAAACACGATTGCACTTTTTGCATTGTCTTATTTCAAGTGCATATTAACTAATTATCTTATTTTAAGAGTAAAAATACTAATCCCATTGGCAAACTATCTCAATAAATAAAAAGGGTAAATACACTTAATTTAAGAAATCTTTACTTATTTCTAGATCGTTTTTCCGGTGCTCCACCAGTCTAAAAGGAAGGTTACACCGTGGGTTGGTTGCCTGTCTGTAAAAAGTAGGGTTGCCAACCCCTTGAAAAAAAAAGGGACACCTCCTGTGCGTGTTAGCTGACCCGATTGCCTTTACCCCTCCTGGCGTGGTGAGTTTTTTGTTTTTAGCCCCCCTTTGTTTGTGAAATGATTTTTTTAACTATTTGACTAAAATCTGCATTGAATTAGATGCATATATGTGAGTGACATGAACACATGGAAAACAGATTATTATCCAGCAATTAACTTTAATACAAAATAACAAACTTTGCTGTATTTTAAGCATAAGCCCGTCCTGCTTACAGTAACTTCAAACTGTAAAAATTAATATAAACAATAAATAAATAGTGCACATTTTTGGTGCAACATCAAACTTGTGCAAACTTGTAAACATATTTGTGCCTTAAATGCAATGACTGTACTGCCTTGTTATCTCCCGCTATCTTCTCTGTGAGCAACACTTATACGGGACAAAGTGCATTTCTTTTCCACTTAATACGGGACAGGTACTTCTATGGCTAAATACGGAACGATTCTGTTTTTCAAGGGACAGTTTGCAACCCTAGTAACAAGGCAACACAACCATGCATACTCAAACTTAAAAAGATTTAGTGACACCAATTAAACCAAACAGTCATGTTTTTAGACTGCAGTAGGAAGCCGGATTATCCAGAGAGAACCAACACATGCACAGGGAAAACATGCAAACTTCATGCAGAAAGACCCTAGGCTTTGTCCTGCAAGAGTGATGCAGGACAAAGGGTGCCACAAATTGCAGGAGCATAATAGGGTTATACCAAAAAAAAAAAAAAAAAAAGAAATGCTGAATCTGTGGTCCTGATTGACAACATTTGATCTGTGAAGTTTTGATTGTGATTACTTTTGATTTCTGATTAATGCTACATTATCAGGGGGACTGTTGACTGTTTATTACTAGATTCTATGATGAAAGATCATGGGAGTTTTTCCTCTCCACTGTCACTACAAGCATGCTTAGTGTGAAGGACTGCGTTTGAGTCAATGATCGAAGGTTTTCCTTAGATAGAAAACTTTGAATCAATCTGACTGTATGATCTGGTTGAACTGTAAAGTTCCTTGAGATGAAATGTGTTGTGAATTGGCGCTATTGTCATGAACCGCGGACAGAGAGACCCAGTATTCACGGAGAGACAGTCAGTAGGAAAGTTCAAAACGTTTATTAAATAAAACAAAACAAAAGCGAAGCTGTGGCTCGTGGACACTGCAGGCGGGGGGGCGGGGCACCGCCCAATCTCAGACACTCTGTAGTGGGAGAAACACAGGTAAGTGACCACGATCATCTGACAGAAGATTATCTGAGTTGGTCACTTACCTGGTTTAATAGTCCAGTCCTAGAATGTCCCCAAGTGTTGCAGTCCCGGAGGACATAATGGAAGCCGGTCCTGGTCAGGGATCCAGAACAGACAGAAACAGACAGGAACAGGCAGGATCCAGATCAGGCAGGAACAGGAACAGGGGGCAGGATCCAGACTTCCAGGCATCCACAGGCTCCCAGGAGGGAGCAGAGTCTGACTGGGACCAGAAGCATGACCAGGTGGTCACGCACAGGAGCAGACAGGATCAGGTGCAGACAGGCAGGCTCAGTGAAACAGGGTAGCCGAGACAGGACATGGAACCGGAACTTGAAGCAGGACTTTAAACTGGTCTCCTCCCTGGAGCCAGGCTTACTGGATAAAAACTGAACCTCCCTATATATTGAGCCAAAAACCCAGAGGACTCCGTGGGGGAGGAACAGTGGACGATCAGGAGACGAGACAAACACAAAAACCCTCTTTCCACTGCTAGCATCCAGGACATCAACCATGAACTAAAACTGAACAGACAGACTGACGTAAAGACAAGTAATGATCTGGCCCTGAATGCTCAGGCTGAACTGAATATAACCAAGAGGAAACAGGTGAGAGGAATAAATTATAATTGAGGCAGGGAGGGAAAACGACAGGTGAAAGGAATGACTAATTAAGGGAGAGCAAACAGGCCAGATCATGACATGATTTTAATATCCTGGTCAAAAAACAGACATTAATGGATTTGTGGACAGACGATTTGTTTGTTTAAAGATGACTTTAAAAACATAACCTTTTCAGAGGGAATCCTTTGGATAGTTATCATTGATGAAGTGTGAGTTTATTACACCAAATAATGTTTTCCACAATAGTTTATCTAATTAGGCCGTTCCTCGGTCCGGCTTTATACAGTTATAATCTTCATTCTGTACGTGGCAAAGATTTGGAAATGGAATGAGAGCGGCGTCCTTCAGCTAAGAACAGAGTGTAATGTTTTGATAAGGCTGGACCCATGGATGTCTCCTCATCTGCAAACGTGTCTGATTCTTTGCTTTAGCAGGTTTATTAAGCCACACAAAAAGAACTGACATTCAAATTCTTTTTAAGTGACTCACCCATTCACAGGAAATTAGGATGCTTATTGGTCCCAGAAAATGGAGACCAGTTCACCACACCAAAAGAGTTTGGACCTAACAGATCCACTGCACAGCTTTTTATCCTCTTACTAATGCTAAAGTTGCTTTCAGGCTGTCATTTCACACTGCAAGTTGAGATGTGTGGGTTAGAGAAGAACATGTAGCTATATGCAGCCATAAGTGCATCACACCACATGTAAAAGTTAACATTCCCAGCAGTATGTTACTCTATGCTTACATTTTGATCTGAGCTTTTTTGTCAGTTAATTAGAATTACCACATATAAGTTGACAGCTGGATGTAGATTGCCTGACTCAACATAGTGAAAGATGCTTCTGGGCAAAGACATAAAAATAGAAGTAAAACAAACAATATTAATTCTATCTGTAAGAAACATACTTTACATTCCAGAAACAAAGTCTTGGCACATTTTGCAGGGCTAATGTTTGTAACAAAGCATAATAATCTTGTAATGTTTTTTTAATGTTTCCTCTGATTTTAAGTCATACAAACCTTTTAGAGTGGCCCAGTCAGAGTTCTGTCATGAAGGAGGGAGCAAAGGATTGGAGTGAAGGAAGGAATGCTTTCCAACCTGAAGACTCAGACTGTATTACTAAAGAGGATTTATCGAAATACCAGCGAAAACATGCAAACAGCTGATCAGCAGGTATACGAGGGGGCTAATTAACGATTTTTAAAGATATTAATCTGCCAGCAGGATTTAATATATATGACTTGAATGTTATATTTCTATGCAAAACTCCTAGGCTAATATTTAATTACACAGTTTCTATGTAGAAGAATGTCATAGAGATATTATTAATGTGTGAAGGACAGTTTTTGTGTGTTGAATAGCTACATATTTCACATCCTTAACAAATTCTATTAATTTCACACGTGCTGATATATGATTCCCATCTTGCACATGAAAGCATATGCACATATGCAGTTCATAATTCAGGTACATGTGAAAAACATGGCAGTCACAAGAAACTTGTTTTCACATGTGATTTGGAGCACAGGTGTATGACATTTGCTTTTAATATGAAATATTCCCAATACAAACACACACACACACACACACACACACACATGTTGTGTCACAATATCCTTGTGGGGACCTTCCATTGACTTCGATTAATTTCCCACTAATTTATATGGCCTAACCATGACCCTTGCCCTAACCCTAACCATTACCGACACATACCTATCCCTAAACCTAACCTGAACTCATTTCACACCTTAGTCCTAAACCTAACCCCCACCCCAAGAAGAGAAACTTTCCTTATGGGGACCAGTTGTTGGTCCCCACAAGTACCTATGAGTCCCCAAAATGTAGCATATTCCTAGAAAATTGTCCCCACCAGGTATTAAAGACATGGCCACATCCACGTGTGTGTATATGCACGACGAAGTGTATATGAAGTGTATATGCACTTCCTGAGCTATCTCTAAAGTTATGCTGCTATAGGCTTAGACTTCTGGAGGACACAGGGACCCCTATTTCATCATTCTGCTTCATTCTATCTCTATTCTCCTACTCTGCAGAATCTGTTAGTTGAATCTCTAACGTGATCCCCTTATTCTTTTTCTCATAGTAGCTTTGCCTCGTCTGTTCCTGTTTGGCTGTAACTCCATCCTGGAGAGAAATATCAGCTGTGCTGCTGCCATCAACACCTTTGTTTATAGATGCTGGAGATTGGCCTGTTTTCCAGTGTAGTCCTGTTTCTCTGACTGTGACTAACTGGATGTGCTCTCTTCATCCTCTGACATGGGAGCTGCCTCGGAGCTCGTCTGCCTGGCTGTGTGTTTCCTGGACGGGGCCGCCTTTTACAGTTGCTTTTTCTATCTCTGCTTCTGTCTCCTTGAACCCCAGTCGGCCTCAGCAGATGGCCGCTCACACTGAGCCTGGTTCTGCTGGAGGTTTCTTCCTGTTAAAAGGGAGTTTTTCCTCTCCACTGTCGCTACAAGCATGCTTAGTGTGAGGGATTGCATTTGAGTCATTGAGTCGATGCAATCAACTGGTTTTCTTTAGATAGAAAAAAAGAATCACTTTGACTGTATTATCTGGTTGAATTGTAAAGTGCCTTGAGATGACATGTGTCGTGAATTGGCGCTATATAAATAAACTGAATTAAACTTTTGCTTGTGATTTAAATGTGTGTTGTAGTTTGTAAAGCCATTGGTATTGAAAATTTAAGCATAATTTCTCCAGTCTCTCTTAGAGAAATTGAAATTTTATACAGTATACTAATAAAATTTATCATAATTTACTAAACAACCTGAGTGCAGATTTTTAATTTTGCTTTTTTGACTCTTTGTTCAAACCAGAAAAGCCCAAAACAGTTTTCTTTTTTTTATCCTCCCCCTGCATTTACGTCATTCCTGAAATGGCTTGTTAGGTTGCTAACATCAGCCCACCCTGGTATCAACATTTCCATCTCTTTTGCACCAAAACAAACCCCACTGCAGCCAGTGGGTAAGTGTTGCTGCTTTTGTGAATTTTTACCTATTGTGTAACAGCCAGGGGACACTGTTACACAACTTTGTATTCCAGCAATCCAGATTCAACGTCTATGCAGACCAGAGGAAGGAGCGTTCCGAGAGGTGAGAAGAACATCGTCTGTAAATAACAATTTAAAAAGAATGTAAATCCTTAAAATCACACAGAAAAAGAGAAATAATAAAAATGAATATAAAAGATATGAATAGATGAGAAAATAAATGTTGACAAAAAACTTTTATTTTGCTTTAGAATAAAAAAAAAAAATATATATATATATATATGAATTGCATTTACTTTCAGCTTTCTATTTCCTAGGAAAAAACAAAAAAAAAATAAATAAATAAGTAAATTTTACCTTTACCAAAAACATTAAGTGAGGACTAAGTTGTCATTTCATCTGTGAGCCTGCCCCCCCCCCCCCCCCCCCCCCCTTCTTTCAGTGGTCCGAGCGGTGCAGCTGGATGTTTAGGTGGGAGAATGAGCAAGCAGCATCCCTTTTTATCCCTTCCCACACGGCAGTAATTATGCTGTCAGCCATGATCATCAGGCAACTCAGACGGCAACACAATAAGAGCCATGGCAGAGGGGCGTTGAGGGCCTTCACTTTGCCTGTAATTTTGCATCTTAAATGATCATGTAAGAAGAGCCAAGCTGCTGTGCAGAGGACTGTCTCCGCTGAAGCAGAGATATGATGAAGCTCAACAATAAGCAGGTGTTGGCTGCTGTTTGCTATGGGACAAGCTGATGTTTTTTAAACTGACCAAATCTTTTTGATTATTGGAAAACCTTTTTAGAAAAGCAGGAAAAACTGCAAACCAATACCAGTCTCACTCATTGCATGGACACTCTGCACCACTTTCCATTTCTTTATAAGAACATGGGCGGATGAAAAAACTGATGGAAATGCCTGCGAGTGATAAAGATCTGTAGATATTCCTGCAGCCAGCACACATCACATCAACGCCTTATCACTCCCATCACAAGATATTTAGTCTGACAAACGTGTGCCTGGAACAGAATTTGATCAAAGTTAAACAGCAGTGATTGCAGGCGGTATTAAGGCCATTCTTTTTATATGCATATGCGGTGGATTAATCTTTAGTTTAACTCGAAGCAATGTTAGAAGTCCTTCTTTGATGCCTCTTTGTATCTTTAGATATAGTAAAGGTTTATTAGATGGATCATAAATAGTAAAATACCTTTAGAGGGCTGATTTTCTACCTTTTTAAACATCCACCAAAAGAACCTGTCAGAGCTATGGAGTTAATTTGATTCCATTATTGCTTTAAATAAAGAACGAGTTTTTGTAAATGGAAAAAGCAATATTGCAAAGGAAAACTGTTGCAATCTTAGCACTTTTGTCGCTAAATTTAGCATCTTTTCAATCGCCTCTTGTGCCTCTTTTCAAAAAAGCTCCTAGCGTCAAATCTAGCGGCTTTGTTTTTTTGTTAGTGGAGACTCTGGGACATAAAAGCACCAAACTCTCTCCTCCCGAGTGAGCCGATCTTAAGCCTCCCTCTCTTTCTGTCTGTTGTCACCATGCAGAGCAGGCTACCTGCGCTACAGCAGAGAGTAAATCTTTACACTCCAGATTGCAAATGAAATGTGCAAAGCTGTGCTGCTAGCCCCAGCCTAGGTTGCAAAATTAAAAAATGAAAATATTTTTTAAATGACACAGTTTTATCACATAAAATGACTGCTTTTTCAGTCTGCAGCCTATTTTCTCCCCTCCCAGTCTCCATGTGTCTTTGCACTGCTGCTTTCTTATTCTTCAGTTTTTTTTTCTTTTTGCTGGATGACAAAAAAGAAATGGTGGATTTATGCCACCAATTGGAGCTGAAACTAAATGAATGAATTATATGATTTTTTTTTATTCTTCTTTCTGTAAAAGTCTAAAAAAAACTCTTAAAATCCCCACATTTCTTACTTCGAGCGACTCTATCTCTCTGCCCTGCTGTGTGAGACAGCAAATTGTAATAATAAAAGAAAAAAAAAACTATTGAAGGAGCTCAGAATGTAAATTAGTATGTAAATTAGACGATGACTTCATCTTGCATCTTTTAAGGTAACCAACAAGTTACTGAGGAGTTTGCAAGATGCACAACAGGATACCTGTTACCTGTCCACTCAGGTACATACAAGATATGTTTATTTATAAAGCACATTTCAGTGATTAAAAAAATGAGAAAAACAGTAAAAGAAAATATACACTCCAGTGTTATAGAAGCAATACAATGATTAAAGAGAATTAGAGTGATACTAAAATAGGAAAATAGATAAAATGATTGATTAAAAAGATACACTGAAAAAATAATGCAACCATTTTTGGCTTTTGTAGTTGCTTTAGCAAAATAAATGTGTCAAAAAACTACATATGATTAAGTAAATTTCAAAAGTGGTTACATTATTTTTTTCAGTGCACAATGATTAAGCAAAAGGGAATGAAAGTTAAACAGGAAACTTAACTAGTAGTGTTTAGATTAGACAGTGAACAGCTACTTTCAACAAAAACGGCTTAAATCTGGATTTAGAACAGCTGAAGGTTTCCGTGCTTCTGGGCATTTGTTCCAGGTTACATACAAACATGATGGTCATACATCGCATGTATGAGTATGTCTTGGTTTATTGTGCAAATTACCAACAGTGATATTAAATTAATTAAATTCAGTTTATTTCTATAGCACCAATTCACAACACATGTCATCTCAAGGCACTTTACAGTTCACCAGATCATCCAGTCAAATTGATTCAAAGTTTTCTATCTAAGGATAAACCAGTTGATCGCATCGACTCGAATGCAATCCCTCACACTAAGCATGTTTGTAGCGACAGTGGAGAGGAAAAACTCCCTTTTAACAGGAAGAAACCTCCAGCAGAACCAGGCTCAGTGTGAGCGGCCATCTGCGGAGGCCGACTGGGGTTCAAGGAGACGGAAGCAGAGATACAAAAAGCAGCTGTAAAAGGCGGCCCCGTCCAGGAAACACAGCCAGGCAGACGAACTCTGAGTCAGCTCCCATGTCAGAGGATGAAGAGAGCACATCCACTCAGTCACAGTCAGAGAAACAGGACTACACTTTATGGCTTTAAAGTAAAAACAAACAACACATTGGGGTGAATATCTCAGCAAGCCCCTATATGTTTGTTTGAATCATAAAAAAATATGCAGATGATACCACCAAGTGACCATTAACCCTTTCCAGCTCAGACATAGAAGAAATCTACTCAATTGAATTATCTAAACATCAAAATGTGCTCTAGACATTAACTTGTGTTGCCTCCTAATAACATAGAAGTTACTTAATTAACTTGTCTTGTATGTGTTAACTTGAAAACAGCAGCAAGTGTTAGAAAAGCTCCCATTTTTTAGAGATCTGAGGCACATCCTGTAGCTTGGTTGAATGTTTGCGGAGAGCTGATCACAGCTCTGGGGATGGAGGCTCCCTGTGTAACTCCTTCTTTATGTAATCCCAGACGGACTGCTTGATGTTTAGATCAGGGCTCTGTGGGGGTCAGACCATCTGCTGCTGGACTGTCTCTTGTCTTGTAGCGCTGGAGAGAGTGACTTCCAGCGAATTTCAAGCTGGTTGCCTAGCTGCAGAGGGAATTTTTAACAATCGGCTGCCTCCCTGGGACAGTTCTGCTTGGATGATCAGAAGATAACATAAAAAGCATCTCTTTTTTTTTAATCAAACACCGCTGCAATCAGCATTGGGGATTCGAAGTAAGTTTTTCAAACCATTCTAGCTTTGGGCCAAAACTGTGTCCTAAGATATTTAAATATCTAAAAATAAAATTCACACATCAGGGCATTGCTGTGCAGCTCTCCTCCAGCTTGCTAACTGCTGGCTGGGTTACATATGAAGAGATGATGAGGCAACACCACCCCACCACTGTGGAAAAGCAGCAGACACAAGAGGCTTTTGGCGCCATCTAGTGACCAAAAATACGCAAAATAGGTATGCAAACTTTGTCATTGAAACAGCTGGTTGCCATCCATTTCATATTGGTCTACAGTCCCACTGCGGGTAATGAAAACATTATCTCAACAAGGCCTAAGGTGAGTCGGCAAACCGCCTGGTGCCAAGCTGGAGATCACAGAGCTGCAGTGTGACCCTAATCTGCATAATACCATTAAGGATCCCACTAAATCCCACTGCATGCTGCCCAGTCCAAACAAAACAGAGAGAGAGCAGCAACATTCTTCTTCCAGGCAAAAAAATATGATTCAGCAACACGCCAAGCAGGAGGTATTCAGCAAACCGGTGAGTATGCAATACAGGACTGTCATATGTGTGGGTAGAAAATGAAAGATCATCATAAGACCTCAGTTTGACTACTCGCTTCGTAACAGTGGAGTTTATTGTTCTGGGTGAGAAGATGGATAGCATGGCAGAGTTACCACCGAAGATGTTTTCTTTGCTTTTATGAAAGTAACACTTTCAATAACCGGGACTGTAAATCTTGGAGGTTAATCAGAATGCATTGATGTAAACAATGGATGATGGTCATATTTGACTGATAAATGTTTAAAAAAATGGGTTATAAAAAAAAAAAAAGCCCTGAATGTTGGAACTGTAACTATACACTTTTATTCACTAGTGTTTTTATCACTGCTGCTTACGTTAATCAAGGCTGCACTTTAAAGAATGAAAAAGTCTAGTGAGCTGTACTTCACGAAATATTTTTTGTACACACTTGTGTGTACCATGTGACAAAATAAAATCTGTCTAAGTCTAAGTCTGTCTTATATGGAAGCCAGCACAGACTGAATGCAGATTTATTGATGTAAACACAGCTTCCGCTTGCACTTCTATATCAAATTCATCATGGGGCCAGGGTGGGGCCCCTGTCTTTTTCTTTCTTTCAAAGAAGCACAGAAAAAAAAACCCAAAAAACAGGGCAGTAAGTTTATCATTGGATACATTAACCAGAGATGGCAAAAGTACTCACTTTCCGTACTTGAGTAAAAGTACAGATACTTGTGTTAAAAAGTACTCTGGTAAAAGTGGAAGCACTGATTAAACTTCTTTACTCAAGTAAAAGTAACAAAGTACAGGCTTGTAAATTTACTTAAAGTATAAAAGTAAAAGTAGAAACCACTTTTTTCATGCCGTTTCCTACATTTTAAATGGATGTCTGCCAATAGGACTAGATCTCCGTTGTGTTCATTTTCAATCATCTCGTCGTCCATGCTACTATGCTAACGCCACCGCCACCAAGCTGCAATGATTTGCCGCGAATGAATACCGCCGAATCTGTCGATTCGTCTTGTAGTGGTGCGTCAAATGCAACGTAGATTCCCATCCAATTAGATTGAATTGATGTGAAAAATAATAACGGTAACTCCATTGAAATGATTCAAAACTAAAGTAACGAGCCAATTTTTTTAAATGTAAGGAGTAGAAAGTACAGATATTTGTATAAAAATGTAAGGAGTAGAAGAGTCGCCATAAAAATAAGTAGTAAAGTAAAGTAAAAATATCCGAAAAATCTACTTGAGTACAGTAACAAAGTATTTGTACTTCGTTACTTCCCATCTCTGACATTAGGTGAGCCTCAGAACTGAAAGGAGTGAAATGTCCATGTTGTTCCAAATTTAAAATCAGCATTTCTGGTTTGAAAGTGTTCTTTTTTTCTTTTTTTTATGGAAATGAAAAAAAAGAAGCAATATTCAAATCAGAAATAACACTTTTAAAGATTTCTTAATCAAAAAAGGTGTTGAGAGTAACTTTGCTGATTTTTCAGATTTCAGTTTTTCTTTTGTTGCAAAATTCTATATTTCAGACAGAATTTTTACAAATTATTTTCTCTTTAAATTGCATTTTACAGGTCAAATGTTCTATTTATTTGCATGAATGTTAGCAGCAACATTATATTGGTCAATGTATTGTACAAATCAAGAGTGTGATCTTTAAAACTCAATCTGAAAAATAGAAATACTAAATATTAAATCTATAAAGAAAAAAAAAGTTGATGAAATGGTTATAAAAATATTTAAACAAGAGAAATAAATAAAAATAATTGAAAAAAATATCTGAGAAAGGTCATGTCAAAAAATATTTTAGATTAAGAAGTTCTTCGAAATATAATTTTACTTTTACAGCTGCTTTTTGTATCTCTGCTTCTGTCTCCTTGAACCCCAGTCGGCCTCGGCAGATGGCCGCTCACACTGAGCCTGGTTCTGCTGGAGGTTTCTTCCTGTTAAAAGGGAGTTTTTCCTCTCCACTGTCGCTACAAGCATGCTTAGTGTGGGGGATTGTATTTGAGTCAATGAGTCAATGCAATCAACTGGTTTTCCTTAGATAGAAAACTTTGTATCAATTTGACTGTATGATCTGGTTGAACTGTAAAGTGCCTTGAGATGACATGTGTTGTGAATTTGGCGCTATATAAATAAACTGAATTGAAAATTGAATAATTTCAATTTTTTTATTTTTATTTCACTATATGGTTCCAGTGTTGTCCCCTTCAATAATATTGGAACAAAATTCACTCCATAAAACCTTTATAATCTAAACATGGGTACAGTTTTATTAACATTTGCGGAATCCTCTCATCTTTTTAGGTTGAAATTGTGCAGCCTGATACAGTAGCTTCTTTTAAATATGCCGTTTGACTTGCGGGAGTAACTGTGTATTTGAAAGGAATGAATTTCAAATTTCTTTACGTTTAAGCTCCTTTCAAATGTCTTTTATCTGATAAATTTCTACAGTTTTAATTTCTAATGATTCCCCAATGTCTCCTTTATTTAGGATCGTGTGTAACAAGATAAAATGTTTACCACCAATGATAAAAATGCCATGCTGTATCCGACGGGTGAGAACATCAAAGAAGATAACAAAAACAGCCACGACTCGAATACACCTGGCCTCCATATGTCAGGCACACATGGACGGGAGTCATTGGGTCAGCTTACACCGTCCTTACCGACCCAGGAGGCCATGACGCAGCTGGGCTCTCTGCTGCTTAACCCCCCCCAGGCATGACTTAGAGAGGCTGGCTGAGGACCAGCCACTGAGACGGCCCCTCAAGCTCACCCCACTGGAGCTGCCAGAGGAGGTGAGAGAGGCTCAGAGGAAAAAACTGCACTTGATCCATCTAGACGTGAAACCTGCTGGCTCTAAGCCAGACATGATAGTGAAGAAAAATGTCGCATGTAAGCCAATCCCGATTGTCAGGCAGAAGGTTGTGGATTTAGCTGAGTGTCCTTCGGTTTCAACGATGCCGAGACCTCATCTGAAACACCGTAACCCTATAAAGAAGAATTTAGACAAGCAGCTGCAAGACGTCATGGGTCGAGGGATTCAGGCTGCTGTCCCTCCTTTACATTCGGCCAGAATCAAAGCTGACGTAGCGCCATCACACAACAACCTGACTGCGCTCCAGCCTGAGGTAGAGAGAAGGCGGCTGAGGAGAGAACAACACCTCCAAGAGGATCAGTGCCAATCCAACACGTCAGCTGGAGGATTATACACAGATGGAGACAAGCTTACCCGAGGACTCGGAGGCAAAGGGCAGCGGGCAGAGTCAGCTTGTCAAGGCCCACCACATGCTGGAAAGAACATCAAAGATCCCTGCACTCCTGCAGCCTCCTGTGAGCAGAGAAGTGCCAGGAAGAGTCACCGCGATGAAAGCAGGAAGCAATCTATGAGACACACACTAAACAGAAAGTGGGACGACAACGGAAACAAAGAAACTATTCCTTGCAGCTGGAATGTGAAGAGGAAAATCGCCCCTGACCATGACGCATAACGGCGCACTGGAAGCCCTGTAAATGTCAGAGTTGTTCAGTTTGGAAGATCCAAACATTTCATCAGTGTGGCGATGCATTAGTAGCAGGTTACAGTTTTATAACCAACATGATCATGAAAAGACGTGGGTAGTGATAATCATATATGCCTGGTCCTGCATCCAAAGCCTCCAGAGACTGACTTAATTAGCTTAGGCAGCTCTGGCACAGAGCAAGACTTTTGAAACGTCACATGGGGCATGATAAAGCAGCGATCCAAGAGAATGACACAGCAGAGGAAAGAAGACGCTGTGGGATGTGATCTGAATAAGCAGTAACGATGTTGACTAAGTTATGTTCCTGAATAAATGCATAACTTATACATTTTAGAGTAACTGGAAAAAACAAATATAACTAGATGTGTATTCCATTATCCTTTAAAATAAAAACACTTTATGAAGCAAGGATTGGTTTCTTTGAGCTTCTCTACATTCTGTTTGAATGAACCGTTTAAAAGTGACTTCCTCTTCCAGAAGTCCTGTATGTGTCAGGTTTTGGTTCTGGTTTTGAGGACCCAAATGCAGCGGCGAGGAGGCAGAGGTGTGTTCTTCAAAAATTTAAGGAGTTCTCAGAGACAGGAATCCAAAAATCCAACAATTTTTCAGAGCTTTTACAAATGACTTTTAATTGCATTTTACAGATCACAGTTTCTATTGATCTGCATGAAGGCTACAGTAGCAGCAACATTCAACTGGCCAATTTGATGTAAAAACCAGTATAGTGTGAGTGTGATCTACAAAACACAATATAAACTAGAAAAAGCTGTTTCGGAGAAACATCAAAGTGGGAATGCTTTTGCTGAATGAAAAAAGCTGAAATTAACTGCAGAACATATAAAAATGTGATAGGAAGTCATTAGAAACTTCAAACTGCAGAAAACAATTGAATCATCTGAAGATTTTATAGGGTAGAAACATCTGGCAGTAAAATGGCAGAAACAAACTCATCTTAAAAGCTGCACAGTCAAACCATACATGATATCAAAAAATGTTGATCAGCATAAAGAAAACAGTGTCATCATTTGAGGATTGAAAATTTACAAACCTATGTGCAAGACTAACCATGAGAAGCAGAGGAAGGACAGAGAGAGAAGCTTATAGAAAGAGAGCTAATACCACTTAAGGAGCTGAATTTATAAAAAAAAAAACTAACCTGCAT